>NC_065535.1:22063281-22663281 GCF_932294415.1 Quercus robur | reverse complement strand
CATCAACTTTTGATTTTGAAAATTAATTTATCTATTTTAACAAAATAAAAAATGAAAAAAAAAAACAAAATTAGAACCTAAAATACATGAATTTAGATCTGCCATCTTCTTCATAAAAAAGACAGAATAGCACAAACCCAAAAAAAAATCATACAAACCCAGAAAATCAAACATAAGAGCACAAGAAAATCAAACCCAGAAAAATCATAAATGAATATTGTACAAACAAAATCAATCCATTTTTGTATATATACATAAACCAAATTATCCAAAATAAAATCAATCCACATATAGCAACACAAACCCAGCTCAACACAAACCAAAATTAAAATTAAAATAAGAACACAAACCCATATTAAACATAAAAACACAAACTCAGATTTTCTATGATTTTCTTACCCTTTCTTGTTTACTAAACACAAACACAAACTGATTTCCAACAAGAACACCAAAACATCTCAAACCTAGCAATCAACGATCAACAAACCCACCCCACGACCCACTCCAACAACAAACCCACCCTTCGACCCACCACCGGACCCAATCGACCATTGCTTCACAACCATCAACCACCACCACCAATTTTTGTTTCACAACTACCACCACATCGATCTCAGCCTCTCTCTAAAACCCATATCAAAACTATGGAAGGTTGTGGAGGGGGGAGGAAACAGGGTGGGACAGGTAGAAAGGGGAATCGAGGAGGGAGAGACACCGATTTGAGACAGAGAGACCCACCAAGAGAGAAAGACATCAATCTAAACCACATAGAGAGAGAGAGAGAGAGAGAGAGAGAGAGAGAGAGAGAGAGAGAGAGCAAAGCACCGATCTGAGCGAGGAGCTTGAGGCATTTGGGTTTGCATTTAGGTTTGAGCAAAATCAAGAGATAACGAGAATGGGTTAGTCAGAGAAAGAAAAAAAAAAGGGCACCACAACCAATTGTGGTGGTGGCGGTGGTGATGAGCAAGGAGGTAGAGCTCAAAGCTTTTGGCCATGAACGTGTTTTGGAAGAGAGAAATGAAGTTTTGAGTTTTGGAAGAGAGAGGAAGCTTGGAGAATGTTTTAGAAGGGTTGGGGGAATCGGTTTTTGATAAGGAAGTTTTGGGTTGAAGTTTTTTTTTGGGTTTGTGTTCATTTGATTGAATATTTTGGTTTTATGTTCTTTCTTGTTCATGTTTAAGATGAGACCAGATCTAAATCCCCTCCACCTGTTGAGCAAGCTGTGTATTTTGACTCCAATTATATTTAATGAAATATGAGGACGTTTCCCTCTTCAAAAAAACAAAAAAAGATGAGACCAGATCTGAATTCATGTGTATTTTAGGTTCTAATTTTGTTTTTTTCATTTTTTATTTTGTTAAAATAGATAAATTAATTTTCAAAATCAAAAGTTGATGTGGATGCTTATGTGTCTTTTTTAATCATTATTTTATGCTGATGTGGCATTTTTTAATATTATTTTATTGGCCATGTCAGCATTTAATGTGCCAACAGTGTACTCCGTTTACCACATCAGCAATTTCTGTTAAGTGAGTAACGGTAAGGACCAAAATGGAACACGTTAATTGATTTAGGGACTAAAAGTGGTGAAATAAAAATGTAGAGACCAAAATGGAAAAGATGCAAAATGTAGAGACTAAAAGTGCATTTACTCCTAAAGTTTAACTACAAAATTAATTGTAACTTAAGACTACAATTTCCTTTTTAAAAAAAATGTCATGTTAACGGGTGTCCTTAGAGGAATATTCAATAAACCATTTAAAGAAAGTTTTTATATTCCTTTTTTGAGAAATTGAAAATTTTGTAAAAATATTAATTTTTTTCCCATAAAAAATTTCTTAAAACGATTTATTAACAAATGCTCTTAGGATATTCATTAACTTTATTCTAAAAAAATTAATATTACTACATATTTTGAAAATATAATTATTGGATTGTATGTTCTTTACACTCTTAATACACATGTCAAATTTTGTGCTAATTGAATATTATTTACTATATGATTTACAAGCTGATATTTTATGCATAATTTTAAACTATAAAAATTTGCAATTTAAAAAATTTATTGATAGCATAACTATTGATCTTTAATTTTCTATAAATTTTGCAAATATAGAGGATATAAGAAGTAAATATAATCCAATAGTGAATTTATCAAAATTTACCTCCAACAAAAAGAGATTGTAGGGGCGGTTTTTGGGGCCCAAGCCCAGCAAACAAGTGGTTCTGGCCCAAAAGTCCCCAAACAATGAATTTGTAGATGGTGGGTTACAGAGCTAGGACTAGACGAAGCGAACGTCAGTTAGATGTACGCCATGCAATACGTTGAACGTGAGAATATTCCGCTTACGTTTGATAAGATATCGGTCCGAGGAGGCGTATACGTGCACCTCTTGCTCTGTTTACAGATTAAAAAGTTCTATAACCTTTCTCTCTCTCTTTTTCTAAAGTCTCTGATCCCCTCTTCAAGGAGATTTCCTTCTCTTATATAGCCTCCTTGAATTGATAATAACTTTACACTTGTTAGCCATCCGGACCTTCACTTGAGTGCTTGTCCCATCGGACACCTTCCTTATCTTTCTGTGAGTTGCACTAGCCAATGTAATACTGTTCGCCTGTCTTCTCCACATTAATGCGGCTAAAAAAGTAGTTTTCTTGCATTTAATGCGGCAATTGTGGCTTCTCCCTGATGCCTTACATTTTCTTCTTTCTTGTTGTGTAAGGCTCACCCTCCTACCCACGTTCACCCGGATGGGTTCTTCACTGTGGAAGGGGCACATATTGGGCCCAAGTTCGCGTGTCCGAGGAGGCATTCCTCCTCGGACGTCTTTTGGATCAAACCGGGCTCAACAGGGTTGGGCCGGAAGTCACTCGGGCCCCTATTCCCCGTTGGGTCATGGCTGGGCTTTGTGTGGGTTCACAGGCCCATTCATTGATTTTGGGAATTTCATCCCTACAGATATCATATAAGGTTGTAGTTTTAGATTACAATTAGTTATATAACTAAACTTTATTCATTCTCATTAGGTTTAAAATATTTCAAAATTAATTAATTTAATCCCTATTCATTATGGTAGAGCAGAAAAAAGAGTAATGGTTTAATTTTCAAGTTGGTCATTTAAAATATCTTGAATCTAGCTTAAAGAAGAGTGTAGGGACACGATTATTCACGATCCAAGAATAACATTGGGCTCGTATGTAAAGGGCCCGAACAATATAATTTGTAGAGTGTGGGCTTAAAGGCTTGACCTTGGTCTCTGGACAGCGGTCTAATCGTGGTTTTTATGGAAGCTCATACGAAGGTGGGCCTGGCGTGAAAGACAAAACCTTTCTTCAGTGCGACCTATGGGGTTTTTGTCCTCGAACCCCGTTCGAGGAGCTTAGTGTTCTTCTCATTCTCAATTTTTTAGGACTTCTCCCTTTGGGGATCCCCTCCTCCCTTGGTTCTTCTTCCCTTTTATACTAGTAGTTACTTCCCTTTCAATGTCCACATGTAAGTTTTACTTTCTGGGATGGAGACTTGTCCTATCAGCCCATACCTAAAGTGGTTGGGAGTAGACGTAAAAGTTGAATAGCATGGTGAAGAGCATGGGCTTGTTAGACGTAGAGTTTTTTATTACAGTATTGGCAGTTTTTTTCACTTGTCCTGTCCCTGCATTAAACTCGTCATTTTTCTTTAGGTGTCTTGTGAGATGCTGAGCGTGAGATCATCCTCGGCCACATCCTTGGGCCTTTTTTGGGCTTTCATTATGCGTCCTCGGCAATAGGTCTCCTTGGTCTGGGTCTTGGGCCCTTAATGTAAAGTGGGCCAAGACCACAAATTCCTCGGCCCCACAAAGAGGCTGAACGTTTTTTCATTAAAAAAAAAATGCAAAAAATAATGAAAAAGATAAAGTAACAATCTAGTTCTTTTTTCTTTTTCTTTTTTCGTTGAGGGATATATGATGTTGATTTGATCATGGGCATGTGATTAGTTTTGATCTTAAAAGCCGAATTGTGTTGGTTTCTTAGAGCAACCACATCAGATCTTTTATAGTCTTCTAAAATAGAAGAAAGTACAAATTTTAGAGCATTCACATCAGCTCTTTTATAAATGTGTAAAATACACATTTTGACCACTTTTACACATTTTGAACCAAAAAACACTCCACATCAGTATGTTTAAAATGTGTAAAATCTTTTAAATTTGTCAATAAGCTACAGTACCCGTGTAAATTTACACGGGCACTATAGCATTTGTATTTAATTTTTTAATAGTTTTTTCTCTCTCTTGTCTCTGCTCTCACTCTCACTTTCTCTCAGGCGCATAGCACGGCGAGAACGAGATCGAGCAACCGAGTTGCGGGACAAGTCCGTCACCTACAACACGAACGGAGTTCTTCGACGGGTCTATCGCCTAGAATCTTGTGGGTTTTGATCCATTTTTGGTTGAGCTTGAGGCCGGCGGCCATCGCGAGGAGTGGCGGTGCTGCGAGGCATCGATCTTACTCAGGCTAGAGGCCTTGATCTTGCTCTGATCTGTTTTTTTTTTTTTTTTTTTCTCTGGTTTTTTGGTTGATTGTGGGTGTGGGTCGGTGGGTTTTGATCTTGATCGGCTTGGCTTTTTTGGTTCATTGTTGGGTTTTGATGATCTTGTCGCTGATTGGGTGGGTAATGATTTGGCTTGACTGGGTTTCGAGTTGGGTGGGTGATTAATGGGTTTGGGATTGAATGGGTTTTCCTTGATGATGGTGGCTGGGTGTGGAGCGATCATTGGTAATGACAGATTGTGGGTTTGTGAGAGAGAGGGGCAGCGAGGGAGGGAATAATAAAAAATGGTAAAAGAATGAATATTTTATTGAATAAATGTGTCGAATAGATAAACTGATGTGAGTGTTTATAAAAATGGATATGTAAAATAGAAAAAGTAGGTTTTTTCCGTGTAAAATAGATGAGAATTTTGCATCCACTGATGTGGATGCTCTTATACATTTTGAACAAAAAAACACCCATATTAGCTCGTGTAAAAATGTGTAAAGTCTTCTGAAAATTTCCATGTAATCGGGTAAATTTACACGGTTACTGTAGCTTGTTTATCGTTATTTTAATATTATATTTGCATAGTATAAAACACCTTTTTCGCTCTTTTTTTTTTCTCTCTCCTCTCACTAAGCAACACCAACACCTCTCATCATGTCTCAGCTTTTCTCTGAAACTCTCTTAACCCGAGCTCCATGGTTGAACATTCAAACTCTACCTTTAAGCATCACGCCACCATAGACGGTGGTCCGACCCTAAATCTAAACCTCTCTATATTCTCGGCCTAACTCTTCTACCTTCGAGGAGCTATAGTGCAGCCCGTCACTGCTCTTCTATAGTCTCAGGCCGGATGGAGCGTATGGCGGTGGCCGTCGCAAGGAGGTGGCGGTGCTGCGAGGCATCGATCTTGCTCCGGTCTGTTGGTTGTTGGTTTTTTTTTTTTTTTTTGTTGATTGTGGATGTGGGTCAGTGGGTTTTGATCTTGATTGGCTTGTTTTTTCTAGTTCATTGGTGGGTTTTGATGATCTTGCCGCCGATTGGGTGGGTAATGATTTAGCTTGACTGGGTTTCGGGTTGGGTGGGTGATGAATGAGTTTTGGATTGAGTGGATTGGTTTTCCTTAATGATGCTGGTTGGGTGGTGATGATGGTGGTTGGGTGTGGAGTGATTCTTGGTAGTGATGGACCATGGGTCTGTGAGAGAGAGAGGCAGTGAGGGAGGGAATAATAAAAAATTGCAAAAGAATAAATATTATATTAAATAAATGTGTAAAATAGATAAACTGATGTGGGTATTTTATAAAAATAGACGTGTAAAATAAAATAAAAGAAGGTTTTTCCTTTGTAAATAAACAGAAAATTTGAATGAAATGACGTTGTAGCTGTAATACCAAATAATATATCGTGGAACGCAAAATCATTGCTGATTTTGATCTGGGTTGGATACACTGAACAGTGAAAAGCATCTAGAAGTCAGACATTCCACAGCAGAAAATGATGTGTGCTAATCCGACTTCCTAATTACCGCGCGTGCTTTGAATCATTGACTTCTTCCTAATTTCTCTCTGTTGTGACTTTGAGTTGTGAGTGAGAGGACGTATGATTTAGCGGGAACAAACAACCGAAATTTATATTGGGGTATTTATGTAACTCTCTGTTTTGGTAAACGGATGATATTCATAAATTATTTAGATAGTTTATTTTTTGAAAACATATTTTACTATTTAACTTATTTTTCTTATTATTTATGGATTATATTGTACTTTTTAATACTATTTATAAATTTTACTGTACTATTTCAACTAACATTTACTTTTATTTATAGTACTTTTAACAAATTTTTTTTAATTTCAACAAAATAAACAAATTCCAAACATACCATAAGTCTCTCAATCAAACATTAAAAAAGAAGAAGATCAAGTCTCTCATAATAGATACACATGCCCACGTTGTCATAGTAACGACTAAAGAATAATATTTTCACTTCCATACAAAAAAAAAGAAAGTAAAGAAGCATAAAAAAGTCCATAGGAAACTACGAAGTCTTGTTGTAGTTATGCTCATTTTTTTTTTGTTAGGGCATCCGTAGAGAATAAAGCTTATCTTCAAATTAGTTTTGAGATAAATTCTTCATATATCTTTTTATTGTGTGTGTAAATTTTGAAAATCTATTTGTTAAATTGCATGTTCTTTATGTTCTTAACATATATGTCAAATTTTATTTAAATCGGATATTATTTACTATTAAATCAAGAAACTTATTTTTATGCATAATTTTAGACCACAAAAATTTGAAATTTCAATATTTAATTGATGAAATAACAATCGATCTTTGATATTCTTAAAATTTTGCAAGCACGGATAATATAATAAGATCATCAAATTCAATAGTTAGATTTTTTAAATTCACACTCGATAAAAAGATACATGAAGAATTTGTAGGATAGTTTAGAGAAAAACTTTTTCATCCAAATATTAGTTAGCTTTGTGAAAGCAATGTTTCATCTTCACCTTTAGTTTCTAGTGTAATAAGTTCCTGGAATCCATTATAAGATTTATACAAGGTAAATTATTATTGTAAGAATTAGACATCCAATCAAAATCTACTTTGGCATCAATCTCAATTCTACAACCAATAAATTAAATTTAAATACATTAGGTCATTTCTTAGAGTCTAAAACTTTGCATCAACACTAGCTGCCACACCTATGAAGTGGGTGAAGCTTCTAATCCAAAGACCACTATGATCTCAAATAATTGCTACTCTGCTAGCTAGCCCTAAATTTCCCATTGGACAAACCTGTCTATTGAGTTTATGCCAACCATACTCAGGTTTGTTCCATCTCACTTTAACCTATTGCTTGCTATAGCTCATACAAGCCCACACAAAGTATACATAATGTTCCTGTCTCATCTTTATGTGGACAACATTAAGTTAGTTGATTGAATTGAAGCACATGATTTCATTGATCAATTAAACAAAAACAACATTTCTTTTATAAAGACAATTAAATTCAATGCATCTATATATTTAAATTTAAGTATGAAATCTAATATACTGTATTTAAGTAATTGTACCTAAATTTACTTTCATTAAAAATTTCACCATTGGATCATAGTTGCTCATTCTATTTAACACAGATATCAAATTTCATATTTATTGAAATTTATTTGCTATTTGATCCATACAATTTAAACATTTTTATATGAAATAGCTATTAATCTATGATTATCTTGGAATTTTGCAAGCATGGCGAGTAAAAAAAAAAATGTAATCAAATGTGGATTTTTCAAAATTAGTATCCATTAAAAAAAATATATATATTTTTCACTTCATTAAAATATAAAATGTTTTCAAAGAAATAAGAATTTTATTCTCGGAGTTTACAAATGAGTATGATATAATTTTCCTTTAAGCCAATTTAAAATTTTCATTTTTCTAAAAAAAAAAACATTTAGTGACTCTTCACCACAAAATGACTCACTAAAACCATCTTGGATAAAATGCACTTAAATCTCCTGAACTTCGGGTTAGTGCACTTAGTACTCTTAATTTAGTTGATTTCTTACATAATGACTCACTAAAGACTAAACCATCTTGGATAGAATACTTGCTATAATTTCCTTAGCTGAGTATTCCATATTTTGTTTTCTTTGAACACTTTTAGTTTAGAATTTTGAATTTGACTTACCTTCGTTACTTTGTTAACTTGATACCTTTTATTTTAAGTATACAATGATAAGTTGTAGTGAGTTTTAATCCTCACATTTTATTTTGTTAGTGAATGATGTGATAGTCTCTCATTATAACAAAAGGAGATTCATTTTTAAAAAGTACTGAAGGTAAGTCAAACCCTATAATTTTTCATTGCATGTTTGCTTTGTTTTGATGATTGTGGACTTCCCATTTAATAAAATTTGATTTAACTTGAATTTCAAATGAGTTTACTTCTATGTTGCTATGAAATATTTGAAAATAAGCTCTTGTGTGTTTCCTTTAATGTAATTAAATGCATGATCAGGAAGATGAAACATGAGTGCCTAACACCTTTCCAAGACTATATCCTATCTCCAAGCTCGTTGTCTGGTTTGTTTCTCTTATAATTTTATACTTTACTAAGAGTTCGTTTGGATACCGCTTATTTTGCTGAAAATTAAAAACTGAAAACACTGTAAATAGCGCCGTAGGACCTATGTTTAATGTAAGTTTTGTTGAAAATGAAGTTTGTGAGTCATGTAAACAGTGCATGGGACCCACTGGACAACCACATAACATACTTCTCAACCAAAAAAAAAAAAAAAAACCAGACATAGATGCGCAGAAAAATCCACCCAATCCAAACGGTCACTAAATATGATTCACATGAGTTTTTTGATGTATTTTATTTCAATATTTATGCTTGATTCGTTTTCTTTGATGATGTTAATCTGATCATGGGTAGTCATAATTACTTTTTAGTGTTTTTTTTCTTCGGTGTTTATCCTACATTTTCTGCATTATATTTTCGGTTAATTCAATATGAGCACGTAAAGTTCAAGTTTATGTGCTTGTGTGCATAAGCATTTGTGCAGGCTTTAATGACTGCATACGGATGCTTGAGTATACGTACAAACCCCAACTCAAAGT
This sequence comes from Quercus robur, assembly GCF_932294415.1. Classification (NCBI taxonomy): domain Eukaryota; kingdom Viridiplantae; phylum Streptophyta; class Magnoliopsida; order Fagales; family Fagaceae; genus Quercus; species Quercus robur. The sequence continues at coordinate 22,654,137 of NC_065535.1, read as the reverse complement.
GGTTGTATTCTCTGATTTGCTTGGTTTTTCACGTGTTGCAACTAGATTTGGCTCTGAATTTCAAAGATTATGTTAATTAGTGATTTGACTATTACTTGCTATAATTTCCTTACTTGACTATTCCGTATTTAATTTGAATTGAATGTTTTTAAACTAGAATCTTTCCTTGCACGTTTGCTTTAATTTGATTGCGACTTCCCTATTTAATAGAATTTGATTTAATGAATTTCAAATGAGTTTATTTTTGTGATGTGATGAGACATTTGAAAATATGCTCTTGTCCGTGTTTTCTTTAATGTAATAAAATGCATGGTTAGTGTTGGTGTATTTTAATAAAAATAAATAAATTAATATGTTCATGAATTTTTTGTTATAAAATATGATATCCCACCCCATTAATTCACATTGTTGATACAAAGTATTAATATCCCATTAATTCTTATATATATTTGTTATTCGTGGGTTCTAGTTAGCTTATCTAGTAAAGTTTTTGTGATTGAATAAGAAATTTGAGGTTCAATTCCCACCTACACGAAAAACTAATTGGTGTCTTGGTCTGAAAATAAATTTGGATTGTTGATACAAAGTATTAATATCCCATTAATCCCTAATTATATTTTTTATTTATCGGTTCTAGTGAGCTTAACTAGTAAAGTCTCTTGTAATTGAATAAGAAATTCAGGGTTTAATTTTTGTCTACACAAAAAACTATTAGGAGTAGACGTTATAGGTTGAAATTATCTCTTAAAAAAACAATCTTTGTTATTTACCTTTCATTATGTTGTAATTATAACTCCTATGTAACTTATCTATATGTAAGGGAGTCTTACCGGTTACCACTCTTAAGATGGGAATCTAGAATGCTTTTATAAGTGTATATACATAAATATATATAGTGTAAAAAGAATTCATCCATAGAGTGGTTTTGTTTTTTATTTTTTATTTTTTTATACCCTATTTTGTCAGCAAAGAAAAATGTCTATTTGATGGAGTTTTAAGCTTAACCACTTATGTAGAGTTAGTTCAAGCTATATGATGATTTAGTCAGGTTATTGTATCATGGAGGGGGACAAGTAACAAAATCGAATTTTTATTGCACTGGTTTGTGGAATTTGCCAACTGTAAAAGGCTTGAATTTCTTTAAAAAGAGCAAGATTCTAGTGCCTTAGCCTAAACGGGTTCATTAATATATATAAATTTATGTATCTCCATTTGATTTTTTCTAATTTTATATTTCATATAGTTTTTATTATATTTTAGTGTATTATCATTAACAATAAAAAAGAGACACACGTTAGTAATTTTCAAATAAAAAAATGACCCAGCAATACTAGTGAATGCCAATTTACTTAATTTGAAGGGTTTAGATGTCTAACACCCTCCCACACTTATATAATAACTTCGTGCTTATTGTCAAGTGTATTTAGGGAAATATTTGTGGCAACTTTGAAACCCTCCGCCTTTGGCCCACTCGACTAAGGTGTATTTAGGGAAACATTCGTGGTGTGAGATAATGAGCCCACATGTAATTTCCTTTCTATTGCCAAAAATTGCATTCAACAAGAATTCATAACCAAAAACAATTTTATTCAACAAGAATTCATAAACAAATGCATTCAACAAGAATTCAGCACAATATGAAATGCAATCTCTTAAAAAAATACATTATGCCATGATATATACTTTTAAAATGAATTCTTCTAGAGTCAAGTTATCAAGTGCAACCTAAGTTCTAACGTTAAAAAAATTAAGAAAAAAGAAGAAGAAGTTCCTATAGACTGCATAATATACTTTTTTATAATAGAGTCCGTACAATTTCTGTCATGGAAACTCTATATATCTTATAATTTGTATATTTTACATAAGATTTTTTTTTAAAAAAAAAATTATAAATTCTAAAATTTTTTATTAATCCAAGTATATTGTTGAATATCCAATTGAAATCCTTATCCTTCTTGTCAACTTGCCAATTAAGGTTGAGTTTGGATTGCACTAAAATTATTTTTCTACCTGCGTTTGGCGTTTTTCTGTGGGTCTCATGTTCATGGGACCCACAAGTACAGATTTAACAAATCAAACTTTAAAACTGGATCCCACAACACTATTCACACATTTAAAATTTATTTCGCTACAGTATTTAGGGCCCGTTTGGTAGGGCATTTCAAACACCTATTTTCAGTTTTTAAACAATATTACACACATTTTCACTCACACGTATTTCAAAAAATTACAAACAATACTACTCAAACTTCTCTACCAAACGGGTTCTAACTAAACACCGAAGTGATGCCTAGGAAGAATATAAAAATGGGTTAGACTTGCCAAAAAAAGAAAAGTACTTTAAAAAATTAATTAAGATTTAGACAAAAAAGAAAAGATAAAAAAAAGAGGGGGGTGGGGGGAAGGGGCATCCAATGTTTGATGGAGAGACCGTGGAATGTGTGTAAGCAGCGTGGGTAACAAGCGCTTTAGCATCGCGTGATGATGAACAGCAACCTCAATCAATTTTCAAAATGCTTAATGCTCTGGTTCGGACAACATATTAAAGCACTCACCAGTTCGCTCACAATAACTCAACTCACATTGAGAAGAGAGAATTTTATCTTTTAGCTGAGTTTAGGAGGGAAAAATAAAGCTGCTATATATACATATGTGTGCAAGAAAGTGAGAGACATACAGAGTAATTTCAGTGTGTAAATTCAACAAAATCTTTTGTTAATAAATATCTTCACAAAAAAGCTCTAGACAGAACTGAAAATGTTTGCGGCAGAGAATGGACTTAAAGGAGACCCAAGACTCCAAGCTATCTCTCAAGCCATCCGTGTTGTTCCTCACTTTCCAAAACCAGGTTCAAAGCTTTCTTTCTTTCTTTCTCTTTGTTTTTTTTTGTTATTGTTTGTTTTACTTTTTTATCTTTGTTTTCCTTCTAATAACTTTCAGTGTAAATATATTTGTGTGTGTGTGTGTGTTTTACTATGTTTTTTTGGTTTTCTTAAATTTCTTCAAGCTTTTTTGGGTGTAGGAATAATGTTTCAAGACATAACAACGTTGTTGCTGGATCATAAGGCGTTCAAGGACACGGTGGACATTTTTGTTGATCGCTACAGAGACATGGGCATCTCTGTTGTTGCTGGTTCTCTCTCTCTCTCTCTCACCCTCTCTCTTAAATATGGACTTTATATCTTTGTACTTCTCTTTTGTATCAATTTCACATTTTATACAAATTTTTTGGTTGAATAATGTGTTAAAAATAGGAAAGTGGATGGGGCTAGTGATAATATTGTGTCAAAATGAAGTCCCTTTCAAATATTTTATGCGTTTTATTTTTGTTTTTTTATTCTTCCTATGTGTAAATAATGAAATATAGTGAATTGGTCTGAACGGAGAAACGAGAATTGGTGGCTCTCAGTCTCACCTCTCAGAAGTTTTGGTTTCTTTGAACCCCGAATTTCAAAAAAAATTTAACATAAAATTATTACTATTTCGTTAAAATACTATTTAGTCCCTAAAATATAGGACATGCAGCTCTATTTTTCATCCTTAAAACATTTGAAAAGTTCTATTTTCTTCCTGAAAAAATGTTCTATATTTCGTCTTTCGGCCACTCTAACAAAGTTCATCAAAAAAAGTTTCAGGGACAAAAATAAAGCCTAAATTATATGCTTTTTGTCCCTAAAATGTGGTACTTTATATCTGCACTTTCATATTGTACTGAAGTTAAAAAGATCTCGTTTTTCTGTTTCATTTTTATAAAAATTTTAAAATTTTAACTTTAGGGGTGCTAATCATACCATATGAGTACTTGTTTGTGCGGTTACCTGACTTCCTAAGTGTAACAACTTTAAAAGCTTGATCTTGACAGCTTTTTTGCCAAAGTCCCGCTTAATCGAAGAGCAGGCCTAGGCATTGCCTAAGTGATGCTTTCACTACAGTACAGAACAGTACCACAGTAGTATGGAAAGGATAATTGGAAAAGAAAAATGACAAGTACTTTGTCTAGTTTTTCTTTGCTGAGTGGATCCCCACCTCATTATAACTATGTCATAGAGGTTGATTCTCCAGCTAAACTAATCATAGACTCATAGTGCAAGGTTGAATTATACTAAGAGACTTACTTTTTGGTGGTTGCATGATAACTTTGGTAAATTGTATGAGCTTGTTAAAAACTGGATAAACATAATACTAGAAAAGAAAACTGGAAAAAACTTTTTATCTCCCATGGGGGGGGGGGGGGGGGGGGGGTAATGCTGTCCTAAAAATTATTGAACTGGCACATTATTGTCCTTCACTGAAAGGGTGTTAAACATGCCTATGTGTAGAGGGGAGCCTTGTCCTTTGAAACCATCTAGGTTGTTTTGTGGCTGATAAGGGGGGATTATATATTCCAGAAATGCAAAACTATAGTATCAGGATTATATTTCTCTAATATTGATTGCTTCTCTGGATTGTATGCTTGCTTCTTATGTTAGCAAATTATTTGTAGGGGTGGAAGCTAGAGGATTCATGTTTGGCCCCTCCATTGCCTTAGCTATTGGTGCAAAGTTTGTTCCTTTACGTAAACCCAGAAAGTTGCCAGGTAGGCTGAATTGTAGTGGTGCTTCAAAACTGTACTTTTGATTATTTGTTGTAAATCGGAACTACTTTACTGTCTATTGGTGCTTTGAGTTATTCTAAATCATTTTGGAAAAGTAAAAATATTTGATAAGATGTCAGTTGAATGACAAATTAGGCTATGAAAAGTGAGCTCAAGCATCAACGGGAGTTCCTTTTATGTGTGCTAATTTAGCTGACTAATTGAAGAGCTGTATATGATGGAAGCATCTAGATCCGTAATGAAGCCATTATCTATATGTTTTATCCAATGTTGGATTTAAGAAAAGGGTGCTTTGGTTTTGTTGAGGACTTGTAACCTCGTCTACCCTGTATATATTTTAATTAGTTTTTGGTGTAGAAATTTTCAAATAAAGATCAATGATGTTTGATGACTTACATGTTAAGAAATTGCTTTTTGGAATTTAATGGTCTTGTATTACATCTTACTTCTAACAAAAAAGTGAACCGAATGTACAGAAAGCACCATATGAATTTGCGGATTGGCATCTTTGTGGATGAATTTTCGATCTATTAAAGATTCTAGGCTGCTTTGTGGGATGTATATTCCATCTATTAAAGATTCCTGGCTTCAATATGTTTGATGAGATGAAATGCTAATGGACATATTTGTTTGCATAAAGTAATCAAAACTAATTTTATGGGAAATATTTTTTTACCTGCATCATGTATAAAATATTTTATATCACCATATAATGTATACTAAGATTTCTCTCTCACACACAGACATACACACACACAACTAGCCAGTCTCTGATTTCTGCATTTGGAATCTTACCTATTCTTGCTTGCTGAATTTGAAAGGATTGGGATTTACAAGTTCTTAGTACTATTGGTTTAGTATTCAATTTGTTCATATGCATTATGTGGTTTCACAAAATGAACTTCAAGACTAAAATTTTCTGCGTGCTGCCTTTGTAGGTGAAGTAATTGCCGAAGCTTATGTCCTGGAATACGGGACTGACTGTTTGGAGATGCACGTTGGGGCTGTACAGCCTGGTGAACGTGCATTGGTTATTGATGATTTGGTAGCTACGGGTGGGACTCTATCAGCAGCGATAAGACTTTTAGGTGAGTTATAGACCTTTTCATGGGATTTTAGTTTTCTAGTTTATGGCATTTTCTTGTAATTAGTTTATGTTATCCAAATATGCTGTTTATCTAGAACGTGTAGGGGCTGAAGTAATCGAATGTGCCTGTGTTATCGGCTTGCCAGAGGTTAAGGTAATGCTACTTCTGTAACTCTATAGTTGGTGTTTGTCTTACTTATTGACCTCCAAGTAGTTTAGCGTGTCTTATTATTAGTTATTTGTATGTAAATATTCTTTATATAATCTGCTATATGTTGGCTGAGACATCTATGAGATTATTTATTAGCCCAGTGTGGCTATCAAAATTGATGATACCATGACCACAACAAATAACATATAAAAGCTATTGGTTCCAAAAATATTAGTGCTACTCATTTTGTATTCTCTCTTTTCTTTTGGTGAAATAACTTAAAAGGAGAGTGATGAAAAATGAGAGAAAAAATGTGTATATATTCTATGTTGCAGCCCTTACTGTGAGTCACAAGATTGAAAATAAATTGGCATCACTAATTACAGTTTATTTTTGTTTTATATCTTTATTGATGGGATATAAAGAGGATTTATCAACTCTCTGATCTCAGCAAAGGGCAGTTGAGTCATTAACATTTTTAAGTATTTTTACTCTGAATTTGAATTGTTTAGGAAGCAAACCTTCATAGTCTAGCTAGGAAGTACAGACGTGGGTATGGGTATGACATGGTGACATGGCAAATTTTGAAAAATTAGGACCCGACATGGCAGGGGTGCTTGTATTAATTAATTATTAAATATATTTTTTTTTATATTTTTAAATATTTTTAAGCATTTATTTTTGCATATAATGTTAAACATATATCAATTTAAGAGCAATAATGGATACTAGGTCGATTCATGACTAATAGAATAGATTATGTTTAGAAATTAGAATACAAACCAAGAATAAGATCCAAAGGAGTAAATAAAAGATAACCAGGTAAGTGTTCAAGATTGAAACTAAAAAGAACTAAAAGATAAGGTCCTGTTTGGTAGAGTTGTTAAACAACTCATTTTCAGTTTTTAAACAACATCCCAAATGAAGTGTCGGTACTTCCTAGTTGTCCAGTTCCTTTGCTTGACATGTTTATATTTCTGTTGCATCTTGATTCAATCTAATATGGTTTTTGAACATTTTAAAAACCTTGGGAAGATGTGTTCAAAAACTAAAATATGATCCAAAGTGTATGCTTGAGAATTAAAAGTCATACTGATTTCTATTTCAATTTTGGTGGAAACAGAAAACTTATTTGAGTTGCAGTTAATTGTTTTAAATAAAAATCATTTTATGAGAATGATACGTGAAAACGATAAGACATTTCCAATTTTTTCAGGAAATGAGAGCATACTGTCAATTTTAAAATATTTTCAATAAATAATGCAACAAAGTGGATCTTATGTTCCCTATCTTTATTGCATTCTTTCTTTCTTGGGTGAAGGGGGGGTGGGGGGGTAATGATTTGGAGTGGATTAAAGATGATGGTTTTCCTTCTAGAAAAGTATTGTGGTATGCATGGAGCATTTTCATTCATGTTGATAGCTGTTTTGAGCTAGATATATAACTCTGTGTTCATGCTCCAGACTTTTTTCTCCTGGAATACCACAGTTATATTATCTCTGTTTTGATGTTCTCCCTGGGCAATGTTACTGGAAATGGACATTTGGAATTAGGATGATGCTCTTTGACAAATGCATACCTTTCAGGGACAATGCAGGCTTAATGGAAAGCCACTATATATCCTTGTGGAGCCACGTGAAATAGATAATTGTTGTTAAGGTACACTATCATTGTCCTGAATTTGAAATTAAACTCATGCACTTATAAAACGGCATTACATGGTCATGAGATGATCATTTTAGTGCCTTTCTACTTGACCTGCGTTTTATAATCTTAATAGAATGTTTGATTAATGGAGACGCTATGGAAGCCCCAATTTGCTATTGTTTTTAGAGGCATAATTTGTTCTTGGATGAGATCTTAAAACATTTTTCTTTTTCACATTTTTGTCAAGTGCCCAAACATTATGTCTGTAAACTATTACTTTTTGATCTACATCTTTAATGCCCTTTTGATGAACTAAAAATTTTATTCCAACAAACAAAACAGGAATACAACACAAAAGAAAACTAAGCCTCCTCCCTAATAATAACATCTCTCAATGAGGGGGGACCATTACACAAGCCAAAAGAACCAACATGTCCAGTCCGGAGGGACCATTTTGCTAGATATTGGTCAGTCCTATTGGCTTCTCTAGGAATCCAACAATTCAAGTATCTTGTTTTCATACAAGAGACTTGATAGAAAATTATGGCTATTATATTTCTAAAGATGAACATTGTACATCCATTTGACATAACAGTTTACTTCCTTGTTTGTTCATAGTCTAGGCTGTTATATAACCATGCTTGTTGGATTGTGCTGATCCTCAACTCTGGTTGGTACTTGTTTAATTAATTGATTCATCCATGTAGGTCTACGGGTTTGATTCTGCTTGGGCTGACTTGTGGAAAAGATGATGCTTGAGCAAACAGGCCATGATATATGTTTTCCCTGCCAAGTTTTGGCCGACCAAGTTCGGCCCTTAGGAGGCTCAATTGTTTATTATCTTGTGTACCATTTGTAGTTTTGAACAAGCATGGGTGAAGAATTACCATCCCATATGTTGATTTGTTCTTAGATATCATTTAGTGTCTCAGTATAGCATATCTTTCAATTCAATGTGTACGTCTTTGTTACCAATCTGGTAGTAGTTCTTTAAGCTTAATCACTATTTGGATGGAATAAATTCCCCTCTTCCATTACGACATTTTTTTAGATAGGACCAGGTGAAATTGTTGTCACTGGTTTTTGTTACTACATGGCGTCCGTTACTTCTGAAGGTGGTTATGATAAGGTGGTTGAATTAGTCTCTGGGCCAAAGGGTTGAGCCTGAGACGAGACCAAGCTATTGGTGACAAGTCTATACGATACTTTTGTTGTTTGCTTCACCAAAATTCGATGAGGGCGAATCCTTTTGGTGCTGTCCTACCGCCATGTTTGGATGGAAGGCAAAGAGAGGGGAGTAGATGTTAAGATAATAATCCAAATCTTATCTTTTGTTCCTTGAAAACTTTTTAAATTATTAATTTTATTGTAATGATATCAATCCATATCTATTTCTTTAAGTTTTAAAATGAGAGGGGATGTAGTTCAAGTGGTAGAGCATAAACAAAAGCATTGTTAAGGTGCGAGGATCGATACCTTGTATCTTCAAATTTTTTCATACATCAAATAAAAAAGACAAACATATATTTTACCCCAAATGTTTGGGGTGTTTTTATTTTTGCCATTTACATTATAAAGTTTTCATTTTTAAACCTTTATGTTCAATTCTATTTTTTTTTTACTGATCCTATTATCTATTTCTTTTAGTAATCTAGTTTGTCAAGAAACAAATAAAAGTTATCCATTACGACATATCACCTATATAAATACATTTTTATTAGTAATCTAACTGATATATATATATATATATATATATATATTTATATAGTCAATGGGGATATAGCTCAAATGGGATATGAAAGCCCGAAAATGTGTGAAAATACAAAACCTATTTAGATCCCCAAATTAAAATTAACGGTTTGGTTGATTTTACTCTAACTTAAACTAAGTGCAGAATAAAGTAAATGTGAGTGGATAAACAAATCACAGTAGTAAAATGAAAGCTAAAAGAATAGGGAAGAAAAATGCAAATACAAGATAATAAGTCGATGTGTTATCAAAGAGGAAATCGAAGAACTCGGTGAAAAACCTTTTCGCTGCCCTCCAAGCGGTAAATCAATCCACTAGAGAATAAGTTGGAGTATATGAATAACAAAAAACCCTCCAAGCCTAGACTACCCCATGTATTTGAGCCCTCCAAGCTCCTGCTACCGACTTTGCCAAGTCTTGTCTTCTCTAGCTCTTTGGACCACGCAATTTAGCCCGATTACATCCACCAAATAAATGGCTTCTTCTAATGCTTCCCAGCAGCACCAAAACCTCACTTTACACTTAGGATGGATGTGGTAAGTATTTGAGCTATCAACGCTTTTAAGGATTTGGAAATGGAGAGTTAGGAGTTGAGAAAAATCACAATGGATTGAGTAGAGAATTGTGGGTATAACAATTTCTCACTCTCAAGGGTAGTGGCTAGGGTTTTCTCTTTAAAAAGCACTCCTTAACACATGTGGGTAATGTGGGTATATATAGTGTGGGTAGGGACAAGGTGTATCAGATATGAAAAATTGACAAAATAGAATGTTTTGTGGGTATCACATGAATACCTTACCCGCGAGACACTCGCGAAAACCAGTTGTCATCATCTGTCATGATTCTTTGCATTCTAGTCATGTGCTGAGCACATGCTTCATTTCGCGGAAAGGCTACTCGCGAGCTACCTGCGAAAACTTCTTTGGTCTTCAATTGCCTTGAGTTTTCACACTCTTTCTCACACACAACTCTTACAATAAAATCCCACATAAAAAATAGGGTATAAAAAATTAAACATAATTACAATTAAATTTAGCACGGAATTAAAACCAACACAAAATAGTTGTAAATTACAACTTTACAGGATAGCATAACCATGTTAAGGCACGAGGATCGATACCTCACTTCTCCAAATTTTTTCATGCATAAAATAAAAAAGACCAAAGAATAATTTTTATCCTATAAATTTTAGGCGTTTTCATTTTTGCTATTTATGTTACAAAGTTTTCATTTTAAACCTTTATGTTTGATTGTGTTTTATATCGGTCTCACTGTCTATTCCTATTAGTAATCTAGTTCGTTAAGTAGCAGATTAAAGTAATCCATTACAACATGTGACCTATATAAATACATTTTGAGTATGAATTTGGTAGGATCGAGTGTAAAATCCATGTTTTATATCATCTAATAAAAAATTGCCACATTAGTTTTTTATATTAAAAATCAATACATTCTACCACACATATATATATATCGACCTTTTTGAGTATCTGACTTAGGCATGTGCAGTCCTTTGTCCTACACATCGGGTTATTACAGGAAGGAATCCTTTAGGGTAGCCCCAAAATGAGGTTTTGAATCCAGAATCTCATGGATATCATGAGACTTTAGAAATCACTTAGCCAACCCCTTGGGGTTTAATACATTCTACTATACCTAATAACACCATATTAGCATTTTACTTAAAACTTGAAATATAGTGTCTATTAAAATATTATCATGTGTAATTAGATGTATTTATATTTTAGTAATAAGATAATGTGACATGTCCCTATATAATTTAATTTCATACATTTTTATTAGTAGGATTTTGCTAATGTGTACCCTAAGAGCACACAATAATTTTCATTTTTGGAAAAAATTTTCTCAGGAATTGAAAAAGTATTAACAGCTTTTCCAATTCTTGAGAAAATGATTCTAAAAATGAATAGCTTAATATGTGTCCTAACCAGACCCTTATTAGTAATATAAGTGATAAGAGTTGTCCATTAAGCTATAGTCTTTTTTATTTTATGTATGAAAAATATTTGGAAATGCAAGGTAACGATCCTTGTGCGATCGTGCCTTAACAACGTTGTGGTTATGCTCTCTAGCATTTGAGCTATGTTCCATATATATTGACATGTCTAGTCCCACTAACCTCTGCTTCCACTTTTATCTCATTAGATTGATTTAACCAAGCCCCATCGTTACGGATCAAAATCCTCTTAAGAATCCATAAATCATCTAACAACTCTGCCGCATGGAGTTCTTTCAATCTTGTCTTTTCATTTTAAAATAAATGGTTTAAATCAAACCATGTCACCAATCCACTTAAAAAAAAACCTTTAAATAATGATTCCACCTCAGTTTTTCTAATTGACATTTAAGATTCTACTTTTTAAATTTAATTTTAATTTGCAAAAATGCTTAGAAAAGGAAAACCCAGATCTCACTGCTGTGCACAGCTCCGAGATCTCGTCAGACAAAGTTCAGTGCTGAACATACCACCAGCAAACGCAAACTCCTTCACGGCGCTAGTCAAGATTGTGTTCATTGCCGAGTTTTAAGGCTTTAACTTTTCATCCCTGAAAGAAATTTGAGCGTGTCGTGACTGATTTTTCTAGGTCCACCAAGCAACAAGCAACAACCATTCATTCTTTATTTAGCTTCTCTCTTTGTTTTCAATTTATTACACCCCAAGTAACTAATACCATATACATGGTTCTCCTTTCACCTTTTTTCTTTCTTTTTCATTATTAAAGTAAGAAGAATACAATAGTATTATGCAAGTCCGTTTTCAGAAGACTTGTATGTAGGACCTCAAAATTAACTGTTACATTAGTGAGATTTGCCATATAAAATAGCAGATCATCGTTGAAGGGGGAAATTTACAATACAGACGTATTAGCTACAATTTTTCCTGAAGAAGCCTCCTCATCTTCTTTCTTGTTAGATATTATGTCCACTCTGAGAGCACGCCGTGTTACAGAATTCACCTGTTTTCTTAATCTAGCATTATCGATGAAGACATCTGCTAGCATCTTCCTTAACTCATCATCTATTGCTGCATCATTGATGTCATGACTCTCATCAACACCGGAAGCAGTAGTTTCATTGTTTTCAGTTAGGAGTTGTGCCTGATCATTTATCAGGGGAAATGTCCATGTAAGGTAGAGTTGACAAAGCAATGTGAGAAATTTTTTTAATCAATAACTCGTGAACATCTTTCATCAATCATAGCAATGAAGACAGAACATGACAATTTAAACCAATAAAAGTTAATACTGAATGTTCACCTAAAAATACTCTGGGTTATATATAACACTAACTTGGCATTCAAGATATGTTTATGACTTTCCTGGAAAGTGAAAAAATCAGCATTCGTAGTCTAGTTCACAAGGTGAATAGCATGTACTTAGGCTACTTCCCATGTTTAATGGGCACAACCAGTTTGACAAGCATGCTCAAACCCAAAACTGTTCCAAACACATAAACTAGTGAATCATACAATTAACAATTGTAACCAAAACACTGAATGACACTAGCCATTTTAAAGTTCTTCACTCTATTTATCCACTATCAAAAGAGAGAGAGTGCCAACTCAGGATTCCAGTTTCGGTAGCTTAAATGGTGACACACTAAATTTGGTCAAGTAATCATGATGTTAATCAAGGAAAGAAGCTCTGGACACAAGTTGAAAATCAAGAAAACATGAAAAATAGAATGCGAAAAAAAAAGGACTCTAGGAAAACATAAAAGGTACCTCTGAAAGTAGGAGGCCAATACGGTCATCACTTGTAGCCAACAAATCTAAAGCATCTGCAAGTGATGAAGAATCTGCAACAAAGTTATCTTCATTGTCTGCAAGTAAATTGGTGTTGCATTCTTGAAGCCGATTGTGAAGAATATGGCATTCCTGCAGCAGTTTTTCCCTAGAAGCTTTTGCATGCTCTCTCATTTGTCTTTCCTGTTGAATGAATTTCTTTTTTTTTTTTTAAATAACAAATTATCAGCATCATGGGATAGGTTGTTCATTGCACAATTTAATTAATCTTCAATAAATCAAGATAAAAATTGTCATGGAATGATTTGGAAGGCATTATTACATTAATTCAAATAATTCCTAATGCTTCTTTCCAATCCACATAAAGGACAAGGGTTTTTTTTTTTTAATAAATTAAAACTAAAGAAAAAGATAATAAACCTTACAGGTGTGTGAAAAAAAAAAAAAAAGACTAGAATTTCAGGAACCTAACAAGAGGAAAACAAAGGGAAAGGGGGAGTGCAAAGAATTTTGCATCCATGCAGCAGCTTTTTTTTTTTTAATTACCCCCTCGTTAAAAAAGAAACAATATGTTACTACATTACTCATGTCTTTTGCTTTGGCTTCCTGCATGCCAATATTAATTAAGAAGTAGCCCTATGTAAAAAGGGTAACTTGATTTAAAAGGAATTTGATATGCAAAATACATTTTAGTGGATTAAAAAAAAAACTACCTCAGCCTCAGACTTTTCTTTGTGTGTTTGACTAAGCTCCTGCTTCAATTCGGTTTGAGAACTTCGGAGAGATTTAACTTCTTTAATAAGAACTTTAATATCTGCTTTTGATTTTGCTTCTAGCTCTTCATATCGCTTCAACAACTTTTCATGCTGCTCTTTACTAGCATCCAATTCCTGCAGCAGCACATCTTTCTCTTGAACAGTACATTCTTTTCCTGACTCTGTACATGACTTTTCATCCTAGTATCATTCCACATATCATTAATGGAATAACAATAATTAAGTGAAAGATATAAATTAAATAAGATAAGGGAAAAATATAAATTAAAGTAGACAAGAGTTGTACTAAGATATATGACCTGTTTGGACTTCAATTTCAACTCCATTTCCATCGACTTTCGCCGAAGTTCCTCCATATCCCACTGCATTTGTGTATTCCTTTCCCTCTCCATCAAAAGAGCTTGCTGCAGATTTTCTTTACTTTTCTGTTTTGTAGTTTCAAGTTCACCTTCCAAATCCTTGACCTGAGCAAATCCGTTTAGTTATGGTAACAGAATAACATCTGTATGTGTAATACTCAAAGATTTACCAGGTCTATAAGCAGAAAATTCTAAACAGTAAATGATATTTGAAAATTTTAGAACCTTGTATGGGCAAAGACCATTACGTTCTTGCACAGAAATAAAATCCACTAAAACTACAGTGCATAATCCAGGCTAATTAATTTATAAATTAAATTTAACAGTATTAGGAAGGTGAGTCTCATCATGAAAAAGCTGCTGACTGCTAGTCGTTGTGTAGTGGGGGGATATGGGTGAGGGATTGAAATATAATAGGTCATGTAGAATAAGAAACTCTCACACAGCATTGAATGAACATAACAGGTTTAACGTATTCCCCCACCCCCTACCCTCAGGACATGTAAAACTACTACATGAAAATTTTTTGCCCCAGCAAATAGTGGGGGGGGGGGGGGGGGGGGGGGAGGGGAGGGGGGTTTAATTCTAGCCCTGTCATGGACAAGAGTTACTATCCAATAAGTGATAAAATTTATCTTAGGAAATTTAAATTCAAATTGAACTTAGAACACCTACCAATGAAGACAAAAAATTGACCAAACAAAGGAGGTGTCTAACTCTCCAAAAGTCTTTTTATGATCCTAAATCTCACAACACAAATTATTTTTAAGGGTGAGGAGAATCTGACTTATACCAATGTATGAAGATGCATCTTTGATCAGTACACTATGGTATATTTGATTTATAATTAAGCTAGATATGACAATTAATTTTATTTATAGCTCAAATTAAACCAGTAAGACAGAACAGGTAACATCTGGATAGGATGAATAAACATACCTTTGTTGCAAGGTAGTCTTTGACAGCTATTTCTTGATTTAACCTTGCTATTAGGTCTTCTGTGTCTGTTTTGGCCGTGACTAATCTTCGCTGCATTGTGAAAAGAACCCTGTTCAATTTATGGCGCTGATCCATTGGAAGAACTACTTGAGCATCAGCTGGAAACTGAAAGTCTGTGTTGCCAAGAATTTCAATCCTAGTAGAACCCTCAGCACCTCCAGGAAGGTCAAGAGATCCATCACCAGATGAATTTGGAATCCCAGAGTTAGACATTTCACTACCTCTCAGAGAACTTACGTCACTTCCAAAACTCTCATTTGAGAGCTTGCGAACATGATCAATTACCTTACCATGTTCTGGCCCCGAGAAAAGTTCCATCCCATTCCCAACCAAAAATGAAGCTTTGGAAGAATTCCCATTATATTTATCCTTTTCTATAACATTATTGAGATGCCTGTCATTCATTTTATGCCTAGGTAGGCCTTCCAACTGCTCTAGAATTGTCTGGCCCATAAACAGTCCCTCATCAATATTGGACATGCCATACTTTACAAGCTTTTCTATTGGACTTGTCAAATCTTCATCCAATGTTAGATCCTCCAAACCAATTTCAGAACTGTCATCCCTTCCTAGCCTTGGTGTTCCTAGCTCAGATGTCTCATAAGCTGTATCACTACCGTAATCTGATGTGAATGATGAACTGCCAGCAACAATAGGCAAGCTTGAATTGGGTATTGATTGAATTGAAGAAACCGTGCTATTGGAAGCAGGACTTGCTTCTGAATTTTGCTGATTTACATCTTGGAATGCTGAAAAGCATTTTGACATAAATTGAAATGTTTAATTCTAGGTAATTCCAAGAACAAAATAAGTTCTTATTTAAAAGTTTAAGCTGAAAGATACGAGATTTTAGAAAATATCCCCAAATCAGAATATCTGTGTATACATATAAACATACATATGGCACAAGATAATATTTTCTTTACACTAGCAGTAGAAATGTACATACAAAATCTAGCAGCAGCTTCCAGTTCAAGAAAAGATGCCACTGCAACGCTTCTTGCTATATCAATATCAGACAGAAGCTTTATCATCCACTCCTCCAAAGAGCACCTTCTCTGCAACAAAAGTAAGTCTTTTAAGAATATCAGTTACCTGTGTGTGTGAAGATTGCAAACAATGCTGTTTAATCCAACTCTCAACAGAGTTTCTGAACTTCCAAGAGTGAACAAAGTCCAACCTCAAATTTGAAGTTTCATATGTTGTTCAGATGGCAATAAAACAAAAAGAATGAAGTTTCTAATTTCCAGCATATTAGAATTCAGAATTTAAAAAGAAAGAACATACTTTACATAAATCCTTTTTTATTTTTTATATAATATTGTTAAGTTATGCACCCAATGAGTCTTGAACCCACGACCTCACCCTCCACCTAGAAACATATAAGGGGAGAAGGTGCAAGTTGAGCTAGAGCTCATTGGTGTACTTTACATAAATCCTCAAATATAATTGAAATAGTCCAGTAGCCTCATTTTGGGTTAAAATGAAGTTTCGAGAAAATACAAGAAGAAATAAACATGTAGCACATGTTTTTGTCCTGGGAAGCAATTGCTACACCCTCTTGTTTAAAGAGCTAGTATTACTTTTGGTCTGTGTTGTAAACAACAATAAAGCAATGGGGCAATGAACCTTGCTTGGAGTGCTTAATTTGACATTACTAATCTGGATTTATATCATATCATTGTATCAATTTCCTAGCTTTTAAATCTCAATTTCAAATGCTCTTGGAGTTGTTTAGGAACATGTCTGTCTCTGTGCAACAAATAATGAAATGCTTCTAGCGATGATTAGTGAAACATAAAGTGGATATCTGAGGAAGATGCGACCTAAAGGTCCATAAATGACAGTACAACTAATGCAAATATGATTAAGGAACACATTGACTACCTCTTCTAATAGCGCCCGGGTTTTCATCCGCAACAGTCCCTTGGGTGGAGCTGGTGGGAGGTTCTTCTTAGGAAATGCCTTTTTAAGCTGCAAAAGACAGCCAGTAGGAAGATAAAAACATCGTTAAATCAGTATTATTGAAACAACAAAATCGACATGACTTTTTTCCATAAAATGCTCCAAGAACAACTAAGTTCTCATGATATGGTTCAGTTCCTTAATCCATATGTAAAAGGAAATTCATACTGCACCAAATTGCAAGGCAAATGCAGAGGCTTACCACAGTGAATAACTTCAAAAAATCATTAAACCTTCTTAATACACCACGTGTTGTTGTAACTCCTTCTGGTGATTGTACACCAACCTGAACCCTGTAAAACTGTCCCTTAAGAATGTTAAAATCGAACACCTAAAATGTTTATAAAAAGCAACGCAAGTCCATAAAAATGACAAGTATAATCAATGTAAAAGCCACCTCTCTAGAGTCTACTTTCCACATTTAAAAAAACCTAGCAACAATTTAAAAAATAAAAGAAACAAAAGTTAAATTAGGGGAGCATCTGTTAAAATTATTATGAAGCCAACAAGAATTTATACAGTACTTTGAGAAAAACGAGCAACATTCAACCAATAAAACCAAAATAATTATAAATAAATTGGCCCTCAAGTTGAGCTGCTAAAGAATGGATTAAATAAATAAGCAATGTGACTCATAAACAGTACATTTGACATCTTTACAGATCAATATAGAGCTTGTTGAATATTTATATTTATTTCTTTTGGTTGATTATATTTCAGACGTTGAGTATTTTTTAACTAATTATGATTAGTGACAAGGCACTTTTATTTCTACACCAAAGTGACTTCTACTATTGGAATGAACATTGACAGCACAAGCCCACTAATTTCCATTGGCCTGTTTCATTCAATGGTCGACTTTGTCAATTTTAAGATTACACAAATTTTATAAAATAGAAAGTGTGATCATGAATATGGAATGCTGATATTCTAGTAGAAATTTTGAAATAAATCATTAAATCAGAAAATATCAAAGCCAATGGCCTTTGGGACAAATGGCACCTCCATGACCCAGAAGAATGTTTTTGAGGTTTATATTTATCTATATATATGGTTTATCACAAGTAAAGTTGACATATTTTTAAACCAAATCCTGATATATGGTATAAAAACAGCATCTAACCCTGAGAATAAATTAACACTGAAGAGTCATTAATTTGAGTACCACTACGGGATCTGAATCTCTTGATTTTGGACGGACAACCCAGGAAGGTATTGTGACACAGTAACTCCATCCTGTGTGAGGATCATGTGGCCACACTGTGTCCCGTCCATTCTGCAAGAAAGATATGAACTTTAGGGGATAAGAACTGATAATTCAAAGATAATTTATAGAGGTCACAACAATTCAGCTAATGCAGGTTTCACAGGTTCATAATGATGCAAACGGTAAAGAGTGCAAAGAAAAACAGAGAAAAAAAAGATAAAGAAGATTAAATACCAAAAGATTCCAGAATTGTGGTCTAGTATCAATGTGGGGCTTTCTTGGCACCTTTCATAAGCCACTTTAATTATTATTGAATTTCAGTATTAACTTTTTTTAGGTTAGAAAGTTGCTGGTTCTGTTTCAATGAAGTTTTGCTAAAATGGGGGTAGTTATGGCAATTTCAAGATTTTCTGGAATGGGCTATAATAGGCTGTACTGGAGGCCCATGAATCTTATTTTATGTTTTGAGTCATTTTTCTGTTGATTTAGAAGAATTAATTTAGTCCTAACCTTTCTAGGAAAAGGTTATATAGGAATCATAATCCTTCTAAGAGAAATATTGTTAATAGCCCATACAGGAGTCGTATATTCAATAAAAAGATAGAAATAAGAATGTTGAATTTAATAGAATTCCAAAAGCATATTTTAAGCTTTGAGGGTGTTATTGCTTAGGAAACCTAGTTGTGATTGCATAGGGTTTGTCTCACTTTATATCTCATTATATTCATTATTTTAACACCAAAAAATCATCAAACTCATTCAAGAGTTAGTCAAGCCCTATTCAAGAACCCTTCAAGATCTCATTAAGAACTATAATTTAGTGTTAAACTTCTAAAGATCCTACATCAAATAATCAATGAAACAATCACATTTTTTTAGTTTTAGGGGTCTAGAGAAGTAGATATACAGCTGTTCAGAAAAACATGCCTGTACTTTTGAGTGAAGAGGCCTTCTGAAAAATATTGCGAAATTACATCATGTAAACTGCATTTTCATAAATTAAACTTAATGGTGAGTTGAACTTTTTATTTTGGCAAATGCATTTGCCCTTCCAAAATCACATAACTGCTCAATACTTTTTTATTTTATCATTTGCCCTTTGCGAAGCAATGTGTTGTGAGTTTAAGACAAACAATTAGCCTCTCCAAAAATTAGAGGTAAGGTTGTTAACCAATTACCTCTCCTATACACTATATATATGGGTTGGATTCAAGTTACATATGGTGTAACTTTAAGCAATGTTACACCATTCAATATTTTTTTTTTAATTAAATGCGAATTTTGACAAATCCACCATTGGACTACATTATCTTCGTATATTCTCCATGCTTGCAAAATTTCAAGATGATCAAAAATTAATAGTCGTCTCATCAATCAATTGTTTAAATTCAAGTTTTTGTAATTTAAAATAATGCATAAAAGATGAGTGTATGGATCGACATGAGAATTGGCACGCGTGTTAAGAACATATAGAACATGTAATCCAACGGTGGAATTTTCGAAATATGAATTCAACAAGTTATTGGGTGATGTAACATTGCTTAAAGTTACACTAGATGTAACTTGAACCTAACCCTATATATATATAAGAATGGGGGTAATTGTAAATAGCACATAACTGCAAGAATGTCAATAAAAGATGATTGCACAGACACATTTTGCATCAGCCATCCCTCAAACATAAGCAAATGACAAGATAGCAAATAGATACCTTCAAAATTAATCGAAATAATACTCATAAAATAAAGAAAAAAAAATTAATTGAAATAATCATGCCTTTTTCCTGGAATTGGATAGAGAATAGTGGGGATTCACAATTCAAAACATTTAGTAAGTGATTTGGATCCAAGAGTTATACATTGATAAGTTGTAGTTCTTCTTTTATTACTTGCGTTAAAGTGCTTTTGAAAGCAGAAGTTTAATTGTGTTGAATGGTCTTTGTTAACTTTGTAGAAGCATCAACAGGAATGGTGTAACAGTATTTTAATCAAGATGTACCTTATTAAAATGCCACAAAAATCATATAAATGGTCTTTTCTTTAATAGGAGAGAGAAATGAATGATTTAAATAGCCATTTTTTCAACCTCTTAAAAAAAATGAAGAATGAAAGATAAGGCATTATACAAAAAAGAAAGATAGGTGTGAATTGTATAATTGAACCAGCAAGGAAGACCACAACCAATAACTGAAGTTGGACAACAGTGCCACTCAAACACCTTCATCAAAGAAGCCCATGGAACAACTACTAAGCCACAACCCTCATCACAAGACCACTGAAATCCGGCCAAAAAAGAAATCAAGAACCATAACATGACATTTGTTCCTCAAGTTATCTTCCAACATGAGAACCCATTTCTCAGTAATAGCGTCCACTTCCTAGTCCGCTAAGAATAGAACACATCAAAATCAACCAAGACTTAACAAAGACTCTGATTTTCTCTCAACATACTAATTCCAAATAATCCCTTCTTCTGATCCTTAATCCCATTTCATTTCATCACAATTCCACTAAATTCTCAGCAACATTTATTCCTCCTTCGGCCTTAAACCCTATCAAAATGTTATTCATACACTTTTGATCAAATATACGGCTAAGCAACACTCAATTTTGGCACAATGCCAGTGCATTATAATTCTTATAATAAAAAAAAAAAAAAAAAGTGAACAAAGAATCTAATTTAACCAAAGATGCAACACATGCACTAGAATTTGAGATTAATTCTTAGGATTTTTCATACTCAATTTAGTGTTACACCCTGTAAATCATAATGACTAGCACAATGCACTAAATCCATAAAAACAAGAATTGCAAGCTATAATCATAAAAAAAAAAAAAAAAAAAGAACCCAAATTAGAAACTGAAATATTTTTTACCACCACGATTGAATTACAGTGCAATTTACGGAACTAGTGACTGAAGTTTCAATGTCCAAAATCATAGAAAGTGAAATTAAAAAATTCTCCGATTCAGCAAGAGAAAAAGAGAAAAAAAGAAGAATACCCATTTGCGAGGAGGAGGACTCCAATCCATTCCCAGAGGAAGCGGTGAAGTCCCATCGTGTCTGTGCTTCGGAGGACTCCGTCTCTGCATCCTCTGATCTTTCTTTATCTCTCTTTCTCTCTTTCTCAAATTTATATATGCTATAAGTTGACGATGATGATGATGAACATTTATTAATATTCTTCTTCTATTTCTCTGAAAGAATTGAAATTTTTTGATGGGGTTTTGTGATAGCTAGGGCTTTTGGTGATCGGATCGGAAGAGAAAGGTCAGGTGGCGTGTGAGAAGAGTTTGATCCACGTTAACTGTGGAATAGTGGAAAAATTGGGGGTAACGTCAACGTGACTAGGCTAGGCTATGCTATGCTATGCGCTGATTGCTTATTGCTTATTGCTTATTGCTAAGCTAAGCGGAGCTTTGTCAATTCCCCAATTTTTGCTTCGATTCTCTTCTGTGTCTTTTTTGTTTCGGGGTTAAAAGAGAATAATAAAAAAAAAAAAAATGGAGGAAAACACCTCACCTAAGTGTCTTCTTTTGCGAATTGCTTTGAGCTTTAAGACAACGCTGGATAGATAAAAATATATATGCCAATTTTAACTAATTCCCATTGCTCCTTTATTTAAATAAATAAATAAATAAAAAAAACTCAATATATATCTGTTTAGTTTAAGTGTGCATTTCACTTTTTCATTTTTTTTTTTAAGAAACTAGTTTTTAACATTTTTCTCAAAGGATAAGTACAGCAAAATATTTTGATGTCCTTATCAAAAAATGTATTTCGATGTCTACCAATATCAAAATATTGTTTTTTAAAAGTTACTTCTATATGTATGCTAGCATGTAATTAGGGACGGACTCAGAATTTTAAGTTAGCAAGAATCGGAGTATAAAAAAAAAAAAAAACTTCAAATATGCATCTATATAGTATTAAAAGATTATAAATACACAAAATCACTATTTCTAAATATATTAAGATGCAATCATTTACTTGTTTTTTTTTAATACTAGTTTGGTTAGGGTTTTTTTTTTTTTTTTTTTTTTTTTTTTTTTTTTTTTAAGAGCATTTATAGTGGTGATGCTAAAAATTTTAGCCTTTAACATCTCAAAAAACTACTTTATCTATTTTACCACCCCAATTTACAATACATCCAATATCAAATGTTCTATTTCTTTTATCACTTCATTTAAAAATAATATAAACAACTCATTAAAATAATAAATGAAGAAAGAGAAATTGAGTTTTTTTAATTGAAGGAAGAGATATAATCTTAATAAAATATTGTATTTTATTTTTAACAACTTGTTACAGTCAACTAGTATTTATACCAGTTTACTGTAGTTGCAAAAAATTTAGCTTTAGCTTCTCTAATAACACATGATTTTTTGGTTCTTTGGTGGTAAAATAGTTTTTTTTTTTTCGTTGTTAAAATACAATCACCATTATGAATGTTTTTATTGTTTTTGTTAAGTTTTTGGGTTCGATAGTTGCTATTTGAGTTGGGCTAGTTAGGTTGATTGGGGAAAATGAGGCTAACTAAAAAGTGAAATATGTAATAACTATTAAAAAAAAAAAAATTGCACCTAAGGGCCCGGTCCCCTTGGGCCCCACCTGGGTCCATCCCTGGCATGTAATGTTTGAAAAAAAATCGATAAATATATTTAGGCAAAAATTCAAAACTGATCCTTTAATTTTCAGTTTTTTTTTTTTTTTTTCATTTCAGTCCTTTAACTTTTAGTTTTGTCATTTGAATCCTCTAACTTTCAATTGTTGTCAATTCGGTATTCTGTTAACCATCTGTTAAGTGTCTCCATTAAATGAGCAAAACAACGCCATTTTGGCACTTTTTTTTTAAAAAAAATTTCGTAATTAAAAGAAATTAAAAAAATTGTTATTAAAAATAAAAGTTGAAGAAAGGAAAACTCTGTCTGTCTGCATAGAACAGAGCAAAGAGAACATGAAGAAAGGAAAAGAACCCATGTGCTTGATCGATTTCTGGATGCAAGAGACTGTGAAGGAGTTAACAGCTTTATCCGAATCCGGCGAAACTGTGGCGCTGCCGCCACCAAACACCAGCAATGTTGAAATCGGAAGCTGCCTCTTCGACTTTCTCTTCGCTGCTTAGGACGCTTCCACTTCATCACTCCTTTGGGGCATGACTCTCCTCGACTCGCATCTGGAGGTTTTGGCGAAAGTGAGCGAAGAAGTCAAGTCGATATGGCTGCCGGAGTTTGATTCTTTGATAAACAGCGACCAGATAGCGCAAATGATGTACACGCACACGGTGGCACGTGAAATTCTGAGGTACAGAGCTCCGATGACCATATAGCGCAAAGGAAGTACACGCACGCTGTTAACTCCTTCACAGTCTCTTGCATCCAGAAATCGATCAAGCACGTGGGTTCTTTTCCTTTCTTCATGTTATCTTTGCTCTGTTCTATGTAGATAGACAGAGTTTTCCTTTCTTCAACTTTTTTTTTTAATAACATTTTTAAAAAATTTCTTTTAATTACGAAAAATCAAAAAAAAAAAAAAAAAAAAGCCAAAACGGTGTCGTTTTGCTCATTTAATGGAGACACTTAATAGATATTTAACAAAATATCGAATTGACAATAATTGAAAGTTAAAGGACTAAAATGACAAAATTGAAAATTAGAAGACTAAAATGAAAAAGACTGAAAATTAGAGGGCCAGTTTTGGATTTTTGCCATATATTTATGTATGATACATATTTCAATAATAATTATTAGATTATAATATATAAAGGTTTAATTAGAAAAACCTTTTATTCAAGGTTGGGAAGGGAAGTTATTAACCGAGGTAGGAAATGGAATTCTGATAAAAGTGGTGGCTTAAGCTATTTCAGTGTATTCCATGAGTTGTTTTCTATTGTCGAATGCTTTATGTACATATTTGAATACCATGGTTGGGCAAATTTGGTAGGTCAAAAAGACGATAAGAGGAAAATTCACTAGATGAGATGAAGTAATTTGTGCAAACTAAAACAAGAGGGTGGTATCAATTTCCGGGATATGAAGAAATTTAATTTTTTTTTGTTGACTAAACATGAATAGAGATTAATTCATAAAACAAACTCTCTACTTTGTAGAGTTTTCAAGGCAAAATATTTCCCATCCTTTTCAATGCTTTAGACTACTGTTCCTAACCATGTTTCATTAGCTTGGTGATGTATAGCTCAAGCACATCATATTATTCAATTGCGATCAAGATGGAGATTTGGTAATGGGAATTAGGTGAGAATTTGAGAAGATCAATGGAAATCTAGGAGAATCTAATAAATACTATTTCTCCTCGGCAACTCCTACTTGAAGGTGCTTGAGTTTGTAATTTAATTGACTAAGATCAATTGGTGTTTGAATTCGAGAAAAAGTCCCACTCACCTATCTCCCCCAATTGAAGATGGATAATTACTAGGTTATATTACACACAAAAAAGAAGAAGAAAAAAGCTAGGCTTGAAAAATGGCCATTTCTTTTTTACTTCCATAGCTTGGCTTGGTTAGTACCTCGTTGGTCCTTTTTTGCTCCAATATATATTAAAAAAAAATGATTTATTTGATTTGAAACAACAAAAAATCATAATAAATGCAATTTCAATTCCTATCATACAAGACTTACATGATGATCTTTATCAATTTTTTGTTGTGATCCAATAATTTCAGTATTTGAATCGAAGGGCTATACTACAAGACTTATATGATTTTTATCAATTGTTAGATTTTTTTAAAAGAATAAATCATGAATTTTTCTATGACAATATTAAAGATCTCATCGAAAACTTATACCAACTTACCAAACAAAAGTTAAGAGAAAAAATAGGATAGGTATTATTGGCATAAAATTTGCGATTGGATTAAAAAAGCATAAGTCTCAAGCAATTTAGAGAAGAAAAATATACTTGAAGAAAGAGCATAGTTTAGCCAAATTCATATCAAATTAAAGATATTAAGTGTAAAAAACATTTTGTGCTTTGTTTTCGATGATAATTGTATTTATGTTGATTGAGTAATTAATATGAGTTATACATACATACATATATATATATATATATAAATATATATATATGTAGTGGGGCGAATGCTAAACGAGTATTGGGCCTAATTATAATAAATGTAAACATTGGGCCCAATTGGAGTATTGGCCCAAGCAATGGGGATAAATCCTGTGATGGCTAGCCCACTTCTTAATCAACGCAAAACCTCAAATCCTCAGTTAGGCCCAACATCCATCCAGGCAACACGCTGAGGTCACCTCTGAGGTATATTTGAGCTACCAAGATAAGTTGCAGAAAGGTCAAACTTCTCCAAGGTAGTCTTCTAAAGGTTCTTAGTGATTCCATAACTGCCTTTGCATCGATATAGGTCGCCTGCCTGACATTATCGCATTCAATGTAGAAGGACAAGCCTGAATAGTAGGAGAAGCCCCAGAAGTATCCGTTCATGATGAAAAGCCTGCAAAAGAAAAGTCGAATAAGACTAGGAGTTGTCCAGGTGGATGTTTGAACAGTGAAGAATACCTCAGAAATCTCCGTTCATGATGAAAAGCCATAAAAAGAAGAGCCTGATAAAACTAGAGGCAATCCAGGTGGACTGGGACAAAAGATGGAAAAGAAGAGGACGACTCATATAAAAGGAAGGAAAGAAGACTCAAAGAGGGGGCATGTAACATATGAGACTGAAATTAATAGAAGAGATTTTGGTATTTTTACATGTTCTTGTCCAAACTTCCCATTGTGGATCAACACCAACCCATATCGCAAATTAATTGTAACACGTGTTTTGCTTAGTGTCTTAATCCAAATAACCAAGGGCAACACCCCTACAATATATATTCTTTTATTTAAATTTACCCAATCAAAAATCCTTCGATTCTCAAATAAAAAGATAATACGGTGATAAACGAAGGAAGGGTGACATATAAAAAAAAAATACAGTTAGGATTAAAAATACATAAATGGTGTCCTCATATGGTGTATTATTATTATTCAATTGGAGTCTTCTTAAGGTGTTACCTCCCTAACATAAAATATTAATTCAATAAAAAGTTATTAGATTGTGTAACATTAATTAAATTTCCACCAGGTGTGACTATATATATATATATATATATATAGGGTTAGGTTCAAATTATTCCTGGTGTAACTCTAAAAGTAATGTTACACCAACCAATAATTTGTTATTGACTTTATAATTTGTAAACTCTACTGTTGGATTACATGTTCTATATGTTCTTAGCATGCATGCCAATTTTCATGTTAATCGGATGTTATTTATCATTTGATTCATAAACTTATCTCATTTTTTAGCATTATTTTAAACTACAAAAACTTTATTTTAAACAATTGATTAATGATATGACTATTGATATTTGACCACCTTAAAATTTTGAAAGTCTGGAAAATATACAAAGATAATTTTGAATTTGTTAAATTTCGCATCAAATTAAAAAAATATTAGGTAGTGTAATGTTGCACAACCACCACCCAAAACACATATAAAAACTATGTTTGTTAGGGTCAACTTTGAAGGTCCAACCAATTCGGCTTTTTGGGCCTACCCACCTGGGTTTGAGAGAGTGGTGTCAAGCCCACTACTACTCACTATAATGTTTTAGGCAATATGGGTTAATTGTGTCATACGAAGGACCACTTAAAGGTTCTCACTCCCCAAATAATGCCATTAATTAGAAATAACTCTTGCTGAAAACACTACCATACACACATAAAACAGCTTTAGGAATTCACTTATTGCACACATGAATTAAATTTTGTGATTTTTTTAAACAAAAACAAGCAATATAATAGATGTGTATGATGCATAAATAATTAAGAACAATTAAATATACTGACAGGCCAGATGAATGCAAAATGCAAATTTGATCAAGGTTTGTGTTTGACACTATATTCTTAAGACAAATTTTGCCCCATAATCTTTATTTGGTGGTGCTTTGAGACTCTTAGACATCAATCTCTTAAAATACAATGATAAAAAACGCACAAAAGAGCACAACATTTTGAGTGCACAAGGAACAAAATTGTGTCTAATTTTCTCTGACTCTATGCATGGGGAAAAAAAAAAAAAACTGATTGAATGAAATAAAAGACTCACTATTTATAGACACATTTGCCCCATTTTAGAAAAAAAGAAAAAAAAGAAAAGAAAAAGACACATTGTTCAGAATGAAAACCACAACTTGATACAAAGATGCTGGACAGTCCACACGAACCTAGGTCAATTAGTATATAAACTTATAAAATGTGACTCTACATAAAAATTGATTGCGATAAGTCTTAAGGGCACACACATCAATTAATGCATAATAGTTTAAGAGGTAAATTTTGCACATTTAACCCCAAAATCACCCACATTAGCTCATATAAAATTATGCAAATTTACATTCTAGCTATAGTAATTGTGTAAATAAACACAATTATTGTTATTGTGCATATCAATATTTTATTAATTTTATTAGCTTCTTTTGTTCTCTCTTTCTCCTAATCTATCGAAATAGTAAAACAAATAAATGAAGAATGAATATTATTAAAAAAGAATGTATAATAAATAATCTAATGTGAATGTTTTTGAGAAGTAGTTGTATAAAAAAGAAAAATGAGATCCTTATGCTAAACTAATTTTTTTACACCAGCTAATACAATGTTCTTGTTAGAATAATGTGGCTCATCGTGATATTTTATGATGTCTCCATTATCGATAAATAATTATTCAAAATTTATTGTGAAATTATGCAATATTTTTATGATGTAACATATTGGTATATTGAAATAGGCCTACTTGATTTAGTAGATTAAGATCATGAATGTATTCATTATACTTGACTTAACCATATTCATAATGATGTAGCCCATTCTTATAGGTACATTGTTAAACTATGATGGAAAGGGGTGCAAGTTAGAATTGCTCAGATTATGAAAGACCAGTTTTTCGTCACTAAAATTCTAGTTTTTCGTCGCTAAGGACCTTTAGCGACAAAACTCATTTCGTCGCTAAAATCCCGTCGCTAAAAGTCTTGGTTACGAAAAATTTCGTCACTAAAAGTCCGATTAGTTTAAAAAAAAAAAAAAAATTAGTGACGAAAATGTTTCGTTGCTAAATGTTTTTCTCGCTAAAAAAACTATTTAGCAACGAAAATATTTCGTCGCAAAAAACACTTTAATTTATTAAATCATATTTAGTGACGAACATTTTTGTCACTGAAACTATTTTCAGGTACATATAGTGAAGAAAAAGTTCGTTACTAAAACTATTTTTAAGAAAATCCAGACACATATAGTGACGAAATATGTCGTCGCTAAAACAATTTTTTGTTGCTATATTTGGTGACGGAAAAATTCATTGCTAAAACTTATTTTCTGTTTTTATTTTTTTCATAGCTTTGATATTAACCTGTAACTTGTCATTACATTATTAAAACCTCACATTTGAATAACACATTTATTTCAACAACACATTTATAAAAAAACGATCCATAAATTCCACAAGTAAAAAATAAAACAAATATCCAATTCAAACTTCTTCCATACAATAATTGTTTGCAACGCATACAATAACACAAGATGTTTTATAATAATACAAAAAGTGTAGCATAATAAAATTAAGACCAATAGAAGATGTCCTTAAATGTCTTCAACTAAAAGCCACCAATAAGAAATTTGCACAAATATAAAAACAATACTACATTAAAATCGTAAAGTAAAAACATTAATTATGTTGTAAGAAACATTTCTAACAATGCGTTAAGAGTAGCCACACCAATGAATTAAAATCACTACTCCTAACGTATAAGTTGTAGAAAGCAAATATAGATTTTCAAGTGTAATATAATACAATTAGTTTCAAATAATGCATTAAAAAAAGTCATCATACCATGTAGTGCGGGTCAATTGCTAAAATAAAGTACTAACCAATAAGTGTTTTAACTTGAAGACGAACCACCCCCGTAGGTAAGAATGTCATCATAACCCTTGCTCCTAAAAATGTTAAGAATATTTTTTTGGGCCTGTTCTTGCTTAGCTTGTGCCTCTTGGTCCCTAACTCTTGCCTCTTTGAGCTCAAGTATCTCACTTTCAAGACGATGGATATATTCCATCGAGGAACTAGATGAGGCAATGGTTACTAGAGAAGAGGAAGGTCTCATGCCAAGTATTAAAAACCCATTATCAACATCACAATATATAATGCTACAAGTATTAAAAACAATTAAATAATATCCATCACATATAAATCAACAATATCCATTCACAATTCAAAAAATAAAAACACTCTCAATGTGAATTTGAATCACCTTATAACTCCATGCAAGTCACCCGCTTACTTCAATACAACAACCCACCACAAAGCCAATTATCAACATTACAAATATAGAGTTTTTTAAGTATTTAAACAAATTTTACTTACTATGCTCAAGCTAAGCGTACACCTTTAAGAAAAAATCCAAAGTTTCACAAATAATGAGTATTTAACCTGCAAAAAAAAAGTCTAATTTATAAAGAGTTTATCAATACACTTACAAGCTATCTAGAAATATAAACTCAACAAATTCATATTTTTACTGTAATCTATGTATAAAATACACACACAACTAAAACTAAAACTAAAAGTAAAGAATGTGTAATTTATTAAGCACAAGCCCAAGTTTAAAAATTGAATCACACCCATTTGAAGATTATATATAAAAATAAAATAAATTTAATTTAATTTATTTGCAACAATGAACCTCACTGGAAATAGACTATGTGGTTTCAATATCTCAAACATTCTCTTGGGGATCATAGGAGATTTGCCAATCAAAATCCTAATAGTCTCTTCCTTTGGGAATTCTGTGACTAAATCCCCATTACAATTTTTTTTTTTAAAATCCCATTATAAACTCAAGTGATACAGCCAATCTTGAGACTATCACAAAGACTTACCACCTGTTACTAGAGACTATTACTTATGAATGTCAAGAATCTTTAAAGAAAGAGAAGAGAATTTAACAATAATATTCATGGTGTTTCTTTAACTTAGCATTTCCCTTTGACAAGCATTCATATGAAATATTTGCTCCTATGGTTTACAAACCCTTTCCTAACTAGGAGGTATGGATACGTCAAATATGCATTGTATCTAAATTTGATACAAATCCATACCATATATGCCGTTATACAACGGTATATTGGTTACGTATTGGATACAAATTTGTAAATTTGAAATTGAACTTTTATCATGAATCTAGGATGATAAGAGAGGAACAACATGGATATTGCATGGATACATTTCAGGGGGTGGGGGGTGATGATAATGAGACTAACAAAAACAGATTTGCAACATTATTTTTAAAAATAGTATCATTATATGTAGCACTTTTGTGGGTGACGTTTTCTACAGAATCCCATGCTTAATATGTAGTAATAATAAATAACCATTTTTTCAGCATAATATGTTGCATATTTCTAATTAACAAACCATGCCCTCATGCACATGCACACACACTAGTTTAGATAGTTAATCACCAGATTTTTTTTTTTCCTAAATTTCCTTTAGGTAATTTGTTGCACCCAATGGATCTTAAACTTCAAGATCCATGACTTCACCCTTCACCCATTTTTGTAGGGAGAAGAAATGCATTTTGAACAAGCTCATTGGCTAATTAACAAGCAATTGAAACAATAGAATCATCATGAAAATTAAGCCTGCAGTATAAATCTAGATTTCATCTATAGGATAAAAAATTTTAGGTGATTAAAAACAACTAAAAGGGTAAAAAAAAAATAATAATAAAAGACAATAATGATAATCAAAATATAAATATACATATATATTACATATCACGCATCAACCCACCCACCCATACACACACATAGACCAGGGGTATAAGTATTTCTCTCGATATAAAACCATTAAGACCCACCCATAGATGCTCCTTATAGAAAAATTGAATATTTAATGTGGAACTTTCATATCAGTATTTAGGCCCCAACATCACCGTCATTTAGTTTGGTCTACATTACTGGAAATGCACATAATAACATGAAATTAAATATATTAAGATTCACCTTGAAACACAAATGGTCAGATGATCAGTAATTTAATAATAAGCATTTAAAGCCTTCATATTTCAAAGCATGCAATATAGCAAATTTCTGAAGCTTACAAAAGTCAACCTTAGAGAATACCATAGCTACAATACGTTGAGTCAGCAGTAGGCCTACCACCACAATTCATACTTTACATTAAAAGGATGAACTACATAATTAGCATTTATCTATTGCAAATCATGGCGTCAAAAGGAGTTCCTATATTAAGGAAATCAATTAGGCGTCCTGTGAATAGACAAATAGGCATTACATATAACATATTAAGCACAAGGCACCAGATATATAGGTAAATATATAAATATCCAACATAAAGAACTACCTAAATCTTGGCTAGACAAGTATAAGGACTTCACCCTACATGCATATCAATAAGATTCCAAATACAATGACCACCACAACCTTGTTCAGAAATGCAAAGCACACAATTGTAAGCTCCACAACGACAAAAAGGGGAAAAAAGAATAAAGGAAGAGACCTTCAGTGGGTCCAACTCCATTTAACCACTTAAACAAAATATCCACAATGTCCAAACGAATTAGAGTGTGTTAATAAGTGCCTATCTCTACCCATAAAAGATTTAAAAAAAAAAAAAAAAAAACTCATTTTTAACCGTTGTAATAAGGTCCCACCGCCACCACACAGCCATGGTTCTTCAAATCCCATTCCCACACTCAAACATTTTGAACCCAAAAAACAGTAGCTATTTGCTTTGCTAATACAAGTAGATAGAGTTAAACTCAAGAGTTTGAAAGCACTTTGTATTGTTAGTAGAACTTAGAGTTGTAGGGTTTGAAAGTGCGTTACTTACCGTTAGCATCAAAGACGGCAAGAGTGTCAGAGGACTTGTCGATCGGCGATTGGAACGGGTGGAGGCTCTTGAGCGGTGAGATGGTGGTCTAGCTCGGCAGCGGTGTGGATCGGCGGACATGCAAGGGAACGGTGGAGAGGTGTGACTTGGTGTGAGGATTGGCAAAGGTGAGGAACGGTGGAGTGAGGCTCAATGGAGGTGAGGATCGGCGGAGTGAAGCTTGATGGCGGTGAGGCTCGGCGGACTGAAGCTTGTCGGAGTTGAGGCTCGACGGCTTGGGTGAATGGCAAGTGAGATGAAGTTCACATTTTTGTGAGGGTGTGGTTTCTGAAAAAGGACCAAATGAGGGTTTTTTTTGGTCTTTTATATTAACACTTTTAGCGACGAAATTATTGTCGTCGCTATAGACCACTTTCAGCGACGAATTAAATTTTCGTCGCTATAGACCACTTTCAGTGACGAATTAGAGTCCTGTCACTAAAATGCCTAAAGGTTAGGTGGACCCATTTTTTAGTGATGACTTTGTTTAGTCGCTGATAATCTCCCAGCAAAACCTACAGCAATGAAATTATTTCGTTGCTAAAAACTTAAAGTTTCAGTGACGAAAAATTTTGTCACTGTAGACTAATTAAATTCGCGCCCTACTTTTTCCTTTGGCGCCCTTGTTTCAAATCAACAAATAGCGATGAAATTTCAATTTCGTCATTAAAGGTTATTATTTTTTCATTTTTAGCGACAAAATGAATTTCGTTGCTAAAGGTTATTATTTTTTTCATTTTTTGCAACGAATTATAAATTTCGTCACTAAATGTAAGTTTTCAGTAATGAAAAATTTTTCCTCACTAAAATTCATCGCTAAAAATACATTTTGTTGTAGTGATTTTCACATATGCCTTGGTTAGGAAAGAGAGAGCTTCAAGGTGACCCCTAAGAAGTGACCTCTACCAAGTATAGTTACACATTATAGACATTAAGGTCGTATGTTCAAGATGATTATAAACATTAAGGTCGTATGTTCAACATGCTTTTCTTTTTTTCTTTTTTAATTTTTTATTTATTTATAAATTTAAAAGTATATGTTGACGATTATTATGAATATAATATGTAGGGATGATAGGCCCAGTAGTATATATTGGGCCAAGGGCTCTGTCCGAGGACACCTAGTAGTCCGAGGACGAGTAAATGTGCTATAGAGGTCGGCACTAATAAATAAAGGAAGGGATCTAGGCATGATGGTCCAAGAAGGTGGTCCGAGGAGGGATGCTTCCTCGGATAAGTAAGGCAGAGGTCGGAAGGTGCGGCCTGTCATTTAGAGCAACAACATTCTAGGAGTTTCTATTGATAAGGATACATGTCATGGAGGCATGAGACCTATGAAATATCTAAGAGAAAACTGCTACCACCGCATTGAATACTCTGTAACTAACTCTCTGACCACATTAATGAGGAAATGATACCTGAATAGTAATTTTTAGCCTTACAGCTACTCCCCAAAGACTTCAAGAAGGTGCTGATGGGACAAGGATCAACACCAACAATCTAATCTACACATGGAGGGTAGAGATGAAAGAGGAAGATAGTATAAAATAGAAAGAAGACCCTAAGTAAAGGGGATCGAATAATTGAGAGAGAAATACTGTAGCAATAAGAGCTATACTTGTAATCAACTTCAAGAATTATATACAAAAATTGATCTCCTTGGACTATGCTGAGAACAATTTTCTTTAGATAAAACCAGTTTATTTTTACTTTATTGTCATTTGGATCCGCTAATAATTACTACTCAACTCATTAGAGCCTAGTTTTCCAACCCACTTTCTACAAATTCATTGTATTGGGTTCTTTGGGCCTAAATCCTTCTACCTTTTGGGCTCAGGACTCAAATTGTGTCCTTACATAATACATTTGTAGTTATGTGAGGTTTAATTTTAAAATATAATAATGTTGTAACTCGTGTTTACACAAAAATATTTAACAATAGCGATAATAATAGGTGGCCTTAATTAGGTGAGTAAGGTAGATATCTTGACTTTCGCACTGAGTAATTTAAATAGATGATATACTAAAATTAAAAAAAATTAAATTGAATATGTGGTGCAAAATTAGACAAAAATTAGAGATTAATTTGGATTCAATTAAAATGACTTTTTGCTTTGTTTTAATATAATACTAGTAATATGCCAGTGGGATGAGCATATTGATTTAAAATTTTGTGTACAAGAAAAAAAAATTTTATCAATATTTTCAAGATTATCATAATAATTAATGAGTTAATTGAAGCTCTAAACTAACTAACATAAGACATTCATAATTGAGCCACTTGGCGCATGAACATTATATTATACTAGTTAAAGGCACGTGCGTTGCACAATTTATCATAGACTTATAGAATATATATTTCATAAAAGTAACAATAACCAAATCGATAATTATTATAATAACAAAATGAATAAATTGTATTGGTATAACAACCATAAAAAATAAAATGATAACACCTCAATAGAAAATTATTAGCTTGTAACATACCAATTATGCTCTAAGGAGACTTGTAGTTACATGTATCAAATTGTTTTTATATGAATTTTGTATGTAGTGGATTGTAATATTAATTATTATCTTCAATAATATTAATGAGATAAAAAATGTTAGAAGTTACTTTACCTTTGGGAGATTGTTCTTTAGTCCTTGGTGCAATTGGTTGTGGCTAAATACTGGACTTGGCAAGTAGTGGCCAACATTGTTTAGAGTTTGTCCTTGATTTTTGTTGTTTGTCATAGCATAACAAATTATCTTCTTAACGTTAAAAAAACCTTTGTTCCAATTTCTAGAATTATAGAGGAATAAGAACCTTAGTTCCTATTTTTGAGCCTATAATAATTTTTGCTTCTATTATCCAATATGCTTCACATGCAAAAATATATCCACAATCTAAGTAACTCTTGATTTCATCAACATCAATGATTTGTTTCTATCTGGAGATTTCATTTCTTGTTACGTTTTCTTGTACTAACATTGTAGCCCTATCAGGGCCTTTGTTTATATACTTGAAGAGATATTTACCAATAGATTGATATTGTGAGGAACCATCTCCTTTTTGTACAAGTCTTTCATCATCTCTTCTTCTATAAATTGGATATCCATTAGTATCAATTGTCATCTCATTGTAAAAATTCTTCAAAATTTTTTTAGTGTTAGAGCCATTTACCATACCAGCTACGTTTTATATGCATCAGGGTCTGTGTCTTTGTTTGGAATTTCTGTTGATATAACTCTATTAATGTTCGCTAGTGAAGGATATTTGTTGTCATGGTGAAGCCAAATCAATATATGTGCATCTGGCAATCCTCTTTTTTGGAATTCAATAGTTTACAAAACTAAGTAGAACAAATAATGTATTTTTAATTTTTTGTAAATAAGAATATTAATTGTGATAATTTTTTTATAACAATAATTAACATGTAATCATGCAAAGATTATCATTTTGAATGCTTTTTATTTGATAAAATCATGTTTGATGATGTTCAGAAAATCAGTAGGCTGGATGCTTCGGGCTTCAATGATCTGGAAGGCTTGAAAAGGAAAACAAACAATCAAAGGAGATCGGGATTGATCGGCCAAGAACCCTCCGATGATGAAGTTAGTTTCTCTCTTCAGAATCTAGAGTTCCAATTTTCTGGGAATTGTGTAAAAGAAAAAACTTGCCTTTGTTTGTTGGGAATGAGTGTTTATATACTGCTATTGGAGCGGTTACTTGTCTTGTAACTTGCCCCACATTTGTGGAGGTCAGAAGGTTTACACTCCATTCTTATAACCGCTATAGAGGTTATGATATTTACTCTCATCTTATATAACTGCCATTGGAAGTTAGGTGCTTGGCAGGAGGTTACAATGATTCATCAGGATCTCACCACGTGGTTTGATTCATAAGCCCATGTAGACAAACCTTGTATTGAGGGTCATCCATATCTAGACGACCTTCCTTGGTTTGGATGAGCTCCTCTTAAGAGCCCATGAATAATACAGTGGGTGAATAGCAGGCCCAATTACCATGGTGTTTTATATTCTATGGATGACAACTCAAGGACGAGCCATACTTGTCAAGGACGAGTCATACTTGTCTTTTCTCATCAATGTCTAACCATATTAATCATAAATATGTTGTATGTTTTTAGACCCCTTAAAACACAATTGGATTAACTTAGTAAATTAGCCAAGTTATTACTCAGTCCAAATTCCAGTTCTAGGTTATCACAATGAAACAATCATATCATGCATAGTAGCGGAAATATAAATAACACAATGATATGATGACCCAGGAAACCAAACCGGTAAAAACCTGGAGAGGATTTAACCTAGCTATCCTTAAGGTAAACCTGAATCCACTATGAAAGAATCAAAGTTTTACAATAAGACTTAGACCGTTAACATCCTATTGCTACCCACCAATAGAAACTTACTGACACGACTACGTGCAAGCTCCGAGACCACGGACTCCTTCTTTCTTGGATTCTCCAACAAGTACAAGCACACCCACTTGTGTTTCTTTAAGTTCTTTAGTGCAGCAACTGAATGATCATCAAGTTCTTGAACGAATCTCCTCTTGATAACCCTAAGCTTGTGTAAAGGAAAACTCCTCACAGATTTCATAAGAGATTTACACAAACCGCAATATGAGCAACATCTAAAACATGGCTAGGGTTTACCTTATATACATAGGGCAAAAACATAAAACCCTAAACGTTTTAATGAACTAGGGCTGAGTTGGAATTCTGCAGAAAAACGCATTCTACCCGATTTTCAATTGATCGAGCCTAAACTTCGATCGAGCAAGGCCGAAATGCACTATCAATTCTGCATCAACTTGAATCCAACTTTACATAAAAGACACAACTTTGAGCAAGTCTAAACAAGACTAAACAACCTGTTTTGATCACGGTCTGCCAACAATACACATTAGAGTTCTAAATACATTAGTTCCTAAGTCTTTAGAACCTAACATATGTAACAACGTATCACCATTGAAACCCATGCCATAATTATTGTAGAATTATTATCGAAGAGAACAAATGATTACAAAAGTTTAATATTATGTTTCTAACAAAAAAAAGGTTTAATATTATGAATTTGAGTACGTGCATGAGAAGTTTTATTATTATTATTATTATTATTTTGTAGATAAAAGAAAAATAGCTTAAACAAAATGAAAAATAATAATGAGAAAAGAATACACACGTTGTCATGGTCATGGGATTGAGGCATTCACATATGGAGTAAGCTTCACTCCAAAAAGAATATATACAGACATACATACACACACACATATATATAGGTAGAATTTAAATCCTATTGAAATTAAGATTTCTAATCAATGTGTTTGTTGTTATCCCATAAAAAAGTGGAATAAAAAAAGGTCATATGAATAGAAAGAAAAAATGAAACTTTTTTTTACAGAAAAAAGAAAACGTTGATATTCGGGTGTGTGTGTGTGTACTCCATCATTATATATAGAATTTTAAGATGGGTAGAAGTTGATAGATAAAAAAGAGGTGTTTACTTTAAACTCAGACACTTATTATGTTATTTACAATTTTTTTTTTTTTTTTTTACTTTATCCAAAAAAAAGTGGTAAATTGGTATGAATAAATAACTTGCTATCTTTTGTTTCTTATGGCCGTGTAGTAATAAAATATAAGTACAAATAATAATAAAAAGATTAAATGAAGAATTTATATTGTAATCAAATTAATATTTTTATTAACTTCAAAATTATAGGAAAAGAAGATAAATCTAAAAAATATGAATAGATAAGTAACGTTGATGTGTTTCTTTTTTCCCCTTATGACTGTGTAGTAATATAATCTAAGTAAAAATAAATTAATAATAAAATGATTAGATAAAGAATTTGGATTGTAATTTAATTAATATTTTTATCAACTTATAAATTATAGGAGAAGAAGATAAAACAAAAAAAAAATGATATCTATTTAAAAAAAAAAAATTTAAAATTTCTGCAATTGAGTGTAGCCACGGCTTCTAAGTCCAACTTTTATTATATAGTATATGATATGATTAAAAAAAAAAAAAATTTATAATAGATGATTAAATAATTAAAATAAATATTACATTTTATTTTAATTTTCCTGAAAATTTTTATAATGAAATTTTAGTTAAGTATAATTTTTAAATTATTGAAACTTAGATAATACAGATTTACTTGAATCAAATTATTCTAACAAATTAGTAAGATAAAAAAAAATTTAGTTGAAATAGAAATTTTTTTTTTTCCAAATTAGGGAAAAACGTTTAAGTTTTTTTTTTTGGTTTTGTTTTTTTTTTTTTTTTGGTGAGAATCAAACAAAGAGTTTAAGTTAAATTATGCTGTCATAATGGTTAATAAGATAACTAATTTAATAATTGATGAGAGTGTGTAATTACTTGTCACACCCAGAAGATAATCACTTGGCACAATCATGACTTTTGAACCCAACTTTTATTATTCTAATAACTAATAAGATAAATAATATTTTAATTGGAATATAATTTTCAATTTCTTGAAATTCAGACCATTCTAACAGTTAAAGATAAAATTAATTTAATAATTAATAATAGTGTAACCACTTGGCATCACTATAGTTTCTAGGATTCAACTTTTATTATATAGTGTATAATATATGATATTTCATCACCACCTTTATTCTATAACCACTATTAAAACACTCATATTTTCTCTCTCTAAAAGCATTTCTTGATGAGTAATGCTACAACCACAAATTATTTTACAACATTTTTACAAAATGATGATATGGCCAACCTCTTATTGGTTTTCATTTAGACCCACCATTAATATCATTTTTTCATTTATCAATAATTACTCACCACATTAGCAGTTTGTAAAAAATTTTTGTAAAATAGTTTGTATTTCTAGCATTATTCTTTCTTGATAACTAATCATCATCAAGCCACTCTTTTTCTCTCTTGTCCCTAACCCTATTCATGAATCACATATATATTTATTTCATAATTAAAAAATCTTTCATCATTAACTTATCCAAAAAAATAAACTCCATCTTTCCGTCAAACATCTCCTTTCCATATCTCTCAAAAAATAACTCTAGCATCTAACCACTATCAAAACACACATACACACACTATATCTCTCTCTAAAACCATTTAATTCTTGATAACTAATCACCATCATGTCACTCTTTTTTCTCTTATTCGTAAACTTATTCATTGGTCACAAATAGATTTAAATACAATTGATGTGAAAAATTCTATTATTAATTTGACATTAATTGAATTCATCTTTGTTCGTAAACATTGAGCTATTGAGTGATTCTATTGTAACGTAAATTACTACCATAGTACCTTTGGTAAATTAAATTTTGAGTTTCTCTATGGGCACAGCAAAATGTCACATCATTTTCACAACAAGTAAGGTGTTAACTTGCCATAAGTAAAAATAAAATAAAAAATATTTTACCGAGACCCACCACAATGCAAAATAAGGATGTTATGAAAATATTGTGACATTTTATTGTGTAGAATTCTCTTAGATTTTATTGTTCTAAGCTTCAAAATTAATTTTATTCTTTTTATATTGTAGTTTTATATTGTAGATAGGGCTTCTCATATTTTGATATTGAAGGTTTAGATTTACTTTAATAAATAAAATATTTAAAAGAACTTTTACAAATAGAAAAAGATTATAATTGATGAACTATACTATATATGAACAAAAACTACAAATTTTTTTTTTCCAAATTCATGTATTGGTTACATTATTTTCTTAACAATACCTTTTAGAGTTTCATCTAAAAAAAGGTTTTTTTTTTTTTTTTTTTTTTTTTTTTTTTTTTTAAATTAAAATTTATAAAATCCAACCTAAAATCAACAATATCACAAAATATTAAAAGACTTAGCCAATTCAAAATGAGATATTGTCAAAACTTAAATATATATAGAAAACATAATTAATCATTTTATATTTAAAGAAGTGAAGAAGAATAAAATTTAAATAGAAAATTATGATGTAAAAATTTCAATAAAAAATATTTAATTGATATATGAGCACATAAAAATGCTTAACATAAATTGTCATCTTAGACCTCAAATCTTATCTGGTGGTCCATTTCCAATATCTTTATTGATGAGTTTAATTAGCACGTTTATTTATTTTTTTGATAGCTAATTAGCACGTACTACAAAAAACGCGGGTTTAAGCCGCGTTTATAAAAATGCAGCTATAAACCGGCTTAGAGCCACGTTTAATAAAAACGCAGCTCCATCGAGCCGCGTTGAATAAAACGCAGCTCCATCGAGCTGCGTTTACTAAACGCGGCTCCAGAGCTGATCTGGAGCTGCGTTTAGTGATGTTCTAGCTGCGTTTATGTGAGAAGGGCTATAGTCGCGTTTTTAAAATGCGGCTATAGACCCATTTAGGAGATTTAAAAAAAAAAAAAAAGTCCTAAATCCGCATTTGGAAAACACGGCTTTATGGGGTGTTTGGAGTTGCGTTTGTGGGTAAAAATTGCAGCTTTAGGCTTTGTCCTAAAGCTGTGTTTGGCAAACACGACCATAGAAATACCTAAAGCTGCTGTGGGAACCAGATATGAGACTGTTGGGCCTTAACTCACTTGGGCTCACAATAGTGGGCTTGAGGATTTCCTACTCTGGATCGTTCTCGGCAGAGAGACTCAAAGCAACACTCAGTTTCTTCTTCTCCCTTGACTGTTTTCTCTCTATTTTTCTGAACCCCTTCTTCCTCCCAAACTTCTGCTATTTATAGCTAAGGTTAGTGGGGAGATTACGATCACAGCCTCCGCTAGTGCTATTGAAGGTCCAATATTATCTGATTTAAGTGGGTATTTAAGTGAGAGTGGGGTGCAACAATTATGGCCTTGGAACTTGGTTCCAACTTAGTCGATAGTGCTCGGTAATGCAGTTTACTGAGCATATCATGATTTTCCTGGACACGGTTCATACGCTTGTTCGGGAAAGCTTATGCCGAGCACTTCTCAGAATTCAAGACCCAAAACTAGTTTTTACGTTAAAGCAGTTTCAAGAAGGGCTTAGGGCAATGGGGCTGTTCCCGTTGGGCCTGGGCCCAAGGGCCTATATGGGTCTTGGGATCTCGGTGCCGTACATTAGCCCCCCCTTGATTCATACTCGGTTGCCGGGAAGAATCAAGGAGCTGGCTGAGCCTTTTGACCTCGGAGATTTTATGGCCTGGGAGTCGTGGTTACGGTTTCTCATTAATGCTCATCTCAAAAGACGTGCCGTTTCGTGACGCCAGGTATAATTGTCATTATTGCCTGACGCTTCGTGAACCAAAGCGGCGCGCGTATCGGTTACTTTTGGTATTCGCAGGGCCGTTCGTAAATCGTGCCCATTTATTGCTTGATTAAACGTTTCTTTGCCCCCCTTTCTGACTCTATAAATAGTTCCCCTCAGAACATTCTCTCATTTTTCCTCCACCTCTGATATTTCGCGCTTACTCTCTGCCGACCAACACTCTGTGCGCTTACTCACCTGCCCAGTGTTCCCTTCCTCCTTAGAACCCAAAGTAAGTTTTTCTTCCCCTTTCTATTCCTTCAGCTTATTTCTTCAAGTTCCCTTTCATAGCATCAGGTGTTATAGATGGATTACTCTTATCTTCTGGAGTCCCCGACTGCCTTGGCTACCTTTAGGAGCACATTTAGTATTCCCGATGACGTGGATGTGGCTTACTGCCACGAGAGTGATATTGCTTTCCACCGAGGATTTGGTACAGCCTTCTTTCCTCTGATGGCAATTTTAGAAGGCGGGGTTAGGTTCCCCGTGGATCCCTTTTTGACCGATACACTTAGGTACTACGGGCTGTGTCCCGACCAGCTTCCCCCCAACTTTTACCGGGTAGTTAGCTGCGTCAGTAGGTTGAACCATACCTTTGATTTACAGTTAAATTACCATGACATTAACCATATGTATAGCCTCTGTGGGAACAAAGCTACCAACTATTACCTAAAGACAAGAGATAATCGAGTATGGCTGATATCATGCCTGCCTGATTTGAACAGGAACTCCGCCGGGGAGTTCGTTCGGGTGCACGGCAATTGGTTTGCCGGGGACGTCCCTTGCCCCCTTTCACGGCGTGAAGTGGGTTTGTACCAATCCCTTGATCTAATTGTTTTCCTCCACTTTTCCTTTTCTTTTTATTGAAGTAAATCTTTATAATCAGATACTGATATGACACTTGTTCTTTTGCAGACGGCAAAGTGTTTGTTCCGGACATCAGAACCGTCCATGCCAAGGATTTGACTTCATCCTTCGTTTTGAGATATACGTGCATTGGGACGGACAACTCCGGGCTTCGCACCTGATCCTCGGAGTAGAGCCAGTTTA
This sequence comes from Quercus robur, assembly GCF_932294415.1. Classification (NCBI taxonomy): domain Eukaryota; kingdom Viridiplantae; phylum Streptophyta; class Magnoliopsida; order Fagales; family Fagaceae; genus Quercus; species Quercus robur. Next base: position 22,611,530 of record NC_065535.1, on the reverse strand, counting down.
CTCCACCTGGCAGAACTTTAAGCAGGCACTTCTAGTTGACAGTCCCCTGCTGTCATACATAGATGTCCGGTACGCAAACTTCTTGCCGCCGAAACTTACAACCGAGGAGGCGAGGGAGTTTGGACGACGCTTCACCTGCTCGGACGAGCTAGCCCCTTTGCGAGACGAGTCTGCGGAACGGGTGTCTCGGCACCTTAGAGAGTTAGCCCATGAAGCTATCCAACAAGAGGGCCCTGTTCAAGAGCAGCCGCAGCCCGAGAATCCCCCAGCCGAGCCTCAGCAACCAGTGATTAAAGCAGCTGCCTTGTCGGCTGAAGTTATCCAACCTGGCGGAAGGATGGTGTCAAGGAAGGTCATGACCATTGACCGCTTCGTGCCCGGTGCACGACAGCCCAACCAGCCCCCACCTTCTCAGGGCCGGGGCCAGGGGCCTCAGCCCCCATCCTCTTCTCAGGCTGGACAGGCCCGTAAGAAACAAAAGGTAATCGATCAACCTTCCACGGGCCTGGGAGATGCTGCCGTCCAGACTCCTCCCTAGCCAACAGGGGGGATCGTTATCCGTGAGCCGCAGACCCAGGTTGGTACGGGGGTTGCGTCCTCCTCCCAAGTGGCTCCAGCGTGGAAGCCCAAGTTCTTATTGGACGGCAAGCCGTTGCCTTCAACCGCCTGTGTACAGATGTGGGAGAAAGGCGAGGGTGGCCGTATTGCCCAAACTCTGGCCGAAGGTCTTCTTCTTCCCGAGGACGTGCACGCCTTTGAGGAGGGATCTGAGGAGTCTGTGGGGCGCCGGTTAGAGTGGCACGCTATTGCGGTAATTCTTTAGTTTATTTATTTCTTCCCATACATTCACTTCTGCTTCCTTATTAACTTTTGTGCTTGCTAGGTTGCCTAACTGGCTCACATAGTGGCTGGCCGGGCACGGGATCTTACCGAGGAAGTCGAGCGCGAAAAGGGAGCGCGGGAGTCAACGGCCAAAACGGCGAAGGAAAAGCTAAAGGCAGCTGAGTCCGCCGAGAAGAAGGCTGCTGCCGCGGAGAAAAACAGGGCATTGGCGGAAAAGAGGTGTGCGGTGCTCTTGACTAAGCAGAATGAAATGGAGGTCAAGCTAGCTGAAGCCATCAGCCTCAATACTTCCAATGCCGAGGAACTAGCCGACCTTAGGGCAGCCTTGGCGGCTTGCGAGCAAAAGTGGTACAACGAAGGCTTTGCTGATGCCGAGAAATTTGCAGAGCCAGTAGTGGCCCAGGCTCGGAACCTAGGTTTTGAGGCCGGGTGGTTTGCCGCTCTCCAAGCACTGGGAGTTCCCGAGGATTCACACTTGAGAGACCCCGGCCAAATTCCCTTTCCGAGCCCTGTTACTGCCGTGCAGGATCCCCCGGCTGCTGTTGATGAGGAGGAAACGGCAAGCATGAGGGAGCTGGCTGAACAAATTGACGCTCATGCCGAGCCAGAGGACATGGAAGCCACCAGCATCCCGACTGTACAGGACCTTCTCGGTGAAGACTCGCGTTTCCCCCTGACCGACCAGCCAGAAGTGACGGACCCGGCCCGACCCTTCAGCTGATTTTCTGTAGTCCTCTTACTTTATTTATGCTTTTACTTATTTTTATCGCATTTTCAATTTAATGGTTTATTTGCCTATGTCACCGGGATGTGGTGAACGGACAATTACCTTTACTTGTTTGATTGGTAAACCGTTTTCCTTTTCTGACTTTCGTTTTAATCCGTTGAATGAATTTCTATCTATTTGTATGTTTCGCTTGGATCATGCCAGTGTTTTGGCCATTTAATGGAATGATACCCCCAAAACCTATTGCGCGGTGTTTTGGAGAATCCGAGAGTGCCAATGGATTTAGCGTTTGTAAAGAGTTAGGGTTCCCGTATGTTCGGTGATTTTGATCCTACCGAGGGTGATGTTTTTGTCTTTTATCCTTTTATTCCTTGGTGACGATAAGGCTTCCACCCGCTCGGCGAATTTAGCCTAACCGAGAGCCAAGTTTCTGTCCTTTGTGTTTTTAGTGATAAGGTTTCAACCTGCTCGGCGATTTTAATCGAGCCGAGGGCCAGGTTTCTGTCCTTAGAGATTTTAGTTATAAGGTTTCCACCTGCTCGGCGATTTTAATAGAGCTGAGGGCCAGGTTTCTGTCCTTAGAGATTTTAGTTATAAGGTTTCCACCTGCTCGGCGATTTTAATAGAGCCGAGGGCCAGGTTTCTGTCCTTAGAGATTTTAGTTATAAGGTTTCCACTTGCTCGGTGATTTTAATCGATCCGAGGGCCAGGTTTCTGTCCTTAGAGATTTTAGTTATAAGGTTTCCACCTGCTCGGCGAATTTAATCGAGCCGAGAGCCAGGTTTCTGTCCTTAGAGATTTTAGTTATAAGGTTTCCACCTGCTCGGCGATTTTAATCGATCCGAGGGCCAGGTTTCTGTCCTTAGAGATTTTAGTTATAAGGTTTCCACCTGCTCGGCGATTTTAATCGAGCCGAGGGCTAGGTTTCTGTCCTTGGAGATTTTATTTGCAATTCTCTTGGTGTGCAGTTATGGAACCAAAAACAGCATATACAAGCAACTTCATCATAATCTTGATTTTAGCAAAATACAAGTTCTGGCTTACACGGATGGTCACGCGTAGAACTTCTTTAAGTTGTTGGCGTTCCACGGCCGGGGAAGTGGCCTCTCGTCAAGGTCTTCCAAGTAGTAGGCCCCTGCACCGGCGATGGCGGTAACTCTATACGGTCCTTCCCAGGCTTGAGCAAGCTTCCCTGCAGTTATGTCTCGCATGTTTCCCACGACTTTTCTTAGCACCAATTCTCCGGCACTGAATTCCCTCCCCTTTACATTTCGGTTGTATCTTTAGGCTAGTTTCTGCTGATACTCGGCGAGCCGTATGGTTGCGGTCTCCCTGCATTCTTCTAGCCAGTCCAAACGCTCCATCATCAGGTTGGCGTTCTGGACGGGGTCAAACCCCGCGACCCGTGCACTGCATAAGCTCACCTCGATTGGTATCACAGCCTTCGCTCCGTACGTCAAAGAGAACGGGGTCTCGCCCGTGGATCTTCTGGGGGTCGTACGGTAAGCCCATAATACATTGGGTAGCTCTTCTGCCCATCTTCCTTTCGCCCCGTCCAACCTCCTCTTGAGCCCGTTCAAAATAGTCTTGTTCACTGCCTCAGCTTGGTCGTTGCTTTGTGGGTAAGCCGGGGTTGAATACCGGTTCCTGATGCCAAGTTCGCTGCAAAAGGTCCGAAAAGCTTTGCTATCGAACTGTAGCCCATTGTCTGTTACTAGCGAATTTGGTACCCCAAACCTTGTGACTATATTTTTCCATACAAACTTTTTCACGTCAGTATCCCGGATATTTGCCAAGGCCTCGGCTTCCGCCCATTTTGTGAAGTAATCTACAGCCATTAATACAAAACGGCGGTTCCCTGTTGCTCGGGGGAATGGTCCGAGGATGTCAAGCCCTCATTGCGCGAACGGCCACGGGCTGCTGGATCAAAGGGGTGTGCTTTTGACACTGTTCGCACCTCCGAACATATTCGGTGGCATCCTTCTGCATCTGTGGCCACCAAAACCCCTGGGTCATTGCTCTGTGCGCTAAAGATCGTCCCCCAACATGGCTGCCACACACTCCCTCATGTAGCTCGGTCAGAAGCTCGCTGACTTTCTCGGGATGTAAGCATAAAAGATAAGGGCTTGCAAAGGACCTTCGGTACAATTTGTGGTCCGAAGATAGCCAGTACCGGGGAGCCACCAGACGAATCTTATTGGCCTCGTCTTCATCATCCGGAACTTTATCCTCGGCAAGGAAATCTATGATCGGGTTCATCCAACACGGATTGGCCACCGCTACCTTGGCAACCTCTACTCTGGCTTGGTCGGGAATACTCTTCACACTGATGCTTGGCTCCCTTATAAGCTCTATTGTGACTAGCCGTGGCGTGTCCTCGGTAGCCGATGAGACTAACGTGGCAAGTGAGTCGGCGTGTTTGTTTTGTGACCGACCTACCTGGGACACCTTTACCATTTCGAATTAACCGATAATCTGCTTAGCCACACTTAGATAAGCTTTCATTCGAGAGTCCCGAGCCTCGAAGTCTCCTGTGATCTGATAAATAACCAGTCGAGAGTCCGAGTAAATCTCAACATTTTTTGCGCCTAGATGCAATACGGCCCTCAAACCGGCCAGTAGGGCCTCATATTCGGCTTCGTTGTTTGAAGCTTTGAATCCCAATCTGAAGGAGTGTTCCAATCGTATGCCCTCAGGGGTGATTATGACAATACCAGCCCCGGCCCCCATAGCATTTAAAGTGCCGTCCACAAATACCCTCCACGGGCGAATTTCTGCATTACAGATTACCTTGCCGTCGTTCTTGGGTGTGAATTCTGCGAGAACCTGTCCCTTCACCGAGCTTCTAGGTCAGTATCTTATGTCAAACGATCCCAACGAAGTCCCCCATTTGGCAATTCGGCCTGTGAAGTCTGATCTCTTTAACAGTGACTGTAATGGATACTCGGTGAGGACGAACACCGTATGAGCCTGGAAGTAGTGTGGCAACTTCCTAGTGGCGTGCACCAAGGCTAAAACCAACTTCTCCAGGGGCAGGTACCTTGTCTTGGCATCTACCAAGGTTTTGCTTATGTAATACACTGACATCTGTACTCCTTGGTCCCTTAGTAACACAACACTTACGGCATGGTCGGTGACTGAGAGGTACATAAACAAATCCTCCCCGAGCTCCGGGGCCGTCAACCTTGGCGTCTTTGCCAAGTATTCCTTCAGCTCTCGAAAAGCCTCATCACATCCCTCGTCCCAACGAATTCCCTTCCACTTCTTCAGAAGTTGATAAAATGGCCGGCAGCGATCGGCGAATTTGGAGATGAATTGGTTTAGGGCGGCTAACATTCCAATAAGCACTTGTACCTCCTTGGGATTGCTTGGTGGTCTGAGACGGTTCACGGCCTCTATTTGGTCGGGGTTAGCCTCTATTCCCCGAGTAGAGATCAGATAACCCAGGAACTTGCCAGCCCCTACACCGAAAGTGCACTTTTCGGCATTCAGGCGCAATTAATGCCGCCGTAGTATCTCGAATACTCCCCGGAGGTCTTCCGTATGTTGTGACTCTTTTCTGCTTTTTACCACCATGTCGTCAATATATACTTCAACCGTGCATCCAATTTTTTCTTGGAACATTCTCGTCATCATCAGCTGGTACGTGGCTCCGGCGTTCTTCAATCCAAACGGCATGACCTCGTAGTGATAGTTTGCATTCGGGGATATAAATGCTGTCTTTTCTCGATCCTCGGGCGCTAAGGCAATCTGGTGGTAACCCTGGAAAGCGTCCAGGAAGCTCATCCTCGGGTGCCCATACGTGGTGTCTACTAGTTGGTCAATCTTGGGTATTGCGAATGGGTCCTTGGGACACGCCCTGTTCAAGTCTGTGAAGTCCACACAAACTCTCCATTTACCGTTCTTCTTCTTCACTACAACTGTGTTTGCTAGCCATCTCGGGAAGAATATTTCTTTTATGACTCCGGCCTCCTTCAGCCGCTGGACCTCTAGGTTTACTGCGTCGACATGTTCCTTTGACGCTCTTCTCGGTTTCTGCTTCTTCGGGGGAAATGATGGGTCCACGTTGAGTTTGTGGACAATGAACTCGGGATCTACGTCGGGCACTTCATACGGGTTCCAGGCGAAAACATCTACGTTTTGCAAAAGGAACAACAACATCTCTACCATTTCCCGGTCATTCATGCTTGTACCTATCTGGAAATACCTGTCAGTATCTGGAAGAATTCTAATCTTCAATACCTTCTCGGCCACGTCCGCCCCCGATTCCCCTCGGGGCTTCTGTAATTGCTATGAAGTTTCTTTCTCGGCCTGTTCAGCTTGTCCGAGCGGTTCACTTTTCCATCTAATCGCGGCGACAAGACACTGCCTCGCCACTTGTTGGTTCCCCCTCACCTCGGCAACTCCATACTCAGTGGGAAATTTTACTTTCACGTGGAGGGTGGACGAAACAGCCTTCATGGCGTGAATCCACGGCCTCCCCAGGATTGCGGTATACGGTGAGAATGATCGGACTACTATGAAGGTAACTATAACTCCCTTGCCTTCCATGTCCACCGGGAGAGAGATTTGTCCCTCGGGAATTACGACTCTCCCGTCAAATGAGACTAGCGGCGTGTCATATTTCGTCAAATCCTGGGTCTTCAATCCGAGCCCTTCGAAGAGGTCTGGGTACATGACGTCAGCCCCGCTTCCTTGGTCGATCATCACCCTCTTCACCAGGAACCCGCCTATCCGGGCCGTCACCACCAAAGCATCGTCATGAGGTTGGACCGTCCCTTCCAAATCATCTTCTCCGAACGAGATGGTCAGCCGTTCAACTTTCTTCTTCTTCTTGGTTGAATCTCCTCCCGTGCAAGCCACTGTCAATACCCTTTTTGCTGCTGCCGTTCCTCTTGGTGCAGCGTGGATGACTTCGATTACCCCCAGTGGAGGCGGGAGGGGGTTCCTTTTCTGTTGGACGCCCTGGCCGGCTTCTCGGTCAGTGGAGTCTACCACAAACTCTTTCAGGTACCCTGCCTTTACTAGCTGCTCGAGATGATCTTTTAGTACCCGACACTGCTCGGTGGTGTGTCCTTTGTCTCTGTGATAGGTGTAGTATAGGTTTTGGTTCCTCCGAGACGGGTCGCCCCCCATTTTGTTTGGCCACCTGAAGAATGACTCGTTCTTAATTTGCTCCAAGATTTTGTGCACGGGTTCTTTGAACGCCACATTAACCCCTTCGATTTGCACCTCTGGTTCCTGCATTCTGAAGTCTTTTTTGGGTCTTGCCGGCACAATGCCTTGCCGAGATCTCCCAAGTAACAGAGCTTTCCCCCTGCTCTGCAGCCGATCATCCTCCAGGCGTTTGTACTTCTCTATGCGTCTCATCAGTTGCCTCATATCCTCGGGGGGTCTTTTCGTCAACGACTCTCGTAATTCAGAGTCTTCGGGGAGCCCCATCTTGAAGGTGCTTGCCGCAATTTTCTCATTCCCTCCACCAATCTCGTTGTAGAGTTCCCAGTATCGGCTGGCATAACTCCGAAGGGTTTCTCCGACCCTCATCTTTATGGAAAGTAGCGCGTCAACTGGCTGTTGCACTTGGTTGCATGTCACGAATTTACTCCCGAACTCTTGAATCAGCTCGGCGAAGCTACGTATGGAGCCTTTCCGTAACCCATTGAACCATCTCAGGTCCGTTGAGCCGAGACTAGGGGAATACTTTACACATCAATGCATCATTGTGTGCATGCAAAGACATCATGTGGATGTAATGACTGACATGCTCCACGGGGTCTGTCTTCCCCTCGTAGGAATTGAATGGCGGTCGCGTGAATCTGCTCGGCATAGGGGCCCGTTCAATCTCATCGGAGAACGGCGACCGGGTAGCCATTCGTAAGGCTCGGCTCATGGCGTCCATGGCAGCATTGTGGTGCTGTCGTTCCTCCGGCGATTCTGACCCTTGGTCATCGTATCCATGCGACCGTGAACGGTCCCGTTGATGACGTGTCTCCCAGGAGTGCCGGTGTGACTCTTGAGAGCGTGATCGGTCCTGGAATCGTTGCGTACCAGATCGGCTGGAGCCTTCCTCGCCCCGATTTCTCCTTTGCCGGGGGTTGCGATTCCTTTCTTGGCGTCGACCCCTTGCTTCTAGCTCCAAATCCATTACCAATCTACGCAACCGCTCCAGTTCTCAGTCTCTATCATCATACTGCCGATGCGCCGAGACGCCTGAAACCGTTCGGTGTGTCTGGGCCGACCCTTCTCCCAATCCGGACCTTTCCTCTCCTCTGGGGTGCTCCCTATCCTCCAGCCTTTTCTGCCTTCTCTCCCTCCACGTCGATCCCCGAGAAGATCCTATGGAATTGCTTGGCGCACGCCCTCCTGAACGCTCTTCGGATATTTCCCTTGTTTGAGTCTCAGTCAAACCACAGCTTTGTAGGAGAGCCCCACGGTGGACGCCAATTGTGGGAACCAGATATGAGACTGTTGGGCCTTAACTCACTTGGGCTCACAATTTATTTGTAGTGGGCTTGAGGATTTCCTACTCTAGGTCGTTCTCGGTAGAAAGACTCAAAGCAACACTCAGTTTCTTCTTCTCCCTTGACTGTTTTCTCTCTATTTTTCTGAACCCCTTCTTCCTCCCAAACTTCTGCTATTTATAGCTAAGGTTAGTGGGGAGATTACGATCACAGCCTCCGCTAGTGCTATTGAAGGTCTAATATGATCTGATTTAAGTGGGTATTTAGGTGAGAGTGGGGTGCAACAATTATGGCCTTGGAACTTGGTTCCAGCTTAGTCGATAGTGCTTGGTAATGCAGTTTACCGAGCATATCATGATTTTCCCGGACACGGTTCATACGCTTGTTCGGGAAAACTTATGCCGAGCACTTCTCAGAATTTAAGGCCCAAAACTAGTTTCTACGCTAAGGCAGTTCCAAGAAGGGCTTAGGGCAATGGGGCTGTTCCCGTTGGGCCTGAGCCCAAGGGCCTATATGGGTCTTGGGATCTCGGTGCCGTATAGCTGCGTTTGGCAAACACGGCCATAGAAGCACCTAGAGCTGCGTTTATATGTAAAAACGCAGCTTTAGGCCTTGGTATATATATTGAAGAAAAAATCCCTAATCCCTATTCAAATCGATCTATCACTCTCACTCTCAAACAAACCCTCGCTCTCTATCACTCTCAACACCACACCGCCATCGCCGCCTCTGATCGACGCCACCGCCGCCATCGAGAATCTCTTTCTCTCAGCCATCATTGGTCAGAACCTCTCTTTTCCTTTTGCGATCTTTCTCTCGGTTGTGTTGCATGTGTGCGTGTGTTTATGGTTGTTTGGCCATAGGTTTGGGTATTGCTATTCTTCTGGGTATGTGGCCATGTATGTATGTAGATGTGAATGAGTGTAATGTGTGCTCTGTTTGTGTGTTTTTGATTTGGGATTTGGGGTTTATTGTTTCGTATTGCGAAGGCTATGAAAATGGGTTTGCAAGAAGTAAAGCTTGCCATAGTTACAGTTTTTTTTTGAGCTCCTTTGTGGTTCAAACACATCAATGCTTTATACTATTCTAATCTTTCTGATGGAATATATATCATTGTAGATTTGTTTTAAACGTGATTACAACCACATTATGTTTGCTCCTACATTTTTGGTATAGGGTAGATATTTTAAGAGAAGGTAAAATGTTTGGGGGTCTTCAGACCACTATAATTTGTTGTGTAAAGTAGAAAATGTCTGTGTAAGCATTCAATTTTTAATCAAAGTTAAAATATCAGTTGCTATTAGATGGAACTATAATGCCATGCTAACACGATGCATAAAGGTAAATTTTAATTTTTGATTTTTTCAAATTTTCTTCTGATACCGTGTCCTAAGAATATACATGAATCTAATAGGTTTGAACATGAAGCCAGTTCTTAGAGCAAATGGAACTCCATAATTTGATCCCCTGCTGGTTTTTTATGTAAGGGACGGATATTACTAATACCAATAAGCAGAATTGCTAAAAAAAAAAAAAATATAGTTTAGAGAAATATCATAATTTTTGTTTTTGATTTGTAGTTTCTATTTGTAATGGACTAATTGTGTAACTGTATTCTGATTTGAATGGAATCCACAAGTTTGTGTATATTTTTGTGTCCTTTAATTTTCTGGTGAAGGAAAGGATCAATGAATATGAACAATCAAAGGGAATTGTGAAAAGGTGAAATTTCGTACTTTCGTATTTTTCAGCGTGATGTAAATTTTTTTCTTTCTTTATCTTTTTAGCTGATTATTATTGATTTTAATTCATGCCCTCTAATCTTCTCTGGGTTTTTGATTATTATTTGGGTAAAAATCATACCTTTGATTGATTATTTGGTGGGTAATTACTTAAGCTCTTGAAATTTATTAGTAGCTTAAGTTTGATTTCTCAAATCTTTTGAATTCTGATTTTTTGAAAGAGATTTTGAATTTTGATTAAAATGTTTAGATTTGGACTCTAATTGGAGTTTAATCTTTTTAGTAATAATGGTATTTTTTGTGTTATTTTATGTTTGTAGGGCGAATAAAAAGAAATTCTAAGTAGTTCAATGATGGTTCTTTAAATAGTTTTTTTTTTATTTTTTTTTCTTTTAATAGTTTTTGACTTTTTGTTTTGATTTTGGCCTCTTCAATATCTTGTTAGTTTGATTTTAGATCCTCAAATACGTGGTTGATTCAATTTGGCTTTAAAAAATGGGTGTTAGGTTTTATTAGTCACACTCGAGGAATAAAATTGATATTTTTTTTATTAAAAAACTTTAAACTAAATTTTAAAGAAACTCAAGTATTTTGGTAAAACTATTTTGATTCTATTTCTTTTCTGCAATTCATTTTGTGGAATTTTCTGATATTTATTTATGTTTTGCAATTATAACAGGCCATTAATAAAAGTTTATCATCCCTAAGTGATGTTATATTTGCATTGGCAAAGAAGGAGGACCACATACCCTTTAGAAACTCGAAGCTTACATATCTTCTTTAGGTAATTTCTTTAAAAATTTATAAATTAATTTCCATGAACTCGACATTTTAAAATAATAATTTGTCTCTTTTTCTTTTTTATAGAAAAAAAAAGGTATATCATATAGTATTTGATATAGTCTTTTGACAAAATACACCCCCTTCTTATCAATGGCTGTGAAGTTATAAGATTCCCCAAACACAGGACAATTTTTTTGTTCAATAATTATAAGCAAAAATATTGTGAAAGGTCTCCCTACTCCAATCTTTACAGATACCGGTACAGCAACTTGGGTAAAGTGAGGAAGGTCATTACTCAAAAAAATCCCTACTTTTTAAATTTGTAATGAAATATAATAATACTCATTAATTATTAGGGGGGATGATATGACTGCCGGATGCTCTCATTAATTTATTAGTGACAAAATCACATATGTTGGTAGTTGGCACTTAAAAATTTTAGGAAAAGAAAAAGCCACGTTCATTTGAATTTCATAATTCCATGGATGGCCTGGCCTAGCCTGGCCTACACACCAACCAACTAATATGAATCTGGAGTCTTTCTTCAAATTTTTTATGACTGTGTGGTAGAGGAAACTCAATTATCATCCTTGAATGCTTATGCTGAAGAAAAAAATAAATAAATAAAAAAAACCTCTAGCTCTAGCATTTATTGTGTCACTTTTTACGACAACTTTTATTTATTTAATTTATTTTCTCTACAGAACAGATTTCATGACATGGCAACATTTGTGTTTTAATTATCACTGTTAGAGTCAACTGACTGGAGAATCACTAGCTGGATTTTGTGATTCAATTACTTGCTTGATTTAGCAATTTTCTATTGAAAAATCTGTATGTCTTGGGATGATATGCTGTCTACAGTACACTGCTTGAGCTCTATGCATTACAACTCAGATTAGGCATTATTTTTCACATTTTATAGTTTTATTGTGTAGCTTTTATATATGGACCACCACTTCAATTTGTTTCATGTTCTATACAATTTCAAATATCAAGCATAGCATGGAATATAAATGTTAATATTGTGATGGGGATGTACTTGTCCTTTAGATTTTAAGCCTTCTAGTAATCGAAATATGTTGCTTCTTATCCACACTCATTTGTTGTTTTTGTTAACATCATTTCTTCCTTTCACACACCATGCTAACTAGAACAGTTATTGGCACTTAGTTAACCTTAAATTTGCTATTAATTTGTGAAATTCTATACTAGCATTTAAGGTACTTGTGTAAGATAGATGCAGTCAAAGGTAGCTCTTGTTGCTGATCATATAATCAACCTAATTTGTTATTAGAGAATAGGAGAATATGATTTTAAGGGTGATAACATCATAACAAATCATTCATGCCGTGCTTTGTATGCCTACTATATATATTCTCATCACATCGCTGGAGTACAGTTTATTTTTGCCAGTTTGTCTATTGCAGCTTACGTTACCAAATAAATTATCTGTAGTTATATCAAACATGAAGTGCATTTGACGTAACCAGGGTGCCCTGTTTTGCAATTCTACTTGTTGAACTAGACCAGACAAAATGGGAAAAAAGTGTCATGAACAATTTGTGCATGTGCTCAAGTATCTTTAAATGAGGAATTGGTTAAAATTTGATTTTGTTTGTTATTGATGTTGTTGGGTAGTTATAAACTTTTTTTACACAATTGATTTGATGTGGATTGTTTCACTTGGAAATGCACTATTATTCTTCTCTTTCCTCTACATCTCTTTATTGAAAAGGTGAATTGTTTTCTTGTTTGTCTTCAAGTTGATGATTATGTGCCTGTAAAAATTTACAGATTAATGCCTTTTGGAATTACAAGAGCATATTAAATGGATGATGATTGTACAAATGGATAAAATGTCTGCTTTTTTTTTTTTTTTTTTTTTTTTTTTGATAATCTGCAATGCATTACTAGAAAAAGGAAGAACACAAAGGATAATCTGTCTTACAACAAGCCACTAAGGCAGGGGGCAGATTATCTTTATTGAAGAAAAAAGACAAACGAAAATTCAAAGCAAATCTAACTGCATGGTGCGCAACACCATTGCAGGATCTATTAACCCAAACAAAAGAACAAGAAGAAAAACAGTCCAAAAGAGCGCGAATATTTCGTATAGGAATGATCAACGTCCAAGGGCAGGGGTTGCTGGGCTTGTTAATAGCATCGATGCAGATCTTGGCATCCCCCTCTAATACCACATGACTCCATTTTTCCACCTTGGCCAACTGCAAGGCCCAAAGAAGTGCATCTGTTTCAACTTAAATTGGTGAGGTTTTCTTGATGGTCCTCGCCCAAACTTTAACAGGTACACTGAGGTGGTCTCTAGCGACAACAGCAATTGCGGCGGAGATTTTTGAAATTGCAGCATCCACATTCAATTTGATCGAACCTAGAGGGGGGGGGGGGGGTGACCAATGTTGAATACTAAGACAAGGCTTAGTAGTGCAAGGTTGTGCAGAAACTAAAGAGAGTTCATGTACCTTGCTGTGAATGAGGTGGGTGGATTCCTAAATGTCCCAGGTGGAGTTTTGGAAAAATGAATGGTTTCTCGACCGCCAAATTTCTTCCAGAGTTAAAGCCATAAGAAGTGATACCTGCCCCTGTTGCCGCTGACCATCAAAGAAACTTGGAGGGTCAAGAACCCACTTAATAATGTCCTCTGGTTGATTTGAAACCAAGCACTCTGTTCTAAGACCCCAGCAGGCAGCAAACCATAAAGCTTTAGAGGCAGGACAACCGAGGAAAAGGTGGCAAGGTGTCTCAACTTCTTCCCTATAGAAAACACACTTTGGATCTTTGATATGCAGTCGGAGCCTTAGATTCTCTCTGGTAGGCAGCGCATTTGTACCTAGCCGCCAAAGGAAAACTTTGGTCCTCTCGGGAATTTTCAAATTCCATAGCTTGCTCCAGTTTACTTCAGAAGAAGTTGTCTGGGAGGTGGGTTCAAGGCCAACAAGGTGAGCAGATTTTACTGAAAAGCAACCTTTTGAATCCGGGATCTAAATGAGTTTGTCTGGAGACGGTTTGGAAGGCACCAGCATTGATAAAATAGCTTGTGCAGATGGGGAGTCAAATAGAGCCTTGACCAAGTCTACCTTCCAGCAAAGTAGGTTTGGATCGAAAAGGTGGTGTACCAGTAGGGGTCTTTGGGCGTCTGCTGCTTCTCTGGGGGCAGGGATGAAGTCCTGAATCCAAGGAGCCCAGGGGTCTTGCCAGACATTGATAGTAGTACCATCCCTAATAGAGTAACAAGCTCCCTTTACAATGACTTTCTTTGCTTGCTCTATGGCCTTCCATATAGGTGACGCACGTTTGGGACAGTCTGCATAGAGCCAATTCTGACTGATCTTATATTTGGTTCTTAAGATGCTCATACATAGGCTGTCTCTCTTAGTTGCAATCATCCAAGCTAGTTTGGCCAAAAGAGCGTTATTAACTTCCTTAGCTTTTTTGAAGCCAAGACCTCCTTGCTTTTTTGGGAAACAGAGTTTGTCCCAAGATCTCCAGGCGAGGATATTTCCTTCTTGATTTTTGGGTTTCCACCAGAATCTTCTAGTGAGGGAATCGAGGTTGTTACAAACCTTGTTGGGGATATTAAAAGATGACATGGCATAGATGGGGATGGTTTGAGCTACAGAAGTTATGAGTGTTCTTCTCCCTACCCAAGACAGACACTTGCTTCTCCATCTAGCAAGTTTGGCTTCCAATTTTGATTGGAGATAGGCAAAGTCTTTTGATGGAGCCCTAGACAAGAAGAGCGGTGCACCAAGGTATGTGGAATCTCTTTTAAGGGCCGTGACATGGAGAATATTTTTGATAGACCTTTGGGTGGCTCTTTGAGTGTGCTTGGAGAAAAAATACCCGACTTACTTCTATTAACTAGCTGCCCAGACTAGCGGCTGTACTTCTCCAGGATTTCAGATATAGTTTCAGCATCTCTTTTGGTGACTTTTGAGAAAAGGACAATGTCGTTAGCGTACATCACATGGGTGATAGTTGGGCCACTTTTGCTGGTTTTGATGCCCTTGATACTGCCTTGCCTAAGCTTAAGGTCAAGCATTCTTGAGAGAATTTCCTGCCCTAGTATGAATAGGTAGGGGGAGAGTGGATCTCCCTGCCTCAGACCTCTACTTGGCCTAAATTTTTCAGTCTTGCCACCATTAACCAAGATTTCGAATGTGAAAGAGGAAATACAGGATAGAACCCAGCTAGAGAAAACCTCATTGAAACCCAAGTGGAGTAACACTATGTGGATGAAATCCCAGCTCACTCTATCATAGGCCTTTTGGAGGTCCAGTTTAATCGCCATCAGGCCAGGCTTAGTTTTGCGGGTTTTGAAACTATGGAACATCTCTTGGACAATGACCTGGTTTTCTGCGATCCACCTATTAGGTATGAAAGCTGATTGTGCTGGGGATATAATTTTGTCGAGGTGTGGTCTAAGCTTTTCTACCAGGAGCTTTGAGATGATCTTGTACACCACATTACAAAGGCTTATATTTCTGAAATGTTGAACAGAGGTGGGGTTAGAAATTTTAGGAATAAGGACAATCAAAGAATTATTTACCTCCCTAGGCATAGACCCGATGTGGAAAAAGGAAGTGACCGCCCTGATGACATCATCCCCAATAGTTGGCCAAAGCTGCTTGTAAAAAATGACAGGATATCCATTTGGACCCGAGGCTTTGAGATCTTGCATATTGAACAATGTGGCTTTTATCTCCTCAAGAGTGGGTATTCTACTAAGCTCATCATTTTCGTCTTCCGTAATGCACGGGAGAGCCAGGTGTTCTAAATGAGTGGGGAAGTTAACTTCCTCTTGCTTGAAAAGGTTCTTGAAGCTATTTAAGAAGAGATTCCTAATGGCCCCCGTCTCCGTTATCCAAGCTCCTTGCTCATCCCTGATTGCATCAATGTTATTCCTTTTATGCCTGATAATTGTGGACAGGTGGAAGAACTTGGTATTCTTGTCACCGAGCTTAAGCCAAAGCTCCCTGGATTTTTGGCGCCACAAGGTTTCACTTCTTAGCAACCACTCAGATAGTTCTATCTGGAGCGCATCTTCTACCGCTCAAGAATTTTCTGAGGGGGGCCCTTGCTGGATTTCCTTGATGGCTTGGAGCAGAGAATTTATTTTGTTTTGACAATTACCAAATACTTCTTTATTCCACTTCCGAAGCGCATCCCTGGCTAAGCCTTGTTTCTTGTACAATCTGATGAATTCAGAACCTGCAACTTGATCCTTCCAAGCTGATTTGATAACTTCATGGCACCGGTCATCCCTAAGCCATGTAACTTCAAATCGAAAGGGGCGGTGAGCAAAGTTGGATCGAGGATTTGTATCCAGGAGAATTGGAGCATGATCAGAATTTATAGCGCCAAGGTGGACGATAGTGGCTCCTAGATAAGCCAATCTCCACGACATGTTTGCTATACCCCGGTCTAACCTTCTCTTAATTGAGGCATTTCCCCATCTGCCTTTTGCCCAGGTGAACTTCCCGAAAAACCAAGATCAATTGCTCCAAATTCAAACATCAACTCTTTGAGGTAATTTGTAGCTGAGGAATAGCCTTTCCTTCCTCCTGAGGCTTCATCCTCACTGATGACATAGTTGAAATCACCCATGCACATCCAGGGTCCTTGGTAAGCCTCAAGCAGAGCCATAAGGTTTTCCCAAGCCTTTTTCTTTTTAGAGAAGTAAGGAGGACCATAGAAACCAACCATAAGCCACTCACAAACAGAATTAGTTACGGTGACTGCAATGAGATTTTTATTGAATTCAACTTCCCTAACCAAAATACCTTATTTCCACAGGACACAAAGACCACTTGCTTTTCCTTTAGCTTCAACTACTAACGTGTTATCAAACCCAATAGAACTTTTAACAAAATCCATTCTACTAACAAGTGCTTTTGTTTCAGACAAGAAAATTAAATCGGGTTTTACCCCTTTTATTTGAGCCTTTAAGGCTCGAACTATCGAGGCGTTGCAGATGCCCCGACAGTTCCAACTAAGGAGTTTCATGGGGATGGTGGGGGCATGATAAGGCCCGCCTCCTCAGCCACAATAGTAGTAGAGCATGAATTATCATAAATGGGTAAGCAGGGGTGAGAGTGCAAATGAGGGAAAAACTTACGAGCATGTTCTTCATCTTCATATTTTTTCCTTTCTTGAAGGATGAATTGCTCTAACCTTGACTGAGTGATGAGTGATACGGTGTCTGGATCAAAGAAAACCGATTCCGAGCCACTCGCTGCCTTCCTTAGCCGTTTGGCAAGAATACCATATTCCTCTTCTGTGATCTTCCTTTTAAGATTCTTGGACAAGGGAGGCTGTAGAGACTGGGTGAAATCTTTTGGTTGAGCTTGCACTATGCTTGGGTTGGTGTATGGCGTGATAGTGATGGTGTCTCTCTGAGTTGAGGAGAATGGGTCAGGTGAGGATTTTAGGGATTTTGGATTTGTTCTTGGAATACCCGTGTCAACAGATTCAGTGTTGATATTTTGACTTTGAGGGCAGAAGGCTGGGGGTTCATTCATGGGCTTTAGGCCCACTTTCACAGGGGTTAGACGAAAGAGGTTGCGGAGACCCAAATGATTGGATGTGGAAGGGCTCGCATGCTCATTGGGCTCTGTGGGGATCGGATGTAGCTTGGTTGATCTCTTTGGGCCCAACTCCGGAAAGGTTTGGGAATGCACCTTTGCACTTGTACTCTTGCTAGGAGGCTCAGGTGTAGTGGGAGTGGCATGGTCCTACCACGCTTGGTGCAGTATGGTCGACACTGTGTCATCCTTTGGGATAGTACAGTTCGTTACTACACACGTCCCGTCCTTCTGTGTAGCTGGTACAGGACAGTCTGTCACTACCTGTGTGTTTACTGGCAGAGGTTCGGTGCTACCGGAGGGGCTGGCTGGGACCTCCGTACACGAAAATGCATCTGGCAGGATGTCATCATTTCCGGCCCGGAGCCAAGGGCCAGCTGCCCTGAAGCTAGTGCCTTTAGGATTGCAAAGCTGGAAAAAATTTCCTTTACAAGCTTTTTCTTCATGCCCAATGATTCCACACTTGTAGCAAAAATCTGCTAGTTTCTCAAATTTGAAACCAATCCAGATATCAGATTTGTTAGGCTGGGGTAGGAAGAAACCTGGTAAAAGAGGCTTATCAATTGGGATTTCTACTCGGACCCGTAGGAATTTTTTCCAACTGCCGCCGGGATCGCCGACCATATCTGCTTCAAGACCAAGGCCAAGATGGGCTCCTATTTTTTTTAGGTTGTTTTCCGTTCTCCACAGGATTGAGAGCCCGTGAATCTGAACCCAAAACATGGAGGTAGAAAAGGAGACTTCTTTCCATGTGATATCGGGGCTCCATCTTTTTAAAATGAGGTGGCCACCTCTGAATGACCATGGCCGCCGGAGAAATGCTCTATGAGCATCCACTTCATGTTGGAAGGAAAACATGAAAATGTTATTTTCGAGGCGTTTGACTTCCATTTTGTAGATTGGTTTCCAAGCCTTCACAGCAATGTCTTTGACATAGTTTAGACCAGTATCTTTGGAAGTGATGAGTTTACTGATTAAGGTGAGGTTAGGGGAAAACGAGGGGTCTTGATTTGGAGGGAGCTCTATTCTGGATTCTTTGCACGATATCCTCTCTGTGCGGGTTACGAGGTCGGCGACCTCCATTCTTGGATGAAACTACAATGACTGATAGTGTGGGTAACAGGTAGAGAAGGGTGTTGATGATGTTGGTGATGGTGGTGGGTTATATGGGTAGCAGAAACCTGTGCAGGGAGATGTCGGAGATGTTGGTGGATGAAATGGTTAGCATAAACATGCGCAGGGAAGAGGGTGGAATGGAGGTTGAAGCAGAGGACAAGGTGGGAGATGGTGGCACAAACGAAGTGGACGTTGAAGCAGGGGACAAGGTGGGAGATGGAGGCACAAACGGAATGGGGGTTGAAGCAGAGGACTAAGGTGGTGAGATGGTGGCGCAAACGGATGATTTTGGTTAGGGAAAAGGTGAAGGGGAGAAGGTACTAGTGTGAGTACGGAGAGAAAATTTTTTGGTGACTTTGTTGGTACAATCCCATACTATATGAGTATATGTCTTTGATGCTGGATAAAATGTCTGCTCCTCCATCAAGGGAGCGTGCCAACGTCTTTATGAGAAGGTATATCGATGTTAATGTGTTGTTCTAAAGCACTTGTTTGTTCTTTTTCTTATAGACTATATATTTTTTATTGTTGTGTGAGGTGCATTGCATGTCTACCAAAATAATTGTCTATTAGTTTTTTGCAATAAATTGTATCTTCATTTTGGGGTAGGCAGACGGGGAATTTCATTTGCAAATCCAGAACTGTGTTCATTTTCTCTACTCTTTCCTTGCTATTCAAAAAATAAAATAAAATTCTCTACTCTTTCTTGTTTTTGATCAACCATGGAATTTTGGCCCATGCAGTTCGGGAGTTGATGAGCTTGAGAAGCAGTTGGTAGCTCTTAAAAATCCATGAGCTGAAGATTGGATATTTTTGAGTTACTAAATTTTTGCAAGGTAGTTTATTGTAGATATTCTATCTCCATAGGATGCTACTCATTTCAGCATGTATCTTGAGATGCTATTTCATTGTTTTGTTCTGCGTATTTTGTGGAATGCCATGGACAGTGATTCTCCATCACATTTGCAAAAAATGTAATTGTTGAAGTTGTTTTGTTTGCTAGTAATTGGTTGGGAACTTGTTGGGTTTTGGCAATTGTTGAGTGCTTACAGAATTGTAAATTATTTGGGCAGGAATTGTATTTAGGAAAAAAAAAAAAAAGGACCCATTAGCTGCGTTTTTAAAAATGCGGCTATGGACAAACCAATGCAGGGGGCTTTAGCCATGTTTCCAAACGCAGCCCAAAGATGGTCTATAACCGTGCTTTAAAAAACACAGCTACAGGTTTGAGCTTACAGCCGCGTTTTAAAAACGTAGCTATAGGTAAAGGCTATAGCCGCGTTTGAAACGCAGCCCAAACTAGGCCTATAGGCGCGTTTTCTACAAAATGCAGCTATAGGTCCCAAATCTATGGGTGTGGAAAAACGCGGCTACAGGGCAAAATAAACGCGGCTATAGAACTATCTAGAGTCGCGTTTTTAGAAACGCAACTCTAGGTCCCCGCAGGGGGCTATAGCCTCGCCGTATAGGCCGTGTTTGGAAACGTAGCTATAAAAACGCAGCTATAGCCTATAACTGCGTTTTTTATATGCTATAGCTGCGTTTTGCAAATGTGGCTATAGCCCTCTTTTTTTGTAGTGACGTTTAGTTAGGTTGGAAAACCGTGGGCAAAATATGTCTTTTATATTGTTTAGAAGTAAGTTTATTGAAGACAAGACAACTGCTAAAGTTCCGTAATAAATTTTCAGGTTTTTGAATTCTCAACAACTTTTCGATAGCTGTTTGACAACTTTTGATTGATCAAAAAAAGGTTTTGAGGCTACTAGATAGATCGAAAATTAATGAGGATTGATTGAAAGTTGATGACGCAATAAGTTGCTGATGTAAGCTGATGATGCGAGGTGTTGACGTAAGCTGATGATGCAGATGATGACTTGTGCAGGATGACGACACCCTAGGGCTGACGTGGAGTGAAGCTTGATAGGCTTAAGCACGTGGAGCTCGTGGAGGCGTGGTATCGGCACCTGTAGTGCGTGTGAGATGATGGTGGAGCGTGGTGGCGCGTGGAGCGCGTGTTCGAAAGTCAGAAGATTCAGGCAGTGCGTGTGGGCGAGTGTACTGTCCTTTCTGGCTGTTCTTGGTTGGGTTTTGCTCAGGATTGGCTGTTCTGTCACGCTATGCTTTTGCTTTTGCTTTGGTAGTTTGATGAACAAAACGATGAGATTCGAGAGTTACAGGGACTGTGGATGTGATGGCAGTAACTCACTTCTAATAGTGGCTACTAGATGAAGGCGAGGGCAGCGGAAGAGCGTCGAAGATGACCATAGGAACCAGAATGTTAGAGCAATGGCTCTGATATCATGTTAAGAATATAAAGTAAAAGAGAGAAAGATTGAATAGTGTAAATAATATTGTACAATAGAGAGTCTTATATAGGCTAAGTATGTGTGAAGTACAAGTAATATGAGTTTACTACAAGTACAGTATACTGGGTTAGGCCCGATGGGCTAGACTAAACTAAGCTATATACTAACACACTCTTTTGATATAGTAGATTATCTTTTTGGGGTAGGGTTTTTTTTTTGAATAGTTTTTCTTAAAATTTTCATTTTGTCACCATATTGTAGTCTCATTGTGTTAATTTTGAGTGATTGGTGACACCATATTTTACATGTCATATATGCTTTAAATTGTGTCATTGTATAATTGATATATTGGCATAACCAAACTAATTTGAATAACTTGATTAATTTGTTGCATAATAAACAATTGGGGTCTAAATAACCGAATATTTATTCATAATAATACAGATTATATATATACTAGTGATAATGCATCCTCTAAGTTTGAATAAAATTCATTTTCATTTTTTAACTTTACTTTCATTCAATTGAGTCCTCTAAATTTCAAAGTTATTCAATTCAGGCACTTTGTCCAATTTTGTTTAAAAATTTTCCATTAAGTATGCAATTAATTAATGCAAAAAGATTTTTTGAAAACAAATTCTTACATAAAAAATCTATAAAATATTTTATTAATTTTATATATTTTTTTCATATGAAAATAATAAAATATTTTTACTAATTTTATATATATTTTTTTTCTTCTGAAAATAATGGCAATTTTTTAAACAAAATTGGATAGAATGCCTGAATTGAATAAATTTGAAACTCAAAGGACCCTATTGAACGAAAGTAAAATTAAAAGACTGAAATTTCAACTTAGATTGTGCAATTTGCATTTTGGCCTTATCTCTTTACTACTCACGTTAAAAACTTGGTCCTCCGCAGTAAGCCAAAGGCTTAATTCCCTTAAATATATACTCAATTATGTTGTGAACTTATTGTTTTCCATGGAAGAGAAACCCTTTGGTTATGGAAGTTGATCCTGACAATGAACAAACTTTCAGCCAGCTAAGCAGATTTGGATTATTTCTCTCACACACACATATATATATATATATATAGTACTGAAGCATCTTTGCTAAGTGTTGGAGCATTTTAATATTAATTAATTAAAATGGATTTATATGACAACATAATTGTAAAGATATAGGAGTTAAAGGACTGAAATTTCAACTTAGATATATTGTACAATTTGCACGTTGACCTTATCTCTTTACTACTCACATTAAAAACTTGGTCCTCCGCAGTAAGCCAAAGGCTTAATTCCCTTAAATATATACTCAGTTATGTTGTGAATTTATTATTTTCGTTGAATACTTGGTCCTCCGCAGTAAGCCAAAGGCTTAATTCCCTTAAATATATACTCAATTATGTTGTGAACTTATTGTTTTCCATGGAAGAGAAACCCTTTGGTTATGGAAGTTGATCCTGACAATGAACAAACTTTCAGCCAGCTAAGCAGATTTGGATTATTTCTCTCACACACACACACATATATATATATATATATATATAGTACTGAAGCATCTTTGCTAAGTGTTGGAGCATTTTAATATTAATTAATTAAAATGGATTTATATTACAACATAATTGTAAAGATGTAGGAGTTAAAGGACTGAAATTTCAACTTAGATATATTGTACAATTTGCACTTTGACCTTATCTCTTTACTACTCACATTAAAAACTTGGTCCTCCGCAGTAAGCCAAAGGCTTAATTCCCTTAAATATATATTCAGTTATGTTGTGAACTTATTGTTTTCCATGGAAGAGAAACCCTTTGGTTATGGAAGTTGATCCTGACAATGAACAAACTTTCAGCCAGCCAAGCAGATTTGGGTTATTTCACACACACATATATATACAGTACTGAAGCATCTCTGCTAAGTGTTTGAGCATTTTTATATTAATTAATTAAAATTGATTTATATTACGACATAATTGTAAAGATGTAGAAGTTAATAGGAAAATGAAGAATTAGTGAAAATGTTTAATCTCACATTGAAAAGAAGAAAGACTATTTTTTTTTTAAATTGTGGTGATTAATGGACTAATATGTATTGATTCAGATATTAGACTAGATATATGCGTAAAGGGAGGTGAAGGGAGGAGATGTCAAATTCTGAAAATAACATATCAATATCCTCACGGATGATAGTTTTGCAACCTTTATGAGTTAGGACGTCTTTCATCACGTCAATTATTTCTGTAGTACATGAGTTGTTTTCAATTCTAACTGATTTTCTTCCTAAAGGTTATGTAGCCACTAGCCATGAATTACAACGCCCTAAGTAGTGGTCCTAAATTGTAGTTGTACCTGTTTGTCACTAGATATCTGTACCAAAACAAGCTACACTGGTGCGTATTTGGTTGGAGTTTGATGATCAAAACAGTTACAGTTCGTATCCGTTGAAATGATTGGTCTTAAATTGTAGTTTTATCCATAAATTATTACAGTACGTAATGTAGAGTATTTGGTGAAAAATTAATTGTCCATACATATGTTTTTCTACCAGATACTTACACCAAGTCATTTACTCTAGGTTTATTTTATTATTATTATTATTATTATTTATAGAAACTATTTACTCTAGGTTATACATATAAGAAAATGTAAAAACCATGCATACCTAATGATGCACAAAGCTCGCTAGTACTTACTAGACATTTAACACTGAGCATGTGTAGACTGAGCGCCCACTCCCCTCTGTTGGGCAATGCAGTCTCTACTGTTAAATCTACTAGACCAAAATATAGCTCCAAGGGTTGTAAAGAGTCAAAGCTTTGTCAAGTATTGTATGTTCGAGTTTGGTTAAAAAGCAAAAGTAAATTGTTACTCAACTCGAGTTTGAACTAAGTCTCAAAATAATGTTCAAACTCGAGCTCATCAAAAAGTCCAAAAATTTAAACTCAACTTGATTCATTAGTTAAGTCAAGGTTGAGCTCAATATCGATCAAGCTCAACTTGAGCTTAGTATCAAGCTCTTGATCTCAAGATTTAACATAAATAATGAAGCACATCATCAAACTTATATTAAAAATATTATTATTATTTTCATAAATAAATAAACATGAACAAGCTTTTTTTAATTTATAAAACTAAACCCGAATTGTTTATAAATCACTACCCATGGGTTAATATAAATGGCTAAAATGTTATGGATTGTTTGAATTCTTGATGGAGAGATAAATACAGAAACAAGAGCCTTGGGCCTTTCAAGGAAATAAAGCATTGTTAAGCTTGCTTGCACCTCAGCACGTGTAAGTACTTGTGATCAAACCATTTTTGAACTCAACTTATTTGTCATCAAATGAGAATTTTCCTACATGAAGCGGTTCTCACATATTTTTGGAGAGATCTTCCAACCACGAAAATTTTGAGAAAATCTGATTAATGGTAAAAATTAAAAGTTCCAAAAAACATTAGAAAAAAAAAATCAGCAAACACAAATCTAACTTACTCAGTAGAATTGCAAATTGGATTTACGAGCAGCAAACCTCTTGCACGATCAGTAGAACAGTTCAAAGGGGCAAAAAATTAATGATAGTAAACACTTACAATTACAAATCCTATCAGCAATTTTCTACAGTTTCCTTGAACTGTATTTATGACATCTCTTTTGCATGGGATCACCTTCCTCAGAAGAAGCTTCCCTAATACAGTTCAAGAAAGCCGTGGAAGATCACTGAGAGGACCCTTTAAAACCCGCATACACAATTGATCATCTCAACCCTAGTAGCACCGGGACCCCAGTTTATACATGTTTTGAGGCAGAGAGAGAGAGAGATGAAGATGGGGCGTATTTTGTTGAAGAGGAAAAGCTTTATATATATATATATATATATATTTATATATAATATAATTTAGGCTACTGTTGTCAAAGTATGTTTGGAGGACGATCACATCTCACAACACGGGCACAGAGCAATTTGGGCCCTACATATGGTCCCTTTGTTGGCTTCCACTCCAGTTACTTAGATTGTCGTTGTTGACCTGTCATACAGTTACACTAAGGATAAGTTTGGGATGACCTTCTTTTTTTTTTTTTTTTTTTATTTATTTATTTATTTATTTTATTTTATAGTTTAGTTTATTTAGGTTTTAGCTTATTTTTTTTTACTATTTATAGGTGTTATTGCATTTTTTGATATTATTTATAGATCTCATTATACTATTCAGCTAATTTTTAACTTTTCTTTCTTACATTTTTAGTAAAAAGTTTTCAGTTTCAACTAAATAAGCTGTTTCCAAACAGACTCTAAATATTTATAAATTGTGTTGTAATTTGTGACCAATAAAAAATAATAAAAAAACTAATACTAGACAACAATATTTAACAAGGAATTATTAAGTCTATGCTTATAGACATGGACCACCAGTCAAAACCTACTATCGTCAATGATATGAATTGCAACCATTATCAACTAAGCCTCATAAACATAATTGTAAGGACTAGATTTGAAATCCTAGCCCAAGGTATGAATGAACTTAGGCCCAAAAAGCCTAAAACAATAAATTTGTAGAGAATGAGTTAGAAAAATTGGGCTTTAGTTAACCAAACAACAAGTCAGGTAGGTTTGATGACAAAAAAAATGAAAATATACAAGTGTAAATTGAAGAAAAAACGTCATCGGAAAAGTACAAGAATACTGGCTCTTATATAATGTTCTTAGGCAAGTTTACAAGTCTGGTTCTAGATTGCTATAGTGTTTCTTTCTTGATTTTTCCGATCCTCCTTTCTCACTCACTCCTTATTCTTTTATACTGTTTTTCCTTTTCATCTCCACTTTCCACGTGCATGCCAGACGGTTAGTGTAGATACTTGTCCCATCAGCACTCCCCATAAGTCCTTATGTAGTAGTTGTAAGGCTAAAATCCACTGTTCAGGCATTACCTTCACATTAATGCAGCTAGAGAGTTAGCTGCAGTGCATTTAATGCGGAGGCAACAACTTTCTTCGAAGATATTTTAGGACTCCTCCCTATTTGATGTCTCTGCATTGCTTATCCGCTCCAATTGTATTTCCAGGATCGTCACCCTTGTTGATAGGCCATCTCTTAAGACCTCGGCTTTGTCTAGCCGATGACGTATTCATCCTCGGCCCACTCTCTTGAGCCATTATGACCAAAACTAACCTTTCTATTCATCAATACAGTCTCTTCTGACAAAGACTTCTCCTCCTCAAATAGATCTTTGTCCTCGGCTTGGGCCATAGGCCCAATATACAGGTAGATATTGAACTCCTGGGCCCAAGAGCCCTACAATAATAATAAAAATTCTCAATTAATAAGCCCAAATGTTGCCAAAGGCCTTGTAGTTGAATATGCACAAAGTGCTTAGGGGTTTAGGGTTTGAGTTGTGGGATTAGTAGCATGTTGTAATTATTTCTCAAAAAAAAAAAAAAAAAAAGCCCAAATGTTTTTGTGAAAAACTGCTACTTTGGGTATGAACTAGGGTGAATAGGTTAGGCCATAAATATTGTTTCTCAAAATGATGACTCAACTAACAATATTATATTTTTGAAGATTTTACATTTGGAGTCACCATTTGTTTTATCAAGATAAAAGCAAGAAAATAAAAATGATGAAATATGTATTTATTTTCGATGAAAATTTTGAATTCATATTGTTAGAGGTATTCAACAAACCGCAAAAACCGCACTAAAACTGCCCATAAAATAGCATAACCACACCGCACCACATGGTGTAGTGTAGTTTGCGGTTTAATAATAAGAAAACTGCACCGCACCACACCCTCTCTATATATTAATATTTTTATTTTTTTAATATCAAATATATTATTAATAGTTTAATAACCTTAGTTTTCAAAAAAAAAAAAAGTTTAATAACCCTCGCAAGTGTTGATTAAGAAAGCTAGTCCAAAATAAAGAAAAACTAGCTCAATAGTTTAAAACTTGGCACAAAACAAAGGAAAAAAAAAAATCAATTTTGGACTAGGCAGGAAAAGCCCAAAATTTGAAAAATATACTGACTTCAAACCACATCTTATACACCGCACCGCACATGTGACCGCAAAAATAAGGTGTGATACGGTTATGGTTTTAGCTAAACTCTAAATCGCACTACACCACATATGTGACCGGCAGAATGAGTTGTGGTGCGATTATGGTTTTGGCTAAATCGCACCGCAAAGTGCGGTGTTAAAAATGGCCCAAAACTGCATTGCAAACACCCCTACATATCGTGATAGAACATAATTATAAAACACTAAAAAAATTGCATCCTAGTTACAATTTAAGGAAAAATTAATACATCATTTTGGTTCCTAGTTACATTCTAAAAATGTAAAGGTACAATGGAAATTCTTGGTCTTAAACCAATGATCTAAGTTTGAAGGCTACATTACAGAAATGAGAATGTAATAGACACTTATTCCACTTTTCCTAAGTTGATCTTCTAGAAAATAACGAGCATTTAATTTCATGAAATCATACAAGCACACTATAGCATTCCAATAATGTCAACCTTAATATGGAAAATTGTTCATTGCAATTGATAGAATTGAATTCAACATATTCAGATTTGCCAAAAAAAAAAAAAAAATCAAATTTCATTTTCGTCATTCAAAGTAGATTTTTATGAACATCACATGATGAGCGCACTTAAAACCCTAAGCTACAATTGCACATTCATCATTTCCTTAAATAACATTAGGATTATGTAGGAATTTTAAAACGATGCAGAAAATTTAATTAGGGTTAGTATTTATATACTTGCATGCACGGCTCTTGCAAAGATAGAGCTGGCGGAGGTCCTCCATGCTTGAGCTTCCGTTCCTAAGCATAATAACACTGCTTCTTCAACTTCTCCACGGATTGAGTGCTTTTGGTGACATTGGAAAGATTATGATATCTACTTTCCAAGATACCAACTTTATGCAATTTGGTTTAGTAATCAAAAAGTTATTCAAGCCGGAAGTTGGGGTGGTTCATCTTGTTAGTTTACGAAGATGATTTTCTCTAATCTTTCTAGATCAATTTTAGGCAAGCCGGAGATGATCCAACGATGCCATTTGAAACAGGGTGTAGAGCCTTGCGACAATTGTTTTTAGATTGCATCATAAAATACAAGCTTTTAGGATCGAATTTATGCAGTTAGCATCAAATTTGTACACAAAGTAGGCACCCCAAGCTTATTATATGCAAAAAATTGGATTTTTCCAAGTTTTCTTTCCACTTTCCCCAACTAGGTTCTTATCCTACCAATCCCAAATTGACTCAAATGAGGCATCATAAAAAAGCTTATGACATATATTTTCAAAAGATACCAATGCACAAATGTTTGATCTATGACTAACTCACCACAACATTAGCTTCATTGCAGTAGTCTTGTGTAGTAGTTTCCACTTGGAACACACTAGATGTCCTTTGTTAGAAATACTGAAATCAATAGTATTGTATTTTATTATAAAAGAATATACGTGAGTGTCATTATATAGGAGGCATATGTGTGCAGTACAAGTAAATATGTGTGCAATATAAGTAAGAATGTAGTACAAGAATGTGTGCTATACAAGTAATCTAGTTGGGCCTAAAGCCCACAACATTATACACATTAATTGCCCCCCTCAAACTCAAGGTGGATGTGAGACCAACTTGAGGTTGTCAACCAAAGTATGAAGGTGTCCCTTAGGATGTGACTTGGTGAAGATATCTACAAGTTGATCTTTAGAGGAGACTGAGATCAGCTTGAGAGCACCATGGACAAGATGAAAACGGATAAAATGACAATCGATCTCAATGTGTTTAGTTCGTTCATGGAAGACATCATTGTGAGCAATATGAATGACACTCTAGTTGTCACAATAAAGAGGAGTAGCAGAGGATGTAGACACACCTAAGTCCTTGAGAAGCCATCGTAGCCAAAGAAGCTCAGATGTGGTATCAGCAAAGGCACGATATTCTACTTCAGTACTGGAGCGGGCCACATGAGTTTGTTTCTTGCTTTGCCAAGAAATTAGAGAAGAACCAAGAAGAAAGCAATAACCAGTGGTGGACCTGCAATCAGTGGAATCTTTTGCTCAATCAGCATCAGAAAATGCATGGAGAATAAGAGGAGATTGAGCAGAGTAAAAAAGACCATGGAAGAGAGTGCCCTTTAGGTATCGAAGAATGTGCAAAACAGCAGTATAGTGAGTCGATCGTGGAGCAGACAGATACTAGCTCACCTGATGAAAAACATAAAATTTGTCTGGACGAGTGACAGTGAGATAAACTAGACTACCAACCAAGCGTCTGTAAAGAGAGGGATTAGACAACGGTTTCCCCCCCTGAGGGAGTTAAATGTGCATTAAGCTCAACTAGAGTGTCAACAGACTTGCTATCAGTGAGTCCAGCTCGAGGCAAAAGTTCAGAGGCATACTTGGCTTAAGTAATATAAAGTCCATTTGTAGAATGAGTGATTTCAAGACCCAAGAAGTAGCTGAGATGTCCAAGATCTTTCATCTCAAACTATTGACTGAGAAAATCCTTAAGTTCTTGAATGCCACTGAGGTCATCACCAGTTATGATCATATCACCTACATACAGGAGAAGTAAAATAGTGCATTTGTCAGTGCGACGAAGAAATAAGGTATAATCATAATGACTGACCATGTAACCCAAGCGAGAGATGGTAGACCTGAATTTGGCAAACATAGCTCGTGGAACTTGTTTAAGGCCATAAAGTGCACGTCAAAGGTGACAAATCTTATTTGATTCAACAGAGAGATTAGGAGGAGGTTGCATATAAACTTCTTCACTTAAATCCCCATTAATGAATGCATTTTTGACATCCATCTGAAAAAGGTCCCATTTACTGACAGTAGCAACAGCTAAGAGGGCACGAACAAATAAGATACTAGCAATCGGAGCGAAGGTTTCTTCATAATCAATCTCATACTCCTGTGTAAAACCTTTTACAACAAGACGAGTTTTGTAACACTCAATGGACCCATCAGAGTGAGTCTTAATCTTGTAAATCCACTTACAACTAAACACAGATTTCCCAGGGAAGAGTGTCACCAAATCCCAAGTATGGTTTTTAGATAATGCATCAAGTTCCTCTTTCAATGCAATCTGCCATAAAGGGTCAGTGGAAGTCTCACGATAGGTGTGAGGCTCGTGTAGTGTAGCAAGGGTAGTGTAATAATGATTGTCAAGTAAATGTGTAGGAATGGATCTTACCCGAGTTGAGTGACGAGGTGGAATGTCTTGTGCAAGATCTTCAGGCGGAGTAGGAGCAGGGAACCTAAGCTTAGGGTTAGGGTTGGGTAGCTCGTCTTCGACCTGTTCATCTTCCACCTATTCATTAAAGGTTGAACTAGGAAAGGGATCAATGATATCTAGTGGTTGGACAGAAAAGTCTACAGGAGAATCAGGAGCAGCTATAGAAGGAATATGTGCCTCATCTGGAAAAAGATCTAAGACAATGGAGGAAGATAGGGAGGCACAGAAGTGAGAGAGCTCGACAAAGAGGTGATGTTTCCAAAAGACAATATTGCGGGAGATACGATGACGATGAGAAACAGGATCATAACACCGATACCCCTTTTGAGTTTTGCCATAGCCAAGAAAACATCAAAGCCTTGACCAAGGCTCAAGTTTGTTATGCTTATATGGCTGAAGAAGAATGAAACAGGCAAAACCGAAGGAGGGAAGGTGAGATAATCTAGAGATGACCTAAAAAGACACTCATATGGAGTTTGATTTTGGATGACAGGACTAGGAATGTGATTAATAGTATGAACAGCATGAAGTGCAGCTTCTCCCTAAAAAGGAGCAGAAACTTTGGCAGAGAGAAGGAGAGTATGAACAGTGTCAAGAATATGACGAAATTTTCATTTGGCTCTACCATTTTACTGAGAGGTACCTGGACAAGTTAGTTGATGAACAGTGCCATAGGAATGCAAAATAGCTTGGAAAGCATATTGAGTGTAGTCAAGAGTATTATCAGATCAAAAAATTTTGATACATTTGGAAAACTAAGTTTCAACAATTTTTGCAAAATTGCAATATACTTGCAATAATTCAGAATGATGTTTCATATGAAAAATCCAACTATAGCAAGAGTAATCATCAACAAAGACAACAAAATATCGAGATCCACCAATACTAGAGACAGAGGAAGGCCCCCAAATATCAGAATGAATAAGGTCAAAACTATCAATGAATATTGATTCACTAGTACTGAAAGGCAAAGCTGGTTGTTTTCCTAACTGGCATGAATCACAATCAAAATTTTCTGTAGACACTGAACCTAACAAACCTCTAGAAGCCAATTCTTGAACCCGAGAGGAAGATGCGTGACCAAATCGGGCATGCCAAAATGTAAGGGAAGGAATAGAAGAAATAGCAGCAGCTGCAGCAACAGAAATAGGAGCAACAAGTGGAAGACGAAGGTTGGTCACGGGAAACATACGCCCAACTCTGGGACCAGTCCCAAACTCTTGTCCTGTTCTCGGATCCTGCACAATACACCCAGAATAATCAAAGATAATGCGATAACCCAACTCAGCTAATTGTCCCACAAAAAATAAATTGTAAGAAAGGTCAGGAACATTAAAAACCCCAAGAACCGAGAGGTTGGAGGTCGAAACGGAACCTATATTATGACCAGATATTGTGGAACCATTTGTTGTGCAAATATTAAGAGGGTGTGGTGTAGGTTTAAGGTTAGAAAATAAGGACGAGTGAGGTGTCATATGATTGCAACAAGCAGAATCCATAAGCCAAGAAGTAGGAGACATACCAGATAAAGCTGAGAGAGAAGAGGAATAAGATGCATTACCAACTATTCGAATGACATTAGCAATGATGTTTATAAGGTCATCTCTAGAAATGGTGAAAATGGATCATGAAGACTGAGACTGTGCAGAGACAGGAGCCATTGGTTGGACACTCTCAGTGTTAGCAGCAGTAGCAGCAAAAATTGAAACAACTGATTGTTGCAATGATAGCAAGTCTCAATATTGTGGCCAAGAAGTTTGCAAAAATTGCAAAAACGTTTGTTGGATTGTCGATGATGATTATTGCAACAAGAAGAAGATGCATTACCAACTATTCGAATGACATTAGCGATGATGTTTATAAGGTCATCTGTGGAAATGGTGAAAATGGATCATGAAGATTGAGACTTTGCAGAGAAGCCATTGGTTGGACACTCTCAATGTTAGCAATAGTAGCAGCAAAAATTGAAACAGCTGATTTGTTGCGATGATAGCAAGTCTCAATATTGTGGCCAAGACGTTTGCAAAAATTGTAAAAACGTTTGTTGGATTGTCGACGACGATTATTGCAACAAGAAGAAGACCTGTCCTTATTCTTCATTTAGAAGCAAAAAATGCAAAAGATGGACTGCAAAAATGAAATCTACACAAAAAACTGGGTAATGAGCACCTGGACTGCAAAAAGTCAACCCTAGAGAAAAGTCAATGGTCAAGGTCAACCTTCGGTCAAAGTTAATGGTCTGGTCAACATGGGTCAATGGTATGGTCAATGCGGGTCAACGATGATGTCAGCTGATGTGGCGGGTGACGTCAGCTGATGAGTGGACGATGATGTGAGCAAATGACGTGGCAGTGATGACGTCACTTAAGGCTGACGTCAGTAGGTGCAGATTTGGAGTGTGTAAGCGTGTGAAGAAGACTGTTGGCGCGTGCGGTCTCCGATGGCTGCAAGTCTTCCACCAACATGTAAATCGGCGCAAGGCAATCTCAGTGATACCTGCAAAAATGTATTCGGAGTAATATTCACGGTGGTGATGATATGTGCAGTGGTCTGTGTGGTGTAGGACTCCTCAACGATAGCGGATGTAGGTTCGGAACCCAAAGACAATGGCTGGAAGACATCGAAGGTTCAATGAGCAAAACCGTAAAGGCCATGAACAAATCGAGGCTAAAACGGACAATACTTGCTAATTGGGGGCTGAGACTATGAAACCCTCCCATAATTCTATATCAAATTTAATTAAGAGGGAACAAATATTATTTTAAAAAAAAAAGGATACATTTGTGCCTCCAAGACTACTGTTCTTATGTTCTTTCCATTGTTTACCGCATAATCCTGTACATATTATGCATACAATAAACCTATAATTCAGAACCTATCACAAGAGGATGGTGGAAAAAACCGCAGGCTTTGCAGTTCAATATTAATATGTATGGATCCTCATTGGATAACTTAGGTGTGGCTGGAGGAGGAGGACTTATTTGAGATTCCATGGGATTAAGGGTAAATGGCTACTCGAAAAATATTGGTGCACCAATCCATATGGGAGGAGAAAATGATATGGAAAGGATTGAAATGAAAAGAATTTTTTTAGAATATTTCTTCCATTATCTTGTTTAGAAGTTTAAGTGGAAATAAATAGAATAAGTATGAGAGAAAATTCATTCATTTATATTCTCTCAAAAGTTCAAGTTTTCAATCCCTCAAAATTGGGAAGAATCGGAAGGAATAAAATTAAGTTTAATGAAATTTTCACTTAAACTCTCCAAATACCCCTATATATTTAGCAATTTATTTTAAAATATGGGCTAATAGTAATAATGTTATAAAATGATTTTATTTATTTTCCTCTATGCTATTCCCAAACAAAATTACTTACCTTCCATTCTTTTCCAAATTTTTAATTTTATTTTAAAACATCAATTAAGATGACTTAATTCTATTCTATTTCATTACTTAGAAACATTCTCTTCCATTCTATTCTTTTATATTCTACACATTCTATTTCATTACATTCTTTTATGAACTCCGAAACAAGCGTAATAGTTGAGTTGTAGGCCTTGATTAATGATGGGATTTATCTTTGTATTTAACATAGGATTCAAGCTGTAAAGATAAAGTTAAAAGCAGGACTTGTTCAAACTACATTTAACAGTGCCTATTTTTCAATTATGAGGGATTGTAGGAACAGTCATGCAGAGTCCCGCAAACCTAGATAAAGCATTGCTACAGGGATTAGGGAGCCAAACCGCGAACATAGATGGCATGGCGAAGCTTACTGATAATTTAATAGAACCCCAAGCAACTAAAAAAGTATCTTAGATAAAATTGAACTTTATATCCTTAAAATGGGGTGTGTGTGTGTGTATTGAATTGAGTGGAGATGATGCCTGTGTTGTTCCTATTTGGGTTTCGGTAGCAACACTGAATGGGTTTGTCGACAACCGTGACTGTTTGGTGTGACAGCTGAGCGTTTTAGGTTTCTATAGGGGTTGGAGTAGCGACATCGGGGTAGAGGATAATATTTTTTTCTTTTTATAGATATGATGAAATTTTTTGCAAGGTATTTTTATTATATTAAATGCCAATCGTATCATGGTTTTTAAATAGAGTTGTGATATACTTTTGAGTTAGGATTATTTTCCCTCTTCTTTGTATGTGTGTGTTTGTTTCTTAAAAAAAAAAAAAAAGTCAACTGGATGAGTATTTATGTCTTTTTGCAATCAGTATATATCTCACAAGCAAATCATGTGACTGAAATTTAACATTAATTTAAATGATAGGATGCTAAATTGCTAATAGACACAATCTCAAGGTCTCATAATCAATTTTTTGATTATTGATTATCAAAAAATTGATTCTCAAAAAAAAAAAAAAAAAGGTCTCATAATCAATTTAATTACGATGTTTCTTTTAAAAAAAATAATTAAGACGTTGATGGTAAAATTTTAAAGTGTAATATATATGCACCAAATAGCTTAGGATGGTAATTTATATTTAACCCTGCTTTTAGACTTTAGTGACTAGTTAGCTCATGAGGATAAAATAGAATTGTGCTTAGTGCTCCTCCTCCTCCTCCTCCTCCTCCTCCTCTTCTTCTTCTTCTTCTTCTTCTTCTTCTTCTTCTTCTTCTTTTATTTTTTTTATTTTTATTTTTATTTTATTTTTTAAGCCATACCCACTCATAAAATATATATATATATATATATATATATTAGAAATTGATCAATATGACCACCAAAGAGATCGATTTTTTTTTTTTTTTTATCATAAAGCTTTTTAGTTGGAGTTTTGGAAAAAAATTTGTATACATAGTTATCATGAGAATTAGAGTACTGAATTAAATCAGCAAAGCGGTGAGCATCTCCAATAGCTGAACTAAAGTCAAAATTCACTCTATTTTATTGAGTATACCTTTAAATGTCCAACAATTTCTCTAAAATAGAAAAAAAAAAAATCTCATGAATAATGACTCTCTTTGTTTGAAAAGTCACCATTCATTATCAAAAAAAAAAATTTGATTTAAAAAAAAGAATGACAAAAAAATGCATTTGAAAGAATGATGAGTAAAGAATCTTAAAAAGAGAATAAAAAAATAATGAAGAAATGACATTTTATTGGATAAAAAATATATTGGAAAGTATATTTGAAAAACTAGGTAAAATGATTATGCAACTTTTACTCTTTAATTTAGGAGGAAAAATGCGATTAATTCCATTCTCTTATTCGATGATAAAATATTTTACTAGTTAAGTTAACTAAAACCCATGAACTTGTCTATTGAGTTAATTATTCAAAAATAAGTGAATCTGTTAGTCCTCCTCAAGGTATTACATTGATATTCTGGCAGCAAATGTGTGTTTGAATTTGGAAATTAGCAAAATTTAGTGATTTTCTATCACTTGACTTATAAACATCAAGATATTTCAAATTACCTTTAATTCTTTGAGATTTCCAACGTTGAATAGCCGCAGCACTACATATCTAAACTCAATTGAAAGAAAACTGAGAAAGAGAGAGAGTGAATATTAAAAACAAATGCATAATTTGAAAAAGAAACTAAATTTTGATAATAAACACACATGAAGACAAACTTGCCCATGCAGTTATTTGAACAAATCAGATTTCAGCCCATCTGAGTAAATAGTAATAAAAACTACACCCCACCCCCATATAACAAATTGAAAGAGAAAAAACAAGACTAAACTCCACTGAAGCCACCAAAATACACACAAGCCAACAGCAGTAAGACACCCCAACAGCTAATTAGGACACAGTGCAGAACAAATTGGCAACCCAGAGCCCTTACACTCTATTGACATTGGAAGCCAGCAGGAACTGTCTTTTGGCAAGCACTAAGAAGCAAACTAAGTGAAACAGGCACATTCAAGTTAATCCCAAGCACATTGGCCTTAATGGCTGTGCAAAGACATAGTGCAGCTTCAAGGTTAGTCAAGCCTGTAAGCAATGCACAACAGTTGCTGGTAGGAGGGGTTCCCAACTGAAGGTTAATGAGTCCAAGAAGGTCCACACAAACTCCAAGCTTCAATGTGTCTTTGGGACAAGATTCGCCTGCAGGAGCAGGAGCTACTGGAGTGGGGTTGCAAGAATTACAAGCACTAGAGAGTGTTGAGTAGAAAAGGAGAGAGATTACTAGAATGGCTGCTGAGAGCTTTTTGGAAGCCATTGCTAGCTAGCTTGAGTAGTTTAAGGGCTAATTGGATGCTTTTGTTGGAGGGAAGAAGGGTCTTTTTAAAGGAAATTGTGAGGTGGATGTTGTAAGTTTGATTGAGTGGAAGTGATTGAAAACTTTAAAAACGACGATATTGCACCAGTTGTAATTTTTTGGATGCATTTGGAAAGCTAGCTAGCTAGATTTTTACTTGTTTCCTAGTAGAACGTGCATTAAATTCTTTGATAATAATATCCTCGAAACTTTCTACACTATACTACAGGTTATGGGCTGGGCTTGATCAGTCAAGGCCCTGTCCAAATGGTTAACCCCACGGGTTCAGAGCTGCGTATTAGAGCTTGTTTGGATAAAAAAAAAGGTCACTCATTACTCAAATTTTATTTTTTCACTCACTCAAAATAAAACTTGTTTGGTTTCATATATTGGTATCTATGGGTCTGTTTGAATATAACTTATTTTTGTTGAAACTGAAAACTAAAAACACTGTAGAAATAATTTTTTAATGTGTGAATAGTACCGTGGAACCCATTTTTAATATTTTTTCTGAATAAAGTGGCTGTGGGTCCTGTGAACAGTATGTAAACAGTGCATAAACAGTGTTTTGAACAGTAATGAACAGTGCTATTTGTCTCAAAAAGCAGAAAACGTGTGGAAAAAAAAAAAAAAAAAAAAACGCAAACGCCAGATCCAAACACTCACTATACCTCATAATTTTGCATAAAATGGTGGGACCCATTTACTCTGTTGGGTTAGAACGAGTAGTTGCCTACTCGTGTGCCCCTTCTCTTTCAATAATTTCTTCATTTCAAGCCTCTTTCATTTCTTCAGTTCTTACTTTCTTTTCTTCCAT
Organism: Quercus robur; assembly: GCF_932294415.1. Taxonomy (NCBI): domain Eukaryota; kingdom Viridiplantae; phylum Streptophyta; class Magnoliopsida; order Fagales; family Fagaceae; genus Quercus; species Quercus robur. Next base: position 22,574,639 of record NC_065535.1, on the reverse strand, counting down.
TTTTGTATGGATTTTCCAAAAGAAAACTCAAACTCACAATCAAAACAAACAAACCTACCAACAATGTCTAAAACCCAAAAGAGAACTTCATTTTTAGATACACCAAACCCAAATCAAATCCCATTTTGAAACAAACCCCAAAACCCAAAACAAAAATATTTTATTTAGAAACACCAAACCCAAATCAAACTTCATTTTTCAAACACCAAACCCATATCAAACTTCATTTTTCAAACACCAAACCCAAATCAAACCCATATCTTGATCTTTTCGTTCGGCTCATCGCTGGTGATTGGTGGCGATGGTGGGCAGATGTGGACAGCCTTGGAGGGTCGGTGGGTAGCTGTGGTGGTGATGGCAAAATTGGCCACCATCAACAGCAAACCCAACAGAATCAGCTACCATCAACAACACCACCACCAACGGCCAAACACACCAACATCCATACAAACCCACCTCAATCACAACCAAGAATTCAAACCTATCAACACAGATTGAAAACTCGAAATTGCAACTCCCTCACCAACACCGGAAACTCAAACCCACAAACATAGCAAATCCAAACTCAAAAATCTTTAGATCAAAGACTTGTTGGTTCAATTGATGGCGAAGGAAGATTTTAGGATTTTCAACCCTTCCTTGGTTGAGCTTGAACGGAGAGATTTGTGGTGGTGGCTTGTAGTAGCGGCAATTGGTGGTTTGTGGAGGAGCAGTGGGGGTTCAGTGGAGAGCTAGAAGAAATTGAGTTAGAGTGATCGGTGGAGGCTCTATGTAGAAGAAAAAATGAAGAATGAAGAGATAAGGAGAATAGAAAGAAAGAAAACTAAAAAGAAAGAAGTGAGAGTCTGAGAAAAAGAGAGCCGTTGGATGCACTGGCATGACTTGACCAGACAAAACTGTGGGTCCCATAAGTTGAATGAAATTACCATATTGCCACTAAGCTTCAGTTTTCAAGTTTTGAAAACACCCAAAACCTGTTTTCATTTTCCATCACCCACATCCATTTTTTTGAGTCATTGAGTCATGAAAATAGTCACTCAAAACTCCTCCAAACAAATACTCAATCGTGGGTCCCACTCAGTTTTCATCCCATTCAAACAAACTCTTAGTGACTCACTCCCATTCAATTCCCGCCTTTTCATATAATCTATACTATTTATAAGAGGGTTTCTCTCTTTGGCTGACTTTTTATATGATTCAAAAATATCTTTAAACCTTACGTTTAATAGAAAAATAAATAAATTTGAGGACAACCCAGTAAAAATATATTTCAAATTCCACTTAAAATGCTTACAAAATATGATACTCTCCTACTAATCCATATTTTCTAAATAAACTTATTCAATTTTTTTAAAAAGAAAAATTACGACACTAGACGACAAAAAAAAAAAGCCTCTTTGTATGTGCAAAGCGCATGTGATGAGGCTGATATATATATGCACATTTTTGGAAACTCAAGATTAAAAATAAAAACCATAAAATTAATTAATTTTATGTACTTTCAAAGTAAAGCTAATCCTCTTACCGTAATTTTTATTCAGTAGAGCTATTATTATGTAAGGAGTATTACATTGTTGTATCATGCATCAACATACTTGATAATTACTCAAATTCAAGTATTAAAACTCAAAATATTGATAGGTAAGAACAATAATACAACAACAACAACAAGTTTTAATCTCAAAAATTTGGGGTCTGTTTTGGATCTTCAATAGATAAATTAATGTTGGCCACATTTATTCTTGCCCTCTATTCTAGTCTATTTGAAGTCATGTTCTTTGTTATTTCCTTAATTGAAAAGTCATTTTTTTCTTTAAAAAAATTGATAAGTCATTTTTTATTACTTCTACTAATATAATTTTAATTTTTTCTCAACCTTTTTTAATTCTCTCAACTTAAATCAACTCACTCTTTTTTTATTGGTGCATTAATCATTTTTCACTAAATAATCAAACAATCTTAAGTGACTCTTTCTTTCATCTTTTCATCAATAAGAATTACTCTTATCTTTAAGTGGATTTTCTCGTTTTGGTTCTTATCTTTCCATGTATATTCATTTATTCACCTTAATATTTTCATTTCAACTACACTCATTTTATAAATATGTTGCTTCTTAACAAATAGAATAATGTCCCACTACTTAAAAATTCATGGTAGTTTCCACTGTTTATTAGAATATTACTACACTACAGAGTATTGTTTGATTCTCCAAGATGAACAACCGCACCACCTTGAAGGTTGGTTAGTGCCCAATAAGGTCCTAAGTGCTCTTAACTCCTGAAAACTACTCCATATCACCGAAAATTATCATATGCACAGGTGTATGGAGCGCCCCCTCTCATTGAAATGCATGGGGGTCCACATTTCAGTGAAAGGGGCACTCCATAATCTTGGAAGATACCATCACTCACGAGTTTACTATGCCAGTACCCACAGTATTGAGCGGAGCCCATGAATAATTTTTGCCCTATTTTCACAGTTCCCTTGGAATGTTTGGAGAAACTAAGAGGTTTTGCTAAAGCAAGCAAGTTGCAGCTAAGACACGTTCACTAATGGCTTCCAGCTTTTTAAGTTGTGACATGTGTGAACAATTTTGTTATTCCCTTGTCTTATTTCTTGTCCAATATTCCGTTTTTTTTTAATATATTCAATTATTGATAGCAATGAGGTCGAGAACGCGGTTAAGGATCACATGCAATGGATTCAATTGTCGCCTGTCGGTCCAGTATTTGATGGTATACGGTGATTGAAGTGAACGTTTAACGTGTTGGATGGGAAATCAAATCTTAAACTTTTCTATAAAAACAATAACTCTCGATGACTTTCAGTAGGAAGGAAATTTTTTTTAGCTAAAGCTTTGAGTGTGAGTGCATGTATGTACAAATGGAAGACGTGAATTAAAGGAGAATTCTTAAGAAGCAGCTGAAAATGTACAATTTCTATTTAGAAAATCTCCTTTATTCTCGAAGGAAAATGTAATTCATGACATAATCTAACTTTTACCATTGGGCGAAGTTTCCACAGTCGTTGTTTGTACTGGGGGAAAATGCCAAGCACATTGTGTTTTCCTATATGAAATTTCCAAATAGAATCTCTTTCATTGTGAGGATTAAAAAGAAAAGGAATATCAAGGAAATTTGGAATAACTTGAATTGACTTTATGGAACTAAGAAATTACTCTTTTTATTTATTTTTTATTATTATTGGACCGTGAGTTATGCTATTCTACCTCACATACCCTAATATACGTTAACAGTATTTGGCACAATGTAATCCAAGAGCTCCACATACACATGACATTGACGACAAAGCCAGTTATGGACCACAGTGATCGACATGGAGCACCACCCAAAAAGTAAGTGGTATCTGTTTTTTGCTACGTACGGGGAGAGATCTTCATGCCAAGAGAATAGTAAGAATAAATTGCCTGGCAGCAATGTATGCATGTGTCAATTAATATGGATATTTAATTCCTCAAGTTTCCCATTGATGTATTGCTTGCCACTTGGCAGCAATGTATTGCATGTGTCAATTAATATGGATATTTGATTCCTCAAGTTTCCCATTGATATCAAGGGTTAATATATAGTTGACAAATGAACAGAGAGAGTAAACTCTGCACCTGAAGTAAATTTCTCCGGTCTCCTTCCTATTGGTATGCTCATTATTACAAAAGTAAATTTTCCCCTTATTTTTCTACGAATACGTACACTTCAAATAAATACCTAGTTGGAGATAAAAGAAGAATAAATGTACATATCTACCAATTGTACAATTATCTTCATGCAGACTTGATTGAGTTAACCATTTGATTTCAATCATGTCTACTACTATTAGGAATCTCTTAAATGCTTTACCCTCCTTGATGTAGGAAAATAAACACAAAGAGAGAAAAAGCTTCCTAACTCCGCTGAAATAAAGGAAAAACAATAACTCAGTGCAGAAAAGGAAAACACAAAATAGGAAAAAGCTTCCTACACAAGCGTAAAGGGAAAATTTTCCCCTAGACACAATAACACACATCAAGAAATTTTTTTTTTTTTTTAATGCAAGATAGAAATTTTACTTCAGCCAAATTTAAGTATATATGTGTATATAGCTCCCTCCTAGAGACTTATACTTTTGGTGCGATGGTCACACACAAAGAGCTTTGACTTGTCTTGGTTGTTAGCTTTTAATTATTCAGACACTTAAACTTAACAATATAATAATAATAATAATAATAATAATAATCAAGCATTTAAGTGTTTTTTTTTTAATAATATTTCAACTGATAGTCCTATATTTTACACAATTGATAGTCCTATATTTTTTTCCTTTTTCTCAATTTCTTGATATTTCAATTTTAAATTGTGGGTTTATGTTATGAATCCAAATAAAAATAATAATAATAAAAAACTTTGAAAATGGATAGAAAGTTGAATTTTACCTATATTTTTAAAAGCAATCAAGATAGTGAGATATGTATACAAATTTGCAAATAAATTGCTATGCTCTTAATACTTTCAAATTGATTTATTTTCGCAACTTATTTTATAGTATTAACTTAGATGTCTAACTATATATAATTTACATTTATATTAGTTTTTGTATGACACTTATAGTCATTTATAATTGTTTATTTATTTTTTTGTTAATATAGATTAATAATTTTTTGGTTTTTTTTTATTATTTTAATATTGTACTGGGGGAAAATGCCAAGCACATTGTCTTTTCCTATATGAAATTTCCAAATAGAATCTCTTTCATTGTGAGGATTAAAAAGAAAAGGAACATCACGGAAATTTGGAATAACTTGAATTGAGTTTAGGGAACTAAGAAATTACTCTCTTTTTTTTTTTTTTTTTTCTTTTTTGTCAGACCGTGAGTTATGCTATTCCACCTTAAAACCAATTAGTGATGAGAAAGACACACTCAAATCTTTTATGACATTTGACATCACGCCATACAGATCTATTTTTAGAGTGGTTGTAGGGAATCAAATTGTGATCTCCAACAGATATGATAAGAGATATGCACTTAAATACTTGAATCGTATTGGCACAATGTAACCCAAGAGCTCCACATACACACGGCATTGACGACAGAGCCAGTTATGGACCACAGTGATCGACATGGAGCACCACCCAAAAAGTAAGTGGTATCTGTTTTTTGCTACGTACCGAGAGAGATCTTCAAGGCCTTCATGCCAAGAGAATAGTAAGAATAAATTGCTTGGCAGCAATGTATTGCATGTGTCAATTAATATGGATATTTAATTCCTCAAGTTTCCCATTGATTTATTGCTTGGCACTTGGCAGCAATGTATTGCACGTGTCAACTAATATGGATATTTGATTCCTCAAGTTTCCCATTGATATCAAGGGTTAATATATAGTTGACAAATGAACAGAGAGAGTAAACTCTGCACCTGAAGTAAATTTCTCCGGTCTCCTTCCTATTGGTATGCTCATTATCACAGAAGTAAATTTTCCCCTTATTTTTCTACGAATACGTACACTTCAAATAAATACCTAGCTGGAGATAAAAGAAGAATAAATGTACATATCTACCAATTGTACCATTATCTTCATGCAGATTTGATTGAGTTAACCATTTGATTTCAATCATATCTACTACTGTTAGGAATCTCTTAAATGCTTTATCCTCCTTGATGTAGGAAAATAAACACAAAAGAGAGAAAAAGCTTCCTAACTCCGCTGAAATAAAGCAAAAACAATAACTCAGTGCAGAAAAGGAAAACCCAAAATAGGAAAAAGCTTCCTACACAAGCGTAAAAGGAAAATTTTCCCAGGCACAATAACACACATCAAGAATTTTTTTTTTAATGCAGGATAGAAATTCTACTTAGTCTAATCTAAGTATATATGTGTGTGAATTTCCCTCATAGAGACTTATACTTGTAGAGTGACCATCGCACTAAGGGTATGCGATGATCACACACCAGGAGATTTGACTCGTCTTGGTTGTTAGCTTTTAATTATTTAAACACTTAAACTTAACAAAATAATAATCTATATATATATATATATATATAATCGAAGCTTCTAAAGCTCCCACAATTTTCCACATCAGCACAGTAAAAAATAAAATCAAAAACTCTTTTTTCAAAAACAAAACCAGATACTTATCTTTAAAAAAAAAAAAAAAAAAAAAAAACTGAGCTTAAGAGACACGTCTAGGACTCTTTTCCTATTTCAAAGCGTTTAGCCTAATTAGTTTAAAACCCTACACACTAACTTCGGACGCAACCTCTTCAACAACCAAGGCTTCTTGAGGAATTTTTATCACAAAACACCAACCTCTCTCCTCGATTGAGTCACAGAGACCCCAGCCTTTCACTTATTTGAAATCATCCTAATCAGATTCTCACTACAATATGCAAACTAAACCCTCTCAGATTCAACCCATCCTAACCCTAAGGGCCAGGAACGACTTTTATCTGTCAAACATGACCTTGCGGTATTCTACAGGTAATTTTTAAAGTCAAGTGAGTTTACTATTAATCTGTAAATATGCGTTAAGACTTTCTTCAAATTTCGCTAACACAATATTACTGGTGGTTTGACGTTGAATTTACTGTCTCAATAGTGGGTTTTTTTTTTTTTTTTTTTTTCCAGTTAAATTGGACTATTAATTTCTCTTTTGGTTTTTGTGTATGCTTTTCATCTGCTTCTCTATCTAGGGACAACCGATTGAAAGTGAGGAGAATTATACACCTCCTCCAAATCGTTTTACTATGGTTTTTTAGAAGATAAAATGCCTCTTAGATTGGTATTTTTGAATGAATTCTAAAGTAATATTCATCAAATCCCTAAAGAAGTCACTATATGTTTTGTAAGTAGTCAATTACTATAATTTACTTTTTCAATTATTTCTCTCAGAAACAAACTTGATTATAAGAGCTAAATTGGATTTTTTTTAAATCTAAATGTGGAATTATACAAATTTCTGTCAAAAATATTGAAAAAAGATGAAAATTTTCAATCAAATATTGTTGGCTTTCTTTTTAAATATTGTTGCTCCTTATTCAGTACTTTGATCCAAGTCTTTAGAAGCTTGATTTGATTCTCACTTTTTGTGTTGTTTTCTTGCATGATCCATTTGTTCATCTTCAGGTCCCTTTTCTTGAGAATTTGTGAGCAATGTCATTACTGTCTTTCTTAACCATTGTTGTTCCTTTTGTAAAGAACAAAGAAAAGATAAATAGTACATCAGAGACTAAGGGAAAAGAGAGGAAAACAAAGTTTAAACTGATATCAAAATAGTAGAGGAATAAAAAAGAAAGAACTTTAAGAGAGATAAACAAAGAGTACCTTAATTTTAATTCTCAATTTTGCAAAAAAGATTGGCATCTTTCTTGATCCCTTCAAGCTCCTTTCTACTCTTTCATTCTCACAACGTTGGCAATGCTTGACCCATTAACAATTGATTAACCCATATACAGGGGGCCAATATCACCACAGCTGGAGAGCTTCAACTTATGAAAAAAATATGATCATAAGTAAATATATGTAGAACTCTTTTAGGGGAGATACGAGGAGAGACAATTCTGCTTCTGACCATTATGAATAAAATTTTATCCTTCAAAATAGTCAGCATGCATCATTAAGTTTACTTCCAATCAACAAAAAAGTTCATACATACTTCTATTAATGTTTCTTGAATGTTGGCTGAAAATCGGATTCTTACTATTTTGCAAGTTGGGATTTGGCATTTTGTTATCTGAGTTATTTGGTAATACAATTACAAGACGAGCACAGTCAGGTATTTACCAATCTTTCCTTTATTTTATACTGTTTCTTGTACATTTATTGATAATATGCTTCTTTACTGAAAATCCGGGCCCTTTTATCATAATAGCTACATGTTTAACTGTCAAGACTTTTAAAGGCAAGTTAATTTCTCTTCTCTATTTCTCTTTATAAGTAATTATGCATAGTTTAACAATTTAGCCTTTAGATGAATTTGTATGCGGTTGCCTTTAGAATAATAAATAGATGATGGCTTTGGAATTTACTTTTTCAACCAATTTTAACCATTAAAGACAAATATTAGATGGTGGAGATGGTGTGATAATCCATGAGTATACATATACTATATCCTCCTCTCAGGCTCTAACATAAGAATGAGCTGGATCCCTGTACATAAGAGCCCACCTTTATGTGAAATGAGAGAGATGTACTACAATGGCAGTTGGATATGACCAGTCCAGACCAGAACGGTTTCAATTGACCATTGATTGGATTGAATTATAACATGTGGAAAACCTTACAAGAAAAAGTAAACACCTGGTGCAACTAGGGTCATACAGTAAGCCTACCCTTGGGCCTGCAAAGGTTATAGCGTCCTAATAAAAGCATGGCTGATTAGAGTCCATGCATATAAGACCTGATAGGATTGGCTTTTAACATCCATCAAGTAAAAATCTTGGCAAATAAGAAGCAAGGTTGATGAGAGTTTTGAACTGCCACTTGCACACCACAGAATATTCAAAATAATATCCACTGAATGGTATCCAACATGCTGAAATTATTGTTTTTGTAAATGAGATTAAGGAAAGCAATGGGGTTCAATTAAACCAAGAGTTAAAAAAGGAAAAGGGTGTTGAGCCATTCAATTACTTATTTGATACTATTTCGACATTGGTCTACATATATGAGTGACCAACTCAAACTTGAACTCGATGCCATGAGGTGTTTAATATCCCTCTCAAGTTCCAAATGTCTTCAACCTTTTCAGGCTAGACATTTGATGCTATAGCCACCTGCCAATCAATGTAAATATGGCCCTTGAAATTGGATATGCAAATTCAGTTCACCTTTTGGTCCTAGAGGTGCTAGGTCCTGTTGGATTCATATGTTTTTTGTACTACTCATTCTGCATCTATATTACTGGTACTTTGAACTTTTCATAAATGATGTACATTTCAAAGTGAGAGATATATAGGAAAAGTAAGATTGTTGATTATGGTCATGTTAGATATACTTATAATGTAAGATTGTTGAAGTACTGTTAAGTGATTTTGAAGCTAACACCATATTCAAATGGAGTCAGTAAGGCACTGCCCAATAGATAATTGTACCTTTTTTTAATGAATTTCGTGCATTGAAGGAGAGTATAACTTATCATCAACAAGTGGAACAAGAGTTTATATTGATTTGGAAATTCCTAAGACTGCTAATTTCAAAGATCAATAAGTGCTTTGTTTTGGATTCATGTTTTTAATGTATTTATATTAAAATACACAAAAACTAATATGATATTAACATTATGTTTGTCATTTCTCTTATCAGGTATAGAATTCAATTAAAGGTTGAAGATAGCTCAAAGATGACCATATTTATTTTAATTTAAACTTAAGTTTGATTTCTATTTTTCATTACGTAATTTATTGTTTCATATTAAGGATAGGAAACTATGAGAAAAAGAATAGTTCGCATCTTTATACATGATAATTTTCCCGTGCATCGCACGGGTTAGTAACTAGTAATAATAATAATTAAGCATTTAAGTGTTTTTTTTTTAATAGTATTTCAATTGATAGTCCTATATTTTACACAATTGATTGTCCTATATTTTTTTCCTTTTTCTCAATTTCTTGACATGTCAATTTTAAATTGTGGGTTTATGATATGAATCCAAATTTCCAAAAAAAAAAAAAAACTTTGAAAATGGATAGAAAGTTGAATTTTACCTATATTTTTAAAAGCAATCAAGGTAGTGAGATATATATATACAAATTTGCAAATAAATTGCTATGCTCTTAATATTTTCAAATTGATTTATTTTCGCAACTTATTTTATAGTATTAACTTAGATGCCTAACTATAGTTTACATTTATATTAGTTTTTGTATGACACTTATAGTCATTTATAATTGTTTGTAGGGTCTTGATTTACAGTCCAAGCCCAAAACGCATGAGATATTGGCCCAATGAGACAATAAATTTGTAGAAAGTAGGTCGAAGAATTAGGCTCTAATAAATTGAACAACGGATAATACTGAATTGAATAACAATCAAACACAAATAATAGATTTTAAATTTAATAGACTTTCAGTCCGAGGAGGTCACCCTTGTATAAGTTAATCACAGATGGACACAAAGATAATTTAGATTGCTACAGTATTCTCTCTTTATTTTTTTCATCCCTCTCTCATGGAGGGTCTCTCACATTATATAACTCCCTTTAAGTCATCTTGGTCTTACACTTGTTGATTATCTGAGCCCTTACTTGAATACCCGTCCCATCAGACACCCTCTCTAGCTTTCTGTGAGTTGTGGTGGCCAAGGCAGCACTGTTTGGAGGTCTTTTCCACATAAATGGTCAGAAAAGTAGCTGTAGTGCATTTAATGAGATGGTAGCAGCTTTTCCTTAGATATTTTTAGGTTTCTTCTTTCTAGTATGTTTGTAAGGCACGTTCGTATCATGGGAGCTTCTTGGAGGGTCACTCTAATTTCCGGAGTACATATTTGAGCTGCATTCATCATATCCGAGGAGGAGTTGCTCCTCAAATCACCCTCCACTCATCCCCTACAATGAGACTTTAACTGGGAACTCCTAATAGCTGTTTGTTCCTCATCGGACCTATCAATATCTTTGGACAAAGCCCAAGGCTCAATATATGATCTTGGGCCTTTATTCCTACATTGTTTATTTATTTTTTTGTTAATATAGATTAATAATTTTTTGGTTTTTTTATTATTTTAATATTGTCTTCTAATCTTGCCCCCGTTGGACCAAAATCCTAGCTCTACCACTATATATATGGTAAGAGATTTGGAAGCCCAAGCCCACTTAAATTAATGTTGCCTTGCACTTCAACCCAAGCCCAAACATTAGAATTGTTTTAATGTTGAGATGGGAAGGTAATCACAACACAGTTTTACGTTAAGTTTCAGGCTAATGATGTAGGTCACAGTGAAGGTAAAACAAGAGTCAAATAAGCAAAAAAAAAAAAAAAAAAAAGAAGAAGAAGTTATCCTCAATCCTTCCCGAGGATGTGTTCTTATACACTGTTCTTTCTCCTTTTTCTTTCTTTCTTCCAAAAAAAAAAAAAAAGTCCTCCCATTTCAAAACTTGTTTCTTCCTATATAACTTCTTTGCATCATGACCTTACACGTGTACGTCCCAAAACTCTCCCTCTAATACTTGTCCCATCGAGACTCTACTAAAGGTGGTAGAAGGAGTTGCTAGTTGTGAAAACACTATTCAAGGGCCACCTCTTCATTAATGTAATGGATAAGTTTGCTACAGAGCATTCAATGTGGGGGTGGTAGGTATACACTTTCAGGTAACTTCCTACAACTCCACTGTTCCTTCCCTAGAGTGTTACCTGTCCTCTTTGGGCTCTCATAAAACCTCATGCCTCTTTCCCATCCTCTACTCTGGTAGACCACCTTCTCGGATCTGAGGCACTTTACAAATGGCTTGGTGAGGAACGTCATGCTCCTTGTCCTTGTCGGTCCTCGGACACCCCACACACACACACATATATGAGTTGAGTTTAAGTTATACATGGTGTACTCTTAGTAATGTTACACCACCCAATAACTTGTTATAAAATTTATATTTTGAAAATCTCACCATTGAATTACATGTTTTTAACATTCTTGCAATTTTCATATCAATTGGATGTTATTTGCTATTCGATCCATAAATTCATTTTTTATGCATAATTTTAAATTACAAAAATTTAAATTTAAACAATTGATTAATGACATGGTTATTAATCTTTGATCACCATGATAATTTGCAAGAATGAAGAATATACGAAGATAATGTAATCTAGCGGTGGATTTGTCAAAATTCGCATCTAATTAAAAAAATATCGAATAGTGTAACATTGCTTAGAGTTACACTAGGTGTATATATATATTGGGGGGAGAAGAGAGAGATATTTATGTCTAGAGACCCTTGAACATCATGTGAATTGGGGCTTCCAGCTTTGCTGTCTTTTATCTGTGGCTTTTCATTGCGTGTGGCCTATATTCATATTCATATAGATATTAACCCCTCGCAGATGCAGACAAACAAGTGAAACAACTACAAGCGAGATAAAGTGCTAAACCAGTAGTAAAGAAAGAAGTAACTAGCAAAAGTATCAACAAAGTTAGTGCAATACTATTTTTATATAGGGCCACTGTTGATATCATTCTTATTAAACTACACCAATTACAACTTGTCACCAAAACATGTATGAAAAAAATATTATAAAATTTGTGGGGATTTAGATTTATTGCAAAAATAGAGATATGTTGAAGAAAATTACACAAAGCTGCGAAGACAAAAGCAAATACTAGATCAAAATAAATAGAATTGTTATCCAAAGGGCCAAAGCATGGAGAATTTTTTAATGACCTTCAACTTATAGTAATTCTGTATCATATTATATTATTATATACTGTGTAACAAAAGTTAGATTCAGTAGTTGTTCCAAGTTGTAAATTTTTCTTCCGTAAGTGGCTTCTTATTATTCTTATACTAAGTGGCTACCCTTAACTAAAAATTTGATTAATGTGGATTCTAAATGGGAAAGGATTCCCTCTAATTGAATCCTCCCATCTTTTTGCAACACGTGCCATTTATTTAAATTTAAATACAATATTTCTTACATTTATATAAAAAAATGGAAGGAATTAGAGGATTCAATGAGAGGAGATCTCATCTTCAATAAAATTACCAATTTAAACTATAGACTATTTATTTTATGCTCAAAGTTGTCAAAATCTCTCTAACTTCAACTTCTACACAAATTATTTAAATCATATTCAAGCCCTATACGATACAACAACCTAACAATATGGCTTCAAATTCTACACAAACTTTATAAACCAGAATATAACACATCTCTTTGCTCAAAATATCTCTAATGCTCTCAAGTGTGTAAGTGTGTCTAAATGGCTCGTTGTGTTGTATGCTAGGACTCCATTCACTTTCCAATGTGAACATTTCTAACCCATTTCGCTTACATTACACTTAGTCCCAATAAATATCAATGTTTGATAATTCAGATGAAGCAAGTCTTGGAATGGTCATTCACAATTCTGAAGGTGAAGTTATGGCTGCACTTTTAGAAAAAAAATCATAAACCGCCATCCGTTCTGACTTTGAATTTGTTGGCGGCAAGACGAGCAGTATAATTTACCCTTGAAACGGCTTTCCACCACTCTTACTTTGAAAGAGATTTAGAGACCGTTATAAACTCTCTATGTAGTGGTGGTATGGATCAATCTCTTGTTGGCCACCTTGTAAAAGACACTCTATCTTGTGCAAGCTTATTATAGAGCTTTTCTCTCTCATATTATTAGGCAAGGTATTGCAGTTGCACATGTCTTAGCTCAGAGAGCAAGACTTTCCTTCCCTTTACAAGTTTGGATGGAATTTGTTCCACTGAACTTAAACTCTTCTGATTTGACTAATTTACTAGTCCACGAATAATAATGCAGTATGTTCTTTTTTCTCAAAAAAAAAAAAAATCAATGTGGGAATCCAAAAAAAAAATTTTTGTGGGATTTGGGCTTCCAAATTTGATAACACACAAACTCTTCATTTGCCATATTAAATTCCCCTATTTTTTCATTAAAATTTTGCCAACTTATTATCCATTAATTTATTAAAATAATATAATATTAATATTAAAATGCTCTAACATTTTATTTTTGTTCTTCATTACTTAGTAACACAAGAATTATAGTGAAAAAAAAATAGAGCTATTAAAAAAATTGATTATATAGAATAGTAAATAGTAATGGCTCAGAACTCCTAATCTTTATAAAATTATTAAAAGAAGTGCGGCCCAATTTTAGCTAAAAAAAAACCTGGCCGCTGAATGCCCAGCCCAAATTGCCTGAGTGACTCAACCCAGCCCAAAGGCACACAGACGTTTTCGTTTGTTATTCGGTTGACTGCGGATTAGCTATTTCTCATTTTCCTTCTAGAGAGATCGTTTGTTTTGAATTGTGGCGGTTGTTTGATTTATTTTATTTTTTTTGGACTTGTGGTGGGCTAACAACTTAATTTATTGTGAAATATTATGAGATTTGTTGGGGGTGATAGAAGAATTCTTAAAACAAAAAACAAAAATAAGGTACATTTTTGCTCTTAAAGATTTTGGTTTTTTACCTTTCAGATTATCATTTTGACATTTAATGTTAGCTTTGTTTTCATATTGGCCTTTTATGGTTCACAATTTTCATTTCAATTGTAAAATGAAAGGTTAAAATGAAAATTTTGAATTGTAAAGGGCCAAACAGAAAATTAAATCAAATATAAAGGGTCAAATTGATAATTTTGAAACGCAGAGGGACAAAATGAATCAAATTTTGGATAGGCCACCAAGGAAAGTGATGTGATTTGTGTCCTCTTGATCTATCAGCCAAGTTTCATTAGTCTGTGCACTGTTGGAAGCTGAGACCATTGTTGTAAGTTTGACTGGAGGATGCATTCCTTGGTAGGCAAAGTCCATCCAATGAAAATAATCAAGTTCCATGTGACTTGCCTTGTTGGAAAATATGGTTAAATAAACAAGTTTTGATTCAACAATACAAACTCTAAAAAATTAGCAATGACAAAAATAAATAGATAGAGTTAGAAAGATCTCATAAACTATAGAATCACGCAAAATGCATTGTCTTCAAAGGTTGATTCGTGCCACCCAGAGTAGAACTCGGTGTGAATGACTCTCTTGACCAAACAATCCCCCAAGATTAGAGTATAATGATTTCTTCAAGTTGATCAATGATCACACACTCAATCAAGAAAAACTAAGAACAACCTTAATTTGCCTTTCCTTTCCTTAAAAAAATTGAAGCTGAAATTTCTGTGCAGTAAAACCAGAGCAGAACAGAGAGATACGACTGGAGAAGATGAGAAAAATATGAGTATTGAATAGTGTGAGTTGTAGGTTTTATAAGCTAACTAATGTGAGGGTTGATGGGCTGCACCAACGGTTACTGTGCATGCCAATGGGCAACACATTAAATGCCCCAACAGACTACTTGTTTAATGCCCAATAGGCAAAACCAAAATGGACTAAAGGGAAAAAAAAATAGAAAAGGAATGAGGAACAAGAGAGATAGAGACAAGCCTAAACCCAACCCAAGCTCAACTCTAACCCTTAGCCCATTATCTTTCAAGCTAACACTTAAGTGGTGCTATGGTTTATAAATATATATGAAAACTCATCTCTAACCAATGTGGACATAAGTATAGTTTAAGTGTTTGAAATACACATACTCCAACAATCCCCCACATGTTACAAACACTAAACTAGGAAAGACAATAAACTCAAGAAAGCATGCATCGATATGGTACCCTAAGGTTTTAACCATACTTAGGGTAAATAAGTAGGAACTACTAAACAATGGTAGAGTTAGACTCTTTTAACCAAGCTATTAGATAACCAAACTTACCACCCACATACCTTTCTTTACCAAGGTTGTTCTATAAGCGAGTTGGCGCCTTATACAAGACATAAGCCATTGGGTTTCATGAGAGTTCTAGAGACCTACCCAAGTCTCACAGGAAGCGGCACAACTTCCACTCCCACATAGGTGGCATCCATCAAGAGTATGTGCAGTACACCCCATCCCAATAGATAGGAACTATGGATCCATTAAGAGCTAGCTCAACCTCCAACAATCTGCAACTTAGCACTATCTTACACCATAGGGATGGACTCATTACTAATCTCCTCAATGAGATAGCAGAATGCATAATAACTGACAGTGCCTATATAGACCACAAATGACTTCTACACATTTAACCCCTTGCATGGAATTACCCGTCATAGAGGTTGGGCATTGGCCATAAAGTCACAATTTGGGTATCAGTCCTATCCCCCTCGATGTCTCACTCACCAGCCTTCTTGCTAGTGGCTTGGCCAGAGGATTGGCCAAATTCCTTTCTGACCTCACAAAGTTCAAGGACATTACACCATTATCAATGAGCTGCCTCACAATAATGTGCCTCCATCGGATATGCCAACTTTTCCCATTATAGATTTTGTTCTTAGCACGTGCTATGACAGTTTAACAATCATAATGCATGCAAATAGAGGCAATACAGTTAGTATACAATGGTATATCAATTAACAAACTCCTAAGCCATTCAACTTCGTACCTAGCCTTTTCTAAGGCTACTAACTCTGATTCCATGGTGGATCTCGCTATGCAAGTCTACTTGGATGATTTCCAAGAGACAGCCCCTCCAGCTAGTGTGAACACATATCCACTAATGGGTTTTACCTCATCTGTATCAGAGATCAAATTAGCATCACAATATCCTTCTAATATAGCAAGATAATCACAATATGACAAACCATAATCAAAAGTACTCTTTAAATATCTTAACAATTTAGATATTGCATCCCAATGTTCAATACTAGGATTATGAATATATCTACTCAATCTACCAACAGCTTATGCAATATCAAGGTGAGTACAGTTTGTCAAAAACATCAAACTACCAATAATTTGTGCATATTTACCTTGTGAAACACTATCACCATGATTTTTAAACAAGTGCACCTTTGAGTCAAAATGAGTAGACATAGGTGATATATCAAAGTGTTCAAACTTTTTAAGAATTTTCTCTACATAGTAAGATTGTAATAGTGTAATGCAATCATTATCCCTAAGAATCTTGATGCCCAAGATTATATTTGCCTCACACAAATCTTTCATATCAAAATTAGAGGCAAGAAAATGTTTAGTATCATGCACAACATCAAGGCTAGTTCCAAATATAAGTAAGTCATCAACATATAAACATATAATAACACATTCATTATTAATAAACTTGCTATATATGTATTTATTGGCACCATTGATCACATACCCATGTGTAAGCATAACATTATCAAATTTTTCCTGCCATTGTTTAGGTGCTTGTTTTAAACCATATAAAGATTTAACCAACTTACAAACTTTATGTTTTTGTCCAAGAACTACATAACCCTTGGGTTGCTCCATATAAATCTCTTCTTCAAGATCACCATTTAGAAAAACAGTTTTAACATTCATTTGATGTACTACAAGTTTGTAAATAGAAGCAATGGCAAATAAAATTCTAATAGATGCAATTCTAGTAACCGAAGAATTAGTATCAAAATAATCCGCATTATGTTTTTGCTTATAGCCCTTGGCTACTAAGCGAGCTTTAAACTTATCAATTGTACCATCCGGTTTTAATTTTCTTTTAAACACCTATTTGCAACCAATAGGTTTAACCTTGGGTGAAAGCTCAACTAATTCCCAAGTATGATTAGACATAATAGATTCTAATTCATTATTAATTGCTTCCAACCAAAATGGTGCATCTACAGATTTAATTGCATCATAGTAACTTACAGGTTCATCTTCAACGACATAGGTAAGAAAATCATTACCATAATCTTTTTCCTCCCTAACTCGCTTGCTCCTTCTTATTTCTTGCACATTATCAACAAAGTCATTAGAAATTTCAATAAAATCATGCAATTCTTTTTCCTTATTTTTCAAAGGAAACACATGCTCAAAGAATATGACATTTTTGGATTCAATAATGGTGTATGATTCTAATATATCACTTTTGATGACAACAAATCTATAGCATGAACTATTACAAGCATAGCCAATAAACACACAATCACATGTTCTAGAACCAAGCTTTTTCCTTTTAGGCTCGGATAGCATGACCTTAGCCAAGTACCCCTACACTTTGAGGTATTCCAAGTTAGGCTTACGCCCTTCCCAAAGTTCCTAAGGAGTTTTACCAGTTTTTTTATGAGGTACCTTATTTTGAATATGGCAAGCCAAAAGAATGGCCTCCCCCCACATGTTGGAGGATACTAGAACTAACAAGCATAACATTCATCATCTCTTTAAGAGTTCTATTTTTCCTTTCGACTATTCCATTAGATTCCGGTGAATAAGGTGGAGATACCTCATGTATTATGCCATTTTGTTCACAAAATTCCTTAAAAGGATTAGACTCATATTCACCACCTCTATCGGTTCTAAGTCATTTAATCCTTTTATTCTTTTGGTTCTCAACTTCACTTTTATACTTTATAAACATCTCTAAAGCTTCATCTTTGGTTCTTAGTAAATAAAATTTAGTGAATCTAGAGTGGTCATCAACAAATATCACATAAAATCTTTTACCACCTCTAGTCATAGTGTGTTTTAAATCACTCAAGTCACTATGTACCAATCCAAGAAGCTCGGTTTTTCTTGTTATGGATTTACAAGGTTTCTTGGTGATTTTAGTTTCAGTACAAATTTCACATTTGTCCATATTAGCTTCACTTAGTGAGTTAATAATTCTACATTCTTTCATTTTCTTTATATAGCCAAGATTAACATGTCCAAGTCTACCATGCCAAACATCAATGGAATCAACTATGTAAGCACAAGAAGATGAACATTTTTCATTAATAACTTGATCAACATTAAGTACAAAGAAACTTTCATCATCATAGCCCTTACCAACAAAGACTTCATTCTTAGTTAAAGTAACTATGCCACCATCAAATAAAACTTTAATACTGGCCTTACCAAGCAAATATACCAAAATGAGATTATGTCGAAAGTGAGGTACATGAAGGACATTATTGAGTGAAAGAGTTTTACCGGAAGTTAGCTTCAAGAGTACCTTCCCTTTACCACTTACCGGCACGGACCTATTGTCCCTAACATAGACACATTCGGTGCCTTCCGCCATAGGAGCAGTGGCAACTCCAGGAAATTTTGTTAGGGTATTCCTCAACAAGCATAAATTACACAATTTAATAAAAAGAAAATTTTATATATTGATAACAACAACAATCAAAAAACACGCAAATACATAAAATTTACAATTGCTTTCTACGAGTTTTCATATTTTGAAATCGTTACATGATAGTCTCATTATCAATGCTACAAGTTACATCTTTTTCAATATACACAATCAAGCAATCATTCATCCACTAATCTCCCATTCGATTGTGCAGTTCATTCTTTATATATTTCATTGCTGAAAAACTTATTTCTACTGTTTCAGTAGCAACTGGAAGGGTCAAAGCTAACTTCACAAGCAAATAGACTAAAGGATAAGTCTCATGCTTCCTTGTGCTCACTAACTTTTCAGCAAGTTCACTAACTGCTTAAAGCTTTAAAAAGAAGTCATTGCTATGCATATCAAAAATGTAATTCTGCAGTTGAGAATCAAGTGCCAAAATATCTGTCTCAAGAAAATCAGAGGGATAGAACTTAGCTAGACGTATCAACTTTTCCTTATCAAAAGCCACAAATGAATTACTTGGATTCAAGCAAGCCATACAAAGTAGCAAATTGGTATTCGCCTCAGAAAAACGGTTGTTAAGCTCTTGAAGTTGCATATCTATGACTGTGTAGAATAGTTCAATATGATAATGATGTAAATTTGTATTTTATTGAGTGTTGCGTCGCGGCCTCCCATTAACTACAAATATTTCATCTATGTTCATGATAGAAATATTATGCGTGGTACAAAATGAAGACACTTTAGTCAATAAAGATTTTCATTCATCATCTGTCATCACTTGAAATCGGCTTAGACACTTTAACAAGATCCATAGCATTTACTATATCCTAATTTTTTATTTATTTTTTTTTTTTTGCAATGCTATTGACAACTCATTTGTGATCTTTAAAATATTTTTCATCAAGTGTAGAGTAAAGACAAATTCAAAAGATAGAATTGACTTCATAATAGATCGAGCTTCAACTTTTTGGTCGAAGAGGCCATCTTCTTCAATAATCTCAAGTACATCAACAACAGTAGAGAACATCAAAATCAAGATGAGAATAGTCCCATAATATGATCCCCAATGTGTATCACCAGGGTATTTAAGATTTGTCTCTTGATTCAAACCTTGCCCACTTCTACGTATACCATTCTCTAAATCTTCTTTAATTTTGGCAAATTGTGCATCTCGAAGAGCATCTCGTCTCTTACAAGAGCCTCCAACAACAGTTACTAAATTACTAACCACATAAAAAAAATTTAGCAATGTTAATGTGATTTTTAGCAACGACAACAAGTGTCAATTGAAGTTGATTAGCAAAACAATGGACATAAAATGCTGACTTATTCTCTTTCAAAATTAAAGTTTTGAGACCATTGATATCACCTTGCATATTACTAGCCCCGTCATAATCTTGCCCACATAGATTTGACAAACACAAATTATGTTTATAAAGTAAACATTCAATAACACATTTGAGTAACAAAGCAATGATACTTGCAACATGTACAATACTAAGGAACCGTTCTAAAATAATTCCTTTTTTGTTCACATAATGAAAAATGAGGAACATTTGTTCTTTCACTGAGATATCACATGACTCATCAACTAATATTGAAAATAATCCATTGTCAAGATCCTTGATGATGGCTTTGGGTGTTTCACGTGCAATTGCATTCACAATGTCTTTTTGAATATCCGAGTGGGTAAGCTTACAATTTTTCGGAGCTGTTTGCAACACTTCATTGATAGATTCACTGTGATCTCCCAAAAATTTCAGAAGCTCAAGAAAATTTCCTTTGTCACTTGAACCTTGAGATTCACTGTGACCACGACAAACTAATCCCCGACATAAAAGGAATCTTATGCAATCAACTATAGCATTTAATTGAACCCGATAATCAAGTTTATCTTTATTTGATTGCTTAACCAAAACACTTTGAATGTGTTGCTTTTCTTTCAGTAGATCTTCACTTTTCTTGACAGCTTGGTTATGAACACTATTAACTCCTCCAACATAGGAATCTAATTTCGCAATCTAATTCCAAAGTTTGAATCCCTTCGTTACAAAAGTCTCACCTCCTCCTTACTTACCAACATCTTGCCACCCAAATAGGTAGCAATAAAAACAAAATACCGCATCCTTGTCTATACTATATTCCAACCACTTTCTATTTATATACCATTCAGATCTAAATCGACGGGACTTTTCAGAAAAATATGATACATGGTAATCATGAAGAATAGGTTGACAAGGGCCTTTTGTTAAATAATGTTTTCTTATTTCATCATGATTATTAGGATGATAAGATGATATCTTTTGTCGTAGCCCAGGATCTGAAAGAATATTTTGTAAGTTAAAGTCAACACGAATTCACTTAGAAGATGAAAATGAATCTTGCACAAGAGATGAATCTTACATAGGAGATGAATCTTAGGTACGTGGTTTTCTTATCAAATATTTGTCCATAATTCTAACAAAAGAATAAACAATAAACTATAAGTTCATTTGAACTATTAATAAAATTATTAATTATTGTTGTTTAGTTGTTTAGGAAACGAATCTTGCACAGGAGATGAATCTTGCATAGGAGATGAATCTTGGGTACGTGGTTTTCTTATCAAATATTTGTCCACAATTCTAGCAAAAAAATAAACAATAAACTATAAGTTCATTTAAACTATTAATAAAATTATTAATTATTATTGTTTAGTTGTTTCATTAATTTGTTTGTTTTTTATAAATTATAATTTGTTATATTGTTATTTCATTAATTATAAAATTATTAATTATTATTTAGCCTAACATAATTTAATTTATTTGTCTTTTATTAGTTTATAATGTATTGGTTAATTATATAGATTTAATTATTGTTGTTTAGCATAACAATAAACTATATTGCTTTAATTTGTTTGTCATTAATTATACCGCTTTAATTTGTTATATTATTTAGCCCCTTATGCACATTACACTAAAAGAGTCGGACATTACACATCTCATGTGCAACACAATAATTAAAGCAATGTAATGTGCTGCACATTACACTGCTTTAATTATTGTTTACCCGGCCCCATGTGCCCATTAGCCTATCTACCCCCACCCTGCTCAACAGACAAGCACAAGCCTCATGCCTGATGCCCCAATCACAATAGCCTGCCAATCAGAAAATTTCACAATCACAAATCATAATACACATTACACTAAAAGACAATTAATATCTCACCAACACCAACACCAATACCAACACACACTGACCAACACCAACAGATAAGATAAAGCCAAATTCAAAAAGACAAAAAACAAGCAAAAAGCAAAATATAAATAAAGCTCATTCATTCGGCCAGCCAATCAAAGAGAGAGAGAGAGAGAGCTATTGAGTTAGACACTTAGACTCTTAAAGAATAAAGAGAGAGAGACATTCATTAATTTAGTTTTCATTTCAGACTTTCAGTGAGATAAAGAGAGAGAGACTAAGAGACTGAGAGAGAGTCAAAGAGAAAAAGAGAGAAAAATACCTTGAAGGAGGGAGCACCGAGCACCAGAGCAGAGCAATCTACGATCTACGACCTGTGATCTGCGATGAGGGGCGAGCGAGCGACGATGACGACGAGGAGCGAGCTACAATGACGACGAGCGAGTATTGGGGTTTTTAAAGTTTGGTTTTGGTATAGAGGCTTTGTATTGAGTTTTTTTTTTTTTTTGATAAACACATTATTGGAGTTTGTTTTGCTTAAGCTCTGTATAGACTGTATTAGGGTTTGGTTTTCTCTGCTTTCTTTGCCAACAATGTGACCGTGGCTTTGATTTTTGATTCTCTATGTTGGTTTTTCTTTTTCTTTTTTTGAGAATCCGTGGGTGGGTTTGCTCTGTTGGGCTCGTCGTGGGCTTGGCTCTGTTACAGATTTTTTTTTTCTTTTTTCTTTTTTTCAAATTTTAGTTCAATTTTTTTTTTGGGCTTTTTTTTTTTATTTTTTATTTTTTGCTTGAAAGTTGAACAGATAAATTTTGGCTTGGCTTTGTTACAATTTTTTTTCTTTCAAATTTTAGTTCAATTTTTTTTTTTTGCTTGAAAGTTGAACAGATAATTTTTTTTTTTTTTTTAATTTGAGGGTGTTCCTAGTGTAGGAACTAAACTCCTCTTTGAATGCACCAATGTGTCTTGTGCAAGCTGAGTCAACTACCCATCCCTTCACTTTTGTCATCAAGTGTGCCTCACACACCAAGGCTGCAATAATCTCTTCCGTTTGCACTACATTTGCCTTATTTGATGTAGAGCCTTTGTTGTTGTTGAAGTTGCCTCTCGCCCTACATGTTGCTGCATAATGACCTACCTTGCCACAAATAAAACAATTACCCTTTTTCTTTTGGATTTGAAGATTTGGGCCATCTTTATTATGAAATTTTCATTTTTCCTTGAAATCATGTTTCTTATTATGTTATGGAGGTCTAGAGGGTCCTCCTGTACAACATTAGCCTTGGAAGTAAATTCCTTAACTCTAGAAATCTTTTCCGACATCTTATTTGTTTCTTCAATTTGAATATCAACGATAGTTTGTTGAAGATTCAAATAGGTTCTATGGTGACTATACCGGTGTTTATACTCTTTCCAAGAGTCCGGCAACTTAAACACTAGGCCATGAGCCACAAACCTCTCGAGTAAAACATTACCCTCTTTAGCTAGGTCGGATACTAATTTTTGAAAATCTTCAATTTGACTAGAAACACTTTTTTCCAAGGTTTTCAAACCCAGACCGTTCATTGAAACGTAAAAGAAAGAGGTTCAAGGTTTTTAAGGTCGAATCAAGGTCGAACCGTGATGACGTCATAATTAATTTAATAATTATTTTAAATATATATATAAAAGCATTAAATTAATAAAAAAATAGAAAAATTAACTAAAATAGTCCAAAACAAATATAGATAGTATTTTTTATAACATAACTTTCATAATACAAATAAAAATTATTAAATTCTAAAAAAACATAAATAGCTATTGAGTTTCTAAATTATTTTTAAGTCATGAAAAAGCACACTTTAGTACTGAATAATTTTTATTTTATGAAACCCAATAAAATAGTTAAGAAACAAATTAATTTATTTGCTCATGGCCAAGCCCATTTGACTGGATCATTTTTTTTTTCCCAAGCCCATTTGAATAGTCACTTTTCACCATTTATTATGAATTAAAAAAAAAAAAAAATCAAAAGCTAGATCTGAAGAATGAAGATGTCCATGCATTTAAAAATTGTTAAAGTTTAAACAAATAACAAAACCCAAGATATCGTTTTACTGTTCAAAAAAAAAAAAAAAACAAAACCCAAGAAGTGCTTGACAGCAAGCAAGCATTTATGTGAGTAGTTGACACGCACAGCAAAGAAGTCTCCAGAAGCATGAAGAAGACTACAACATTTTTAGCAATAATTTCACAACAAAATTTATATAAAAAATTGTTATTAGTTTTAATTTGAACTCACTATTGAAATTATTTTTTTACTCACCAATATTAACTAATAACAATCTATACTTAAATTTTATTGTAAAATATTGTGAAAATATTGTAGTAACAATTGTGATTTTCTATTCTTTTTATTATTATTATTCCCTTCCTTCCTTGCATCCATACGTTTCTTTTCCTTCTTTTTTTTTTTCTCTTGTTTTTCCTCCTCCACATACGTTTCCCCATCCCCACTCCTCTCATCTTGTTTTTATTTTTCTAGACTCTTCCTTCTCCACACAGAGTGTCCTCTGCTTTTATTTTTCTTTCTTTATCTCTATCTCTCTGTTTCTCACTCTTTCTCTCATACTCTCACCCTGTCACACACACATTCTTGGTGGAGAACAAAGCTAGAATTTAAAGCTTGCTTCGCCCAAGAGAAGAGTTTCTGAAGAGAGGGAGCTGCATGATGTGCTCTGAAGAGAGAAGAAGAAGAAACATAAAGACATGTTGTGTTTCTCTGGAGATGGCAGTGGCAGACATGATGTACTTTTTTTTTCTTTTGAGAGAGAGTTGTGTTTCTGTGTTACTCTGAAGAGGGAGTTGTGTTTCTTTTTCTTCTTCTTTTATTTTTTTTATTTTTTTTTAAGGTTCAGATTCAAAAGGAATCGTGAGAAGCGGTCTAATCATGGTTCTCAGAACCGTGCGGTTGAACCGCGGTTCGAACGGTTACCTACTTTTTTGGCATAGAACGGTTCTTGAGCATAAAAGAACCGTGATTGTGAGAGGTTCACGGTTTTTCCGATCGGACCGTACGGTCCGGCCCGGGTTTTAAAACCATGCTTTTTTCCTCAACCATTTGAAAAGACATAAGTTTAGCTGTAGCAAATTTTTTAGCACCCTCATCCTCAAACCCATAACGACCATTAAGTTCATCCCATAAATCTTTAGTACAAGTAAAATGACGATAATTATCAAACAACTTGTTAGATAAACCACACTTAATAGCATGAACACACAATTTATTTGTTTTTTCCTACTTTGCTATATTTTTAGGATCTTCTTCGGGTTTAGGCTTATAAAGAACCCAGTTAATTTCGGTAAATTCCAAGATGGGCAAAACTCTTTCTTTCCAACATTTACAATTATTTCCATCAAAAGCCTCAAGCTTTGTAATTTCCGAAATGACCTTAAGAGAATTAACAACTTGTTTCTTCATTTTTAAAACACAAAAATCAACCTTTAAAAATGTTGGAAAATATGGCTAAATAAACAAGTTTTGATTCAACAATACAAACCCTAAAAAATTTGCAATGACAAAAATAAATCGATAGAGTTAGAAAGATCTCACAAACTATAGAATCACGCAAAATGCGTTGTCTTTAAAGGTAGATTCGTGCCATCTAGAGTAGAACTCAGTATGAATGGCTCTCTTGACCGAACAACCCCCCAAAATTAGACTATAGTGATTTTTTCAAGTTGATCACACACTCAAGCAAGAAGAACTAAGAACAACCTTAATTTGCCTTTCCTTTCCTTAAAAAAATTGAAGCTGAAATTTCTGTGCAACAAAACCAGAGCAGAACAGAGAGCAAAAACAGAGAGATATGGCTAGAGAAGATGAGAAAAATATGAGTATTGAATAGTGTAAGTTGTAGGGTTTATAAGCTAACTGATGTGAGGGCTGATGTGCTACACCAACGAGCAGCGCATTAAATGCCCCAATGGCTTGTTTAATGCCCAACGGGCAAAACCAAAATGGACTAAAGGGAAAAGAAATAGAAAAGGAATGAGGAACAAGAGAGATAGAGACAAGCCTAAACCCAACCCAAGCCTAACTCTAACCCTTAGCCCATTATCTTTCAAGCTAACACTTAAGTGGTGCTATGGTTTATAAACATATATGAAAACTCATCTCTAACCAATGTGGGACACAAGCATAGTTTAAGTGTTTGAAACACACATACTCCAACATGCCTTGCCATAGATCTGACACACTAGCCTTGCATAATTGGTTTACCACTTATTCTCATCTGGATGATTAATAAAAGAGGGTTGTGCAAACTAGACCAGTAGGTGAATGTTGCAGGCGATTGCCTCTGACTCTTCCTCTTTGATTGTTGTTGCTTCCACAAGCTCTACCTAAGCCTTGATATAGGTGAGCTTGAAGTTATCATGGCCATTGTATATGGATCTTAATTTATAGCCATCTGAGTTGTTCCTCAAGGATTGCTCCTTTGTATTCAGCAAGGTATGTAGCTCTTCAAAGGTTAATCATTTATCCTTGTTTCAAATTGTTAATCAAAAAGGAGATCATTATCATATACATATGAATTGTAACAACTAACTAATTATCCTTCATTTTGTTAATCTGTTGCATTTAAGCATCATCAATATAGTTATTTTCTTTTTTGTTACGGTTATATTTTCTATGTATTGGCTTAATTTTTGATAAAACGCATTTTACTTGTAATTGGGTTAATCTAAGTTGGGTTTAATATATCAAGAAGTGTGTAAAGTTTATATCCTAAGTGGTATTATTAAAGACATGAAGATTGATCCAAAAAACAAGTGAAGAAAAGCAGTTTCAGTAATTCTCGACACTAGTTGCTGTGTTGAGAATTCTTTATTAAGTCTCGATAGATGCTAGTGTCGAGATAAGCAGTTGTTGCGTTTCTTGTACGCCTTTAGGTTTTGTAACCAAACTAAGTCTCTAGCACCGACATTGAAAATCTTATTGGTGTTTCTATGTGAAGCTGCTGCAAATCAACTGCAACAATCAAAGAGTTACTGTGGAATTAGTCACATACTGGGATCCATGCAAAAGAGTTAGTCACGTATTGGGATCTGTGCAAAAGAAAAAATCTCTACAAAATCAAGTCTAATTGGAGATTGGAGTAAAGGTTCAACTGTAGGTTGGAATTTTGGAATAGTTTAGTTTAGTGGTAAGGTTCCTTATACTTGTAATTGCTTGTTCTTGATTAGTGGATTCTTGGGAGTGGTGACCTGAAATTCACCCAGGGGGTTTTTGCCTTGTGAAAGGTTTTTCCCATTCGTCAACAAATCACCATGTCTATTTATTTTCCGTTGCACTTAGTTTATTTGGGGATTTGTTAGTGCCTCCATGATTTGTATGTAATTTGATATAATTAATCAACTTAGGTAATTGAATTAATTAACCGGGTCAATCTATAACCCAACATTTTCTTATTCTATGTGACTCAATCTTGAAATTTTTATGATATAGGATCTAGACATTGATGTAAATCTATTTTCCAGGGCCTTCCACACACTTTGAGCTAAATTTTAACTTACAACTAGGGAAAGCATAGAAGGATTCAGAGTCAATGTGGAATTGATGAGTGTAACCAAGGCTTGGTTACTGGTCATCTAGTTCTGATACTCAAGATTTGGCTCAAGTGTCCAATTTCCTGTCCTGTCCATGAGAAATTGATCTGGACAATCCAAAGTACCATTAGTGACTTCAAGCATGGAATAAGCTTTGAGAATCAAGGTAAGCAAGTGCCAACATAAATTTAGTTTGTGTTATCTAGCTTTACAGACATTAGGAGAGACATAATTGCATGCAAAGAATAAGAGAGGTGTTAAAGGAAAGGAATTGGTGTTAGTGTAGGAACATGAATTTGAGGATGAGGAATCCATTGAAAGCTTTGATACCATGTGGGAAAATGTGAATAAATGCAAAGAAAATAAGAAAGGAAATAAAGAAGTTTCAAGAGACTAAAATTAGTCAATCATTTGGAATATTAGTTCTAATTCTACTACTGTACCTTATTTGGTATTTATACAAGTATTGGACCTTAACAGTTGTACTTAGTTATAACAAAAACATAAGAGCACTAAAATAGGCTATTCTATGCCAAATGTTAATAGAACACATAAAAACCTAGTTGCAACGCAACTCACCACCCACAGCCCAACCCAGCCCTGCCAAGAACCAAAGCCACCCACCACCAAGTCAAAGAAAAAGTGAGAGAAAAGAGAGACCAGAACCCATTGCTAGATCAGAACCCATTGAATCTGCAAACCCACCACCCAAAATCAACCCAACCACCACCGGTCAAAACCACCCAAAAAAAAAAAAAAAAACAAACCCCAAAATCAGCAATGATGTCTGTTGGGGTATGTACCAGAGAAAGGAGCGAGAGTAAGAGTTAGTGAGAAAGCGAAGAGACAGAAATGAGAAAATCTAAGAGGAGATGGAAAACTTGTATTAAAAAAATAATAAATTTTGTTATAAAAAACATGCTATAGTACACTTCACTGTGGCATGTTGTAAAAAAAGGGATTTTGACACATCTCATGAAGTATTTTTTTGATAAACTTCAATGCATTAATAAGAAGGAAAAAAACAACATGAAGTATGTTCTTCTAAACTTCAATGCATTAATAAGAAGGATAAGAAGGGAAGAAAAAAAAAGGATTTTGACACATCTCATGAAGTATGTTACTACTTTTTGGTGTTCGGTTGGTGTGCTAAATGCTAATGTTCTAACATAATTCAAATTGATGCTAACAACTATGTAATAGAGAATAGTAAAGGATGATGAGGAATAAAAGGATGGAGAAGGTGGCAATGGACGCTATGAGAGGTGGGGAGGAGTTTTTATAGGAGTGATTTGGTAGTGGTGGCAGTTGAGGGGTGAAGATGCTATTTGGGTTTGGGATTTGGAAGGGGAGATTTGGTGAGTTGGCATGGTTGAAGAGTTTTGGAGATGGGGAAATTTTTTTAGTAAATTTTTTTTTTTTAATTTTGAAATAATAATTTTGGTTATTACATATTCAGAAAATATTGTATTTTATATGGAGTAATGTAACAAAAGCTAACGGGAGGTTTTAATTGAATAATTTTAGAATTTAGAGGATTATATTGAACAAAAGTAAAGTTAGAGACTTGAAATGAATTAACGTCAATCTTAGAGGATGTGTTTTGCATCTTTGCCTTATATTAACTATTTAATTGAAGTCTCCTATGCCTAACTTGTTCTCTTCCCAACAAGTGGTATCAAAGCCGAGTTTGAGGGCAAGTGTTCTAACAAGAATTAGTTTCTAAGAGACTTAGATAGAATTGGCCAATCTTTTGCATTCTTTTTTTTTTTTCTTCTTTTTTTTTTTTTCTTTTTTTTTGGGCTTAGACAACATTTCTATTAAACTAACGGGTAGCCAAATCCAACTTCATGCACCCAAAACAAAGGGGGGCAAGGAAGAAATATTACAACAGACCCTTGGGTTGGAGGGAGAGATTGCCTTGCAACATAATTTAACTTTCTTTTAACCCAAGAGAAAGAGTAGTCATGGAAAGAACTCTTAAGTTGTGTTTGAAAACTTGAATTTGAATTTGAATTAATAAATTTGAAATGTCTTGATTTGAAATTCATTGATTTTAGGTGTTATTTCATATTTAAGAAAAGTTTAAAAAATGTCAAGGATTTGGATTTGACATTTTTTTAATTTATATTTTAATTACTCAAATCCAAATGCTCAAATCATTCCATCCAAATGCACCATTAAGATACAATACATTTTCTATTACTGTTCTAATGTTCCAGCAACTATTCTCACTGCTATAGACTTATTTGGTATATATCCAAGTACGTTCTTTTGCATTATTGATTCCGATTCTACTACTGAACATGATTTGGTATTTATACAAGTATCGGATCCTAACTTTTTTTTTTTTTTTTTTTTTTTTATAAGATAAAAATTCTACTCTAATTTAAACTAAATGTATATATGCAAGTATTAACTAAACTTAATAGTTATAATAAAAACATAACAGAATTCAAAACAAACTTCTAATTAACGTAACAGATAAACAATAGCTACAACGGCAGCAGCTACAAGCCTGTGACAAAGAGTAATTGAAGAACGACAGAACCCTTTGGCTTACTAAAATGAACGACAGATTGTAGGCAGCACTGGACTTTTATCAGTAGTTAAACGACACGTGAGCCAGCTTACGTATGTACGACTTGTCGTTTAGTGAAAAACGAGAAAGACACTTCCACGTGCACTCCACTACATTCTCGAGCACAAAGAAAAAAAAAAATAGTACTAAATAGAGGAAACATCCCATCCCTCTGGACTTAATTTTGATTTTTGACCTTATCGGTTTCCCAAATTTTCAATTCCCCTTTCCGCCAAATCCAACGTGAATTTCAATTTTACGTAAGAGAGAGAAAATTAAAATAAAAAAATAGGAGGTTTTTTTTTTTTTTACTTCTCCCAGTTAAAATAAAAAAGGAATCCACCTTTTGCCTGTCCCATCTGGATTCTGGAGAGAGAGAAAGAATGTTTGAAAATTGAAACTCAAGAGAAAGAAAAGAAAAAAAAAGGTTGAGCTGTGCTGAATGATTTGGGGACCCCAAATTCTGAAAAGAGAAAAATTTTTAAATTATTATTATTATTATTATTATAGCTGTAGTAATTGATCTATAGGGTTGTAGCTGCATCAAATAATTGGGGGATGGCGATACTGTACGCGCTGGTGGCTCGGGGATCGGTGGTACTGGCGGAGTTCAGCGCCACGTCGACAAACGCGAGTGCGATCGCGAGACAGATATTGGAGAAGATACCGGGAAACAACGATACACACGTCTCCTACTCTCAGGACCGTTACATCTTCCACGTCAAGCGCACCGATGCCCTCACCGTCCTCTGTATGGCCGACGAAACCGCCGGAAGTTAGTCTCTCTCTCTCTCTCTCATCAATTTCTCTGTTCTATTTCAATATTTTCTGTATTTCTCAATTTTGTTAGGGTTTTTTTTTTTTTTTTTTTTGTCCATGAGATCTCAATTTCTTTCTAATTTTGTCAATTGCGGCATTAGGAGATTATAATTTGGTGTGTTTTTTTATTCGATTGCTATTTTGATGTATCGAGTAATTGTAGATGATCGGTAGATCTTATGAATGTTTGTTGTGCAGGAAGAATTCCGTTTGCGTTTCTTGAAGACATTCACCAGAGATTTGCTAGGAATTATGGCCGCGCGGTTATTTCAGCCCACGCTTATGCCATGAATGACGAGTTTTCGAGGGTTTTGAGTCAGCAAATGGAATACTACTCGAGTGACCCAAATGCTGATAGGATAAATCGGTTAAAAGGTGAAATGAGTCAGGTATGTTGTGAAATGCATTCCCATTCTGGTTTAATGCTTTTGATCCTTTTTAAGTATTGGAAATGTATGAAGTCATTGTGTTTGAGAGTCTCTCTGCTTTAGCAAATATAGTTTTTGTGCTTAATCAGATGTTTGTGGGTTCTGAATTGCTTAATCAGATGTTTCCTTTAATTAACCCCAACCATTTTGCTCAAATGTGATGTTTATGATGTGAGACCATAAAATGAGGATGATTATATGATCTTGAAATTGTGTTTGAATAGGTGCGGAACGTCATGATAGAGAATATTGACAAAGTTTTAGAAAGAGGTGATCGCCTTGAATTGTTGGTTGACAAAACGGCTAACATGCAAGGAAATACCTTCCGCTTCAGAAAGCAAGCTCGCCGCTTCAGAAGCACTGTGTGGTGGAGAAACGTCAAGCTCACGTATGTTCTTCAACTAAAACTTGCATTAGAGAGAAGATGGATGGAGCTTTTTTTTTTTTTTTTTTGTTTATGCATCTATAAGCATTGTGTCAGTTGACATATCAGTATACTTTGAATCTTTCAAAGGGGTCATCAGGATTAACTATTTTATATTCCTAAGTTTGTGATTTGAACATACAATTCCATTAGGCTGAATGGGAAGAACTTTCATCATTATTTAGTTTGGTAATATAGGACGGAAATCCAATATATTCTCAGGATTTGTTTAACCTCTAGTTAATTCAATGATATCCCATAATATTAAATCATTTTAAAAGAGCAGCGTACACTTTCTTTCAATAGGAATCAACCTTCTGCTTTGAATCAACCCATTTTTTGATTCTCTCTCGTTACTTTCTCATAGTTTCCTGAATACATTCTGATGTTTTGGAAATTTAAACAATTATAAAGCCACAAAATTTTATCATTAATTCAGCCCTATGGTCTGGGGAAGTGGCGTTTCTTGTGTGTTAACTTAACATTATCTACCTGTGGACGTGAATAACTCTATTGATCACTGATGAAATCGCTTTGAATTTTGCAGTGCTGGACTTATACTCTTGCTGCTAGTGATTGTTTATGTTGTGCTGGCTTTTGTTTGCCATGGTCTTACACTACCCACCTGCCTGAAGTGAAGAGTGATATCAAGCCAGATTTGCATTTGATTTCCTGTTTTCAACTTTTTTTTCCCCTTCTTGGTGTGGGTATATGGGGTTCTTTTATTTGAGCTTCCACTGTTGTAAGTTTTCTCCAATTCTTATTTATGCAGTTTGAAATACTCAATGTCACTACGTGTGCCGTTTGAGTATTACTCATCGACCATAGTACTGATAGTAGATTTGAAGTGGTTCAGGTTCTTTGTCGTTTCAAGCTATGGCTTGATTTTCTTTTCTTTTTTTTTCTTTTTTTTTTTTTTTTTTTTTTGGGAAGAAGGCTTGGTGAGTTGACATGTATTGAAAACCATCTAGTTTTTTTGTTACAGATGAATGAAATTTATTGAAGGAGTTCTATTACTACATGGATCTGAATTGTCAAGGATATAAGATAAAAATCTCTAAAGTCACAACATCATTTATTGTTAAATTTATATCAAACAATTTACTGTATCAATTGTTCTTCAAATCCTAAAATACAAATGTAATCATGATGAAATTCACATAAATCTGCCGTAGGTTTCTTTGGTTGAAGTTTGATCAGAAACATTAAAGATTTTCTCCTCTCGACCAGTTCTCCTAATTCTAAAGACCCTTCAGGGGCACCAGAATGTCATTTTTTTATTATTCATCCACTATTCTTTTTCACATTAGAAATCAGAACGCTTGACATACAAGAATAAGATGCAGGAATTAGGGAAAATGGGGTAAAAAAAAAAAAAAAGAATTCCTCCAGCATCATCAAATATTATTTCAGTTGCCAGTTGCCACACACAGCATATCAATAGGAAAAAAAAGAAAAGAAGAATGAATGGGCACTGGTTTATAATAAAGACTTTGGTATTTCTTAAATCCTGCACCTTAACGTTCTGTCATACAAAGTCATTTGCTACATTATTAAACTTGTTTAACAATTCCTCCAATTCTAGCAACGCAATCTTATAATGTTCTTGAGATTGTGCCCCTTCTTCAACAATTGGAAGAGCACATTTATGCAGATGATTATACCAGTGCATTGGATTATATGCATCAATATTACCGGACTTATTGTCTAGAAGATACCTGCATTTGAAGTCTTTACTCCAACGTTGCAGAATGTAGCGAGATGGGATTTCTTCGACACCATTATAATTAAGAACATTCAATGCATGCCGGCATAGATAACCTTTATAGTTGAACAAACTGCAAATACAGCGGATATCCACCTGCGTTGTCTCATACAAAACCTCATAATATTTAACTTCCTTCTCATTTCCCTCAACCTCAACACGTTCTTTGACTATGTACGTTATTATAGGCCCATTAACATTCACCTGCCTTGTGTTGAAGCAGGAGTACATCCCCTCCACCTCAGATTGGAATCTCTTAAAAATTTCTTTTGTATACACCTTAGAGACTTGCAGCTCAAAATTACATCTTGTTTTCATTTCAAAGCTTGAATTTCTTGACTCCAGATCTGCCATGGCTTCTTTGAGGTGCTTCCTATGTAGAGCCAGGTCATACTTATCAACAAATTCTTTAAAAGATGTATGCTTATGTACATAACCTTCAAAAAAAGCATTCAAGCCCTCATTTTCTCGGATAGGAATCATTCCTGCAAAAAATGTGTCTTTCAAGTAAACTGGAACCCACATTTGCCTGTCTTCATACAATGTTTGAAGCCACTTATTATCCCCTAGTCCATGCTGCTTGATCATGTCAGCCCAAGAAGTTTCAAACTCAGCTATCTTCAATGAATCATACACTGCTTTGTTCAGTTGTCTTTTGATTGCTTCATATCCCTTCAATCCTCCCAACTTCTCTGGAACTCTCTGCATGATATACCACATACAATAACAATGATGAGCATTAGGGAAAACCTCACAGACTGCAGTTTGCAAGGGTTTACACTGATCAGTAATAATAACTTGCGGAGGGCATCCAAGCATGCATTTAAGCCATGCCCTCAAAATCCAAACAAAATACTCTACTGACTCATGTCCAAGGAAGCCACAACCCAACAACACAGACTGCCCATGTTGATTCACACCAACAAAAGAAATCAGCGGGATCTCATATTTGTTGGCCAAGCATGTTGTGTCTATTGCAACTGTGTCACAAAAGTAACCATATGCAGCCCTGGACCTGGCATCAGCCCAAAACACATTTCTCAGGCGCCCATCATCATCAAGATCAAACAAGTAAAAGAAGTTTGGATTTGTCAACTTCATGCGACAAAAGTAGTTATAAACTGCATGAGCATCACCTTCTTTAAGTTCCAAATGTTTTGAGTTATCAACAGGATTAATACCTTCATTGAAATTTGAGTATCCAATATGGTCAGCTTCCAAAACAGCTGTTCGGTACAGCTTAATGGTATGTACTTCTGTAACAGGCTCTGGAGATGGTTGTGCCTTTTTGGCAGCAAGAATCATCTTTTTATGCGACTTATAAAACCGTTTGATTTGAGGACTCACTTGATGGTTGTGTTCAAGCTCAACTTCAACTATTCTCCACCTTTTGGAGTCCACCAGTCTGATGACTATCATTGCAGGACAACCTGTTCTTGTTTCCGGTCTTGGATTGTTGGCTTCACTCTTTTTCTTAAAACCAGCACTACTGCAGCTAAGTTTTGCTCTATACCGCTCTTTTTTCTTTGATCTAAACCATGAATTGCTCACTCTGATGCCAAAACCCTGTTGTTTAGCATACATATTGTAAAAATCATAAGCTTCATCAAAAGAATCGAACTCCAAACCCACAGTTGGCGATGGGGGTTCCTTCTTCAATTGTGTTTCCCCAGTTTCATCATCATGTTCCACCAGAGTGCAGTCTCCTTCAACGTCATACTCATCACCTTCATCAAAAACTGGCTCGCTATTGAGACAAACTTCTTCCATCCTGAAATGCAAGTTGAACATCACAGTTCAATTGCAGCATAATACACAGGCATTTATTTATATTTTACATAATTTGAGAACATCATTTTGAAACAAGATCCCAGATGACATGGACAACTTTAAGCATCAATTTTCATAATGAACCACAGGAAATTATCAAAACAGTGCTTCACAGCCATTTTCACAGTACTCAAAGAAGAACCAAATTTCAGTAATTTTCAGCAATTTTGGAAGATAACAGGGCAGATGTGGAACCTACTTAAAAAGTGACAAAACCTTTAATCTCTGATATCAGGTCTATTGACAAGCTAATCTATAATAAGTACTCTTTCAAAAAAGTGTTTACATACGAGATCAGTGCATTGGCTACTACTACACTGCCATTAGCAATTCGTCATATTCAAAAGGTAACCTTGAACTCCAAATCCTATTTTGGAATGCAATCAATGCACGACAGCAAATCTTCCAAAGTTATTAGTTGTTAAGGATTTGCAGTAAAATCAGGTTGTATTTCGGAATATTGTTATTTTATCAATCAAGTAAAGTATTTGTAGATTCTTTATATCAAAGCTTTTTTGAGATTTAAGTTGGAGGACCAAACATTTTTGTTGTTGTTGATAATTTGATAATTACAACAGGGAGGGAGGATTTGAACCCTGGATGTCTTTGTTGGAGACACCAAGAGGTGCCAACCAGTTGAGCTACAAGGCTCTTGGCAAGGACCAAACTTCAATTAATAGACATTCTTTCTAATATTTGACAGCAATTTGCCAGTCATGGGGGAGTAAGAGTACAAAAACATTATGGCGACAGATACACACAAAGATTTCATGTCTTTAATTGGGTATATAAAAGGATATTTCTTAAATATCTTGGGTGTTTGATACATATACTTAAAAGAGAAACATAAACACTACTCATAAGACAGAGATTTAAACCATGCAACTAATACATTCAAGTTGAGGAATTCTACAACTTCCACAAGCTAGTATAAGAAGCTGCAAAAAAAATATATCCAATGTCACTAGTAACAGTACCTTCAGATTAAACTATATCATTGCTGATCATGCTGTTGGTGCTGAAGAATATCACCTTCCTGGCTCCATCATCAAATCAAAAATAAAGTAAAGCTCTAAACCATCAACCATCTAATGAAAATGCCAAATGAATTAAATTTAAGAACTGACATTAAATAACACAACCGCACGCGTGCGACTCACAAAATATTCAAACACATGGTTGCATCTACCAATACCCCACAATTTGTAACATTTTTTCCAAGTAAAATTAAGTTCAATCCAGTTATCCGTTTGAATTTAATTGGGGAATCTAAGGTATTGCAGGTAAGAAATTGTACCTAAGTTTTGTCCTATATATATATATATATATATAATATACATAACAGACATGCATACCTATATATAGATATATGCACACACGTGTGCAGTGTGTGTAATTTAATGTGAGCTAATTTGTAACACACTTCCAAAAGTTTTGACCATACCAACTTGTACAAAAAAGAATCCATGTCAGTCTGTTATGTTTGGTTGCTACGAAAATTAATGAGAAAATCAAATGAAAACTCGTAGCTCGATACAAAAGTTCTACAACCTTCTTGTCTTTTCCCACCCCAAAATCTAAAATTGTCTGTATTTTCCAAGCTTTTCCCAGCAACCAAACAAGCACGAAAAAATTGAAGCCCTAAGTCAAAGCAAATCATGGTCTATCTAGATTCTACAGTGTTGAGCTCGAAAATTAGGAAAATAGAGTGAGAATTGAGACGATCTTACAGCGAATTCACCGAGTCGGACTCGGAGGAAAGCAAAATCGACGGTGGGATTTGGGGGTGAGTCAGTCCAACACTCCTCAGTCCGAGTTGGCTAGCCAAAGGAGAAATTGTGAGTCACACTGGGGCTTACAGAGGAATGAGGGATCTTTCGACTTGGTAAGCTGACACGTGGGTTCAAATATGGGGGCACTGTTTTTTTCTACCTTTTGTTTCGGTTTTTTTTTTTTTTTTTTTTTTTTTTTTTTTTTTTTTTTTTTTTTTTTTCTTCTTCTTAACATAAAAAACTTTTTTTTAAAGGTAGTTTCAACTTTCAACCTATGTGCGTCTACTCTGATAATAGTCTTTATTATCAAATCAAAACACTAATCGATTTTTTTTATAAACGAATATTGAATCTCACGTCTCTTATTCAACCTTAAGATATTTTACCAGTTAAATTAACTGGAACTCATTTGTTCTCATTATTTTGAATCTTGATTCCAAATTTATAAGATTTTCCTTTCAAAAAATTAAGAAAGAATTGTTCTCTTCTCAATTACAACTTCCACAAAATGCTAGTATATACTTAACGTCAGCTTCGAATTTCCGACTTTCAAACTTTAGAGTAATATGGCAATGACGTCGTATTTGTTGCCGACGCAAAGCTACGCAGCGGGAGTGTTGTTCGGACTTGCTCTTCACAATTAACTCCACAACTTTGGCAAGATTCTCCCACAAAATGCATCTTTCCTCACTCCTAGGACTAGCATAGATAGCAAAGAAAATCCAAGCAAGGTTAGAAGATCGTGCCTTGATTTCAACGTGAATTTTCTGCTCTGTTTTGGCCAACGATTCCACCTCCACTTTGTTTGAATTCCATAGTAACCATAACTCGCCAGAGTAACCAATGGTCTCAGTATGAATGGCTCCATCCATCAGTAAATTTTCAATAATCGCCTTAGCTCTTTCACCACCTAGTTTGGTCTCCATCACCACAAAAATGGCTGGGTCGTGCTCTTGCACTAAGTCACGGATATGACCCTGAAAATTGAGCTTCAGGGCACCCATGCTATTCCAAATTAGAATATTTATGATGAACTGGAAATGAGGGTGCGGAGCACATTTTAGGAGGAGGGAGGGGTTTCGCTTCCCTTTTCAAATACCATCTAGTCATCTTCAATACTCTCACCTTTACTATCCGAGTACAGTGGTGGCAAACGAGCTTCCACTTTGTCTTTGGCACCACCTTCATTGGCACCACTTTCATGCATCCCTTTATTAGTGAGAAGGGTGAGCTCTTTGCACCTCCCATCTTGAGCTTGAACCGGTGCATCCCTTGCCTGAATAACTTCCTTGTTTCCGAGATCAGTCCTTCCAATCTTACATTCCTTCTCGATATTGGTAGACGCCGAGAATTCAAAAGTGGGACTGATGGTTTGATTGGGACTATGGATAGAAGGGGAGGGCGGAAGGAAGGAAAGGGATGTGAGTTTTTCAGCTAAACTTGGTAACTAAGAGGTAGCGGCGTGCTTGTGAGAAATATTAGATGATTTGCCTCTTGCAATGACCTTTTTTTCTTTCACCGAGGAAGGATAGGTTAAGTGTTTTCGAGATGGTGGGCTTGGGCTTGTGCCTTGCTCTTGGTCAACTTCAACACACAAAGGATTTCCGCATTCCATTTGGTTCTCAATTGGACCTGTACTCACCATACCTTGGTGTTTCGCAAGTTGAGGGGTTAGTGGGCTTAGGAATTTGGAGGCCCAGTTCATCTCCCCCTTATTGGAGTTGGCCTTATCCTTAAGATTTTTATCTCTCCTACACCAAATTTTGCTGGGGGTAGGACCACCAGAGGTTGTGTTCACTTTATCTGGAATTTTTGGATCAAAGTGGGGTGGTGAATTCCAGGTTGAGCTGCTAGTACCTCCTGTGCTATGGCCTGTCCTTATTACCTTTTGTCCGTGTCGTTTCCTGCTCACAATCATCCAATGCCCGTATTGCCCATCTTTATTCGTTTCCTCGCATGCATTATGCGTGTCAATATTGTGCAAATTTCGGTGGTTTTCATGACCATTGCCGTCGTCATTAACCTGAGAACCATGCACTTCCTCTGTCGAGATTAGCGATTCCTTCCCTTTTTGGATAGTGTATGGACATGTTTCAACTTTGTGCCTTACTCTGCCACAAGAGAAACATAGTCTTTGGATGCCCTCATAGGTGACCACTTGTTCAAAACGGCCAATAAGAATGGTATTTGTAAGAACCAAGTACAAGAACTCTGGGCCTTAGATCCCTTGGGCTCACAATTTATTTGTAGTGGGTTTATGGATTTCCTACAATGGGTCGTTCTCGGCAGAGAGACTCAAAACAACATTCAGTTGAAAAGCTCTCTCCTTGACTATTTTCTCTCCATCTTTCTGAACCCCTTCTTCTCCCAACTTTCCTCTATTTATAGCCAATGTTAGTGGGGAGACCATGATTATGTTCATCGTTAGTGCTATTGAAGGTCCAGTATTATCTGGTTAAAGTGGCTGTTTTAGGTGAGAGGGCGGTGCAGCATTTATGATCTTGGAACTTGGCTCCCTTTTCACCGATTGTGTTCGGCGACTCACGTTCCCGTGCATATCATGACCTTCCCGGGTATTGACTCACGCGCTATACCGGGAAATGTTAACCGGTCAACCCCGAGAGCCTGATAACCAAAACTTGTTTTTTGGCCCTAAGGCAGTTTTAAGAAGGGCATAAGGTAACGGGAACTATCTGCCGGGCCTGCGTCCAAGGCTGGTATGGGCTTGGGCCCGGGGCCTAGATGGGTCTGGGCCCAAGGCCTGTATGGGCTTT
The DNA here is from genome assembly GCF_932294415.1 of Quercus robur. Classification (NCBI taxonomy): domain Eukaryota; kingdom Viridiplantae; phylum Streptophyta; class Magnoliopsida; order Fagales; family Fagaceae; genus Quercus; species Quercus robur. The sequence goes on along the minus strand of NC_065535.1, from coordinate 22,534,712 downwards.
GGGAGCTCCGTGCCGTACAATAGCCCCCCCTTGATTCATACTCGGTTGCCGAGGAGAATCAAGGAGCTGCCTGGGCTTCTTGACCTCGGGAATCTTTTAGTCTGGGACTTCTGGCTGTCATTTCTCATTAATAGCCATCTCAAAAGACGCGCCGTTCCGTGGCGCCAGGCGCAGACGTCATTATTGCCTGACGGTTCGTGAACCGAAGCGGTGCGCAAATCAGTTACGCCTGGCATTTGCTGGGTCGCTCGCTTGCTGTGCCCATTTATTGTTTGATCAAGCGTTTCTTCTCTCCTCATTTCTTCTGGCTCTATAAATAGTTCTTCTCCAAACGTCACTCCACTTTTCCTTTGCCTCTGATTTTTAGCGCCTACTCTCTGCCGACCACATTTCTGTGTGCTTGCTTGCTCAACGCTCTTTTCCTCCTTAGAACCCAACGTAAGTCTCTTTTTCCCTTCCTGTTCCTTCAGTTTTGTTTCTTTGATTTTATTCTCGTAGTTTTAGGCTTTATAAATGGGTTATTCTTACCTTCTAGATACCCCGGTTGCTTTGGCCAACTTTAGGAATAAGTTTAGTATCCCCAGTGACGTGGACGTGGCTTACTGCCATGAGAGTGATATGGAACTCCACCGAGGGCATGGTACGGCCTTCTTCCCTTTGATGTCCATCTTAGAAGGTGGGGTTAGGTTCCCGGTAGATCCCCTCCTGATAAGCACACTTACCTACTATGGGCTGTGCCCCGACCAGCTTCCCCCCAATTTTTACCGGGTAGTTAGTTGTGTCGGCCAGTTGAACCATACCTTTAACTTACAACTAGACCACCATGATATTAACCAAATGTACAGCCTTTGTGGGAGCAAATCCACAAATTACTACTTAAAGACAAGGGATGCTCGGGTACGGCTGATATCGTGCCTACCCGATTCGAACAGGAACTCCGCCGGGGAGTTTGTCAGGATGCGCGGCAATTGGTTTGCCGGGGAGATCCCTTGCCCCCTCACACGGCGTGAAGTGGGTTCGTACCTTCCCCTTCTTATAGTTGTTTGAGTAAAAGAAAATCTTTTATTGTTAAAAGCTAACGTGTTACTTGTTCTTCTGCAGACGGCAAAGTGTTTACTCAGGACCTCAGAGCCGTCCACGTCAACGACTTAAACTTCGTCCTTCGTTCCGAGATCTACGTGCACTGGGACGGGCAACTCCGGGCCTCACACCTGATCCTCGGCGTGGAACCAGTTTACTCCACTTGGCAATCATTCAAGCAGGCGTTGATAGTTGACAGCCCCCTGCTCTCGTACATAGACGTCCGGTACGTGAACTTCTTGCCGCCGAAGCTTACAACCGGGGAAGCGAGGGAATTTGGTAGGCGGTTCACTGCCGCGGACGAACGAGTTCCCCTTCGAGACGATTCCGCGGAGCAAGTATCCCGGCGCCTTAGAGAGAGAGCCCACGAAGCTATACAACAAGGGGACCAAGCCCAAGAGCAGACCCATCACGAGGATCCACCCGCCGAGCATCAACAGCAAGTGACAGACGCGGCTAACCTGCTAGCTGAAGCGATCCAGCCCGGTGCAAGCATGGTGGCAAGGCAAACAATGACCCTAGACAGGTTCGTGCCTGGTGCCCGGCCGACCAACCAGCCCCCGCCTACCTAGGGTCGGGGTCCAGTTTCTCAACCTCAACCAACCTCGCAGTCCGGACGTGCCCGGAAAAAACAGAAAGTGGCCGAGCCACATTCCACGGCCCCGGGGGACGCCTCTGCCCGGACTCCTCCCCGACCAACAGGGGGGATTGTCATCCGCGAGCCGCAGACCGAAGCCGGCACGGGGGGCGCATCCTCCTCCCAAGTGGCTCCGGCGTGGGAGCCAAAGTTCCTTCTGGATGGCAAACCATTGCCATCAACGGCCTCTGTCCGGATATGGGATAAGGGCGAGGGCGGCCGCATTGCCCAAACCTTGGCCGGAGCTCTCCAACTTCCCGAGGACGTGCACGCCTTTGAGGACGGGTCCGAGGAGTCCGTGGGGCGCCGGTTAGAGTGGCACGCCATTGCGGTAATTCTTTTGTCTATTTACTCCATGTGAATTTCCTTTTGCCACTTTGCTAACCTTCACGCTTGCTAGGCCGCTCAACTAGCTCACATTGTGGCTGCCCGGGCACGGGAGCTTGACGAGGAAAATGAGCGCGAGAAGGCGGCGCGGGAGGCAGCAGTAAAAACGGCAAAGGAAAAGGCCAAGATTGCTGAGTCTGCCGAGAATAAGGCTGCTGCCGCGGAGAAGTTCCGAGCATCTGCCGAAAAGAGGTGTGCTGACCTCCTGGCCAGGCAAAATGAGACTGAACTTAAACTGGCCCAAGCCCTCAGTCTCAACACTTCTCATGCCGAGGAGATAGCTGATCTCAGGGCGGGCTTGGCGGCCGCGGAGCAGAAGTGGTACGACGTGGGCTTCGCCGACGCCGAGAACTCCGCAGAGCCGGTGGTGGCTCGGGCTCGGCATATGGGTTTCGAGGCCGGGTGGTATGCTGCTCTTCAAGCAATGGGAGTTCCTGAAGATTCGCCGCTGAGAGACCCCGGCCAGATTCCATTTCCGAGTCCTGTACCAGCCATCCAGAACGTCCCGGCTGCTCCAGATGAGGAGGAGACGGCCAGTATGAGGGAGTTGGTCGAGCAAATAGACTCTCATGCCGAGCCCGAGGAACTGGAGGCTACGAGCACACCGACCGTGCAGGAACTTCTTGACGAGGCCCAGCCTTTCTCCCTGATCGTCCAACAGGAAGTGCCACCACCGACTCAACCCCCTAGTTGATTTTATTTTTAGCTTATTTTTATTTCGTTTTTATTTGCCTATGTCACCGGGATGTGGTGATTGAACCTTTGTTTTAATTTATTGGTTTTATTTGCCTATGTCACCGGGCTGTGGTGACTGAACAATTTGCTTTTACTCTTTTAATTGGAAGTCCGCTTTCTTTTCCTGTTTCAATTTGGTTGAATGAAATTATATCCGTTTGTGCCCTGTTTGAATCACACCAATGCTATGGCCGCTCAATAGAATGTACCCCCGAGAACCTGTTGTGCGGAGCTGTGAGTAGTTTTGAGAGCGCTATTTGGACTTTGTTTTTTTTTTTTTTTTTAAAAAAAGGTCAGGTTTTTATCAGGTTTTGGTTTAACCGAGAATTGAGTTTCCGTCCTTCGAGCATTTGTTTGCAAAGTTTCCGTTTGTCCGGACGTTTGATTTTAACCGAGAATCAATTTTTTCGCCCTCATTGATTTAATTGCAGGGTTCACACATGCTCGGTGATTTTGTCCGAACCGAAAGTCAGGTTTCCCTCCTTATGATTTTGTTTGTAAGGTTTTCACCTGCTCGGTGATATTGATCGAGCCGAGGGTCAGGTTTCTGTCCTTAGGCTTTTGTTTGTAAGGTTTTCACCTGCTCGGCGATATTGATCGAGCCGAGGGTCAGGTTTCTGTCCTTAGGCTTTATTCGTAAGGTTTTCACCTGCTCGGCGATATTGATCGAGCCGAGGGTCAGGTTTCTGTCCTTAGGATTTTGTTTGTAAGGTTTTCACCTGCTCGGCGATATTATCTAGCCGAGGGTCAGGTTTCTGTCCTTAGGATTTATTCGTAAGGTTTTCACCTGCTCGGCGATATTGATCGAGCCGAGGGTCAGGTTTCTGTCCTTAGGCTTTTGTTTGTAAGGTTTTCACCTGCTCGGCGATATTGATCGAGCCGAGGGTCAGGTTTCTGTCCTTAGGCTTTTGTTTGTAAGGTTTGCACCTGCTCGGAGATTCTCTTGATGTGCGGCTACAGGGTAAAAAGAAAAAGCAGCAAAGACAAAAAAGTTCATCATACTCTTAATCTTCATAGAATACAAGTTTAGGCTTACATCGATGGTTACGCGTAGAACTTCTTCAGGTTGTTGGCGTTCCATGGTCGGGGGAGCGGCCTTTCGTCCAGGTCCTCCAAGTAGTAAGCCCCTGCCCCTGCGACGGCTGTGACTCTGTATGGTCCCTCCCAACTCTGAGCAAGCTTCCCTGCAGTTACGTCCCGCATGTTCCCTACTACCCTTCTTAACACCAATTCCCCGGCACTGAATTCCCTGGTCCTTACGTTTCGGTTGTACCTTTGCGCTAGCTTCTGTTGATACTCGGCAAGACGCACGGTCGCCGCCTCCCTGCATTCTTCTAGCCAATCCAACTGCTCCATCATAAGGTCGGCGTTTTGTACAGGGTCAAACCCAACAACCCGCGCACTGCATAGGCTTACCTCGGTCGGTATCACTGCTTCTGCTCCGTATGCCAGAGAAAATGGGGTTTCCCCCGTGGATTTCCTGGGGGTTGTGCGGTAGGCCCACAAGACGCTGGGTAGTTCTTCTGCCCACCTTCCTTTAGCTCCATCCAACCTTCTCTTGAGCCCATTCAATATAGTCTTGTTTACTGCTTCGGCTTGGCCGTTACTCTGGGGGTACGCCGGGGTTGAATACTTGTTCTTGATGCCGAGCTCGCCGCAAAAGGTCCGAAAAGCGTTGCTGTCGAACTGTAGCCCGTTGTCTGTCACTAGTGAATTCGGCACCCCAAACCTTGTAACTATGTTTTTCCACACAAACTTTTTCACGTCGGTATCCCGGATATTGGCCAAGGCTTCAGCTTCAGCCCACTTTGTGAAGTAATCCACGGCCACCAATACAAAACGGCGGTTCCCCGTTGCTCGGGGGAATGGACCGAGGATGTCAAGCCCCCATTGTGCAAATGGCCACGGGCTGCTGACAGGATTTAGATGTCCGGCAGGCTGATGGATCATCGGGGCGTGCCTTTGACATTGTTCGCAATTCCGAACGTACTCAGCGGCGTCCTTCTGCATCTGTGGCCACCAAAACCCCTGCGTCATCGCTCTGTGTGCTAGAGATCGTCCCCCGGCATGCCCGCCGCATACTCCTCCATGAAGCTCGGTTAGAAGCTCCTTAACTTTTTCAGGATGCAGGCACAAGAGGTAAGGGCCCGCGAAGGACCTCCTGTACAACTTTCGGTCCGAAGACAACCAGTACCTGGGAGCCATTCGTCGAATCTTATTAGCCTCGGCCTCATCCTCTGGAACTTTATCTTCAGAAAGAAAGTCTATGATCGGGTTCATCCAGCTTGGTCCGGCCACCGCCACCTGCGCCACTTCTACTCCGGCCCGGTTGAGGGCAGTCTGTACAGAGATGCTTGGTTCCCTAACAAGTTCAATCGTGATAAGCCTCGGGGTGTCCTCGGTAGCCGATGAGGCTAACGTAGCAAGAGAGTCTGCATGCTTGTTCTGCGACCGGGACACCTGTGATATCTTTACCTTTTCAAACTGACCGATAATCTGCTTTGACGTACTCAGATAAGCTTTCATTCGAGGATCCCGAGCTTCGAAGTCCCCAGTGATCTGATAAACGACCAGCCGTGAGTCTGAGTAGATTTCTACGTCCCTGGCGCCCAGATGCAATACTGCCCTTAGTCCGGCCAACAGGGCCTCATATTCGGCTTCATTGTTTGAGGCTTTGAACCCCAATCTGAAGGAATGTTCTAGTCGCATACCATCAGGGGTAATTATGACAATACCAGCCCCGGCCCCCATAGCGTTCGATGCGCCGTCCACAAATAACCTCCACGGGCGAATCTCCGCACTACAGATTATCTGGCCTTCATTCTTAGGTGTGAATTCTGCGATGAAATCAGCGAGAATTTGCCCTTTCACCGAGCTTCTAGGTCGGTATCTTATGTCAAACGATCCCAACCGAGTCCCCCATTTAGCAATCCGTCCTGTGAAGTCGGATCTCTTCAACAGTGATTGTAATGGATACTCGGTGAGGACGAACACTGTGTGTGCCTGGAAGTAGTGTGGTAACTTCCTCGTGGCGTGTACCAAGGCCAGAACCAGCTTTTCAAGAGGCAGGTATCTTGTCTCGGCATCGACCAAGGTCTTGCTTACGTAATACACTGGTATTTGCACTCCCCGGTCCCTTAGTAATACAGCACTTACGGCATGCTTGGTCACTGCTAGGTACATAAACAGATCCTCCCCGGGTTCCGGGGCCGTCAACCTCGGTGCCTTTGCCAAATACTCCTTTAGTTCTCGAAAAGCTTCATCGCAGCTCTCGTCCCACTGAAACCCCTTCCACTTCTTTAGAAGCTGATAGAATGGCCGGCAGCGATCGGCAAACTTGGAGATGAATCGGTTCAGGGCGGCCAGCATTCCGGTGAGCACCTGCACCTCCTTAGGGTTGCTCGGTGGTTTTAGGCGATTGATTGCCTCTATTTGGTCGGGATTAGCCTCTATTCCCCGAGTGGAGATCAGATAACCCAGGAACTTGCCAGCCCCCACTCCGAAAGCGCACTTTTCGGCATTGAGGCGCAACCTGTGTCGCCGTAGTATCTCGAATACTCCCCGAAGGTCTTCAGTATGCAGCGACTCTTTTCTGCTCTTTACTACCATGTCGTCGATATAAACCTCAACCGTGCAACCAATTTTCTCCCGGAACATCCTTGTCATCATACGCTGGTAGATAGCCCCGGCATTCTTCAGTCCAAACGGCATGACTTCGTAGTGGTAGTTTGCGTTCGGGGATATAAACGCTGTTTTCTCTCGGTCCTCGGGTGCTAAGGCAATCTGGTGGTAGCCTTGGAAGGCGTCTAGGAAACTCATTCTCGGGTGCCCGTACGTGGCATCCACCAATTGATCAATCTTGGGCATGGGGAACGGATCCTTGGGACACGCTCTGTTTAAATCGGTGAAGTCCACGCAAACTCTCCATTTACCGCTTTTCTTCTTTACTACGACAGTGTTTGCTAGCCATCTCGGGAAGAATATTTCTTTTATGGCCCCAGCTTCCTTCAGCCGCTGGACCTCCAGGTTTACTGCATCGACGTGCTCCTTTGACGCTCTTCTCGGCTTCTGCTTTTTCGGAGGAAATGATGGGTCCACATTGAGTTTGTGAACAATGAACTCGGGGTCTACGCCGGGCACTTCATACGGGTTCCACGCGAAGACATCTATGTTCTGCAATAGGAACAGCAACATCTCTGCCCTTTCCCGGTCATTCATGCTTGTACCCATCTGGAAGTATTTGTCACTATCTGGGAGAATTCTTACCTTCAGTACCTCCTCGGCAACGTCCGCCCCCTTTTCCTGGGGTATCTGTAATTGCTATGCAGTCTTTTTCTCGGCGTGCTCAGCTTGGCCGAGCTGTTCCTTTTCCCACTGGACCGCGGCTACGAGGCATTGCTTCGCCACCTGCTGATTCCCCCTTACCTCTACAACTCCGTACTCAGTAGGAAACTTTACTTTCACGTGAAGGGTGGACGGAACAGCCCCCATGGTGTGAATCCATGGCCTCCCCAGGATTGCAGTGTAAGGTGCGAACGATCGGACTACTATGAACGTAACTGCAACCTCCTTGCCCTCCATGTCCACTGGGAGTGAGATTTGCCCCTCGGGAATCACAATTCTCCCGTCAAACGAGACCAATGGCGTGTTATACTTCGCCAAATCCTGGGTTCTTAACCCGAGCCCTTCGAAGAGGTCCGGGTACATGACGTCAGCCCCACTGCCCTGATCAATCATCACCCTCTTCACCAGGAATCCGCCTATCCGGGCTGTCACCACTAAAGCGTCGTCGTGTGGTTGGATGGTTCCTTCGAAATCATCTTCTCCGAACGAGATGTCTAGCCGTCCAGCCCTCTTCTGCTTCTTGGATGATTCTCCCTCCGTGCAAGCCACTGTCATCACCATCCTAGCCGCCGCTGCCCCTCTCGGTGCGGCATGAATGACGTTGATTACTCCCCGGGGTGGTGGAAGGGGATTCCTTCTCTGTGGGGTGCTTTGCTCGGTCTCCCGGTCAGTGAAATCTGCTACAAACTCTTTCAGGTGCCCTGCCTTCACTAACTGCCCGAGATGATCTTTCAATACCCTACACTGCTCGGTGGTGTGCCCCTTGTCTCTGTGATAAGTGCAGTATAGGCTTTGGTTCCTCCGAGATGGGTCGCCCCCCATCTTGTTCGGCCATCTGAAGAATGGCTCGTTCCTTATCTGTTCCAGTATCTTGTGTACGGGCTCTTTAAACAACACATTAACCCCTTCGAACTGCACCTCGGGTTCCTGCATTCTGAAGTCCCTTTTCGGCTTTGGCGGCAAGATGTTTTGCCGAGATCTCCCCGAAAAAGGGGCTTTCCCCCTGCTTTGCAGCCGGTCATCCTCCAAGCGTTTGTACTCCTCTATGCGTCTCATCAGTTGCCTCATGTTCTCCGGGGGTCTTCTTGTCAACGACTCCCGTAGTTCAGAATCCTCGGGGAGCCCCATCCTGAAGGTGCTAGCCGCAATCTTCTCGTTTCCCCCACCAATCTCATTGTAGAGTTCCCAGTATCGGCTGGCATAACTCCGAAGGGTTTCCCCGACCCTCATTTTCATGGAAAGCAACGCGTCGACCGGTTGCTGCACTCGGCTGCATGTTACGAACCTGCTGCCGAACTCCTGAATCAGTTCGGCGAAGCTGTGTATAGAACCTTTCCGCAACCCATTGAACCACCTCAGTGCGGTAGAGCCGAGACTAGAGGGGAATACTTTACACATCAATGCGTCGTTGTGCGCATGCAACGACATCATGTGGATGTAATGACTGACATGCTCCACGGGGTCTGTCCTCCCCTCATAGGAATTGAATGGTGGGCGCGCGAATCTGCTCGGCATGGGTGCCCGTTCAATCTCATCCGAGAATGGAGACCGGGCCGCCATCCGCAAGGCCCTGCTCATGGCATCCATTGCGGCGTTGTGGTGCTGCTGCTCCTCTGGCGACTCTGACCCTTGGTTATCATACCCATGTGACCGGGAACGGTCCCGTCTACGACGAATATCCCGGGGGTGACGACGTGACTCTTGAGAATGGGATCGGTCTCGGCGTTGTTGCGTGACAGGTCGGCTGGAACCTTCCTCGCCACGGTTCCTCCTGGGTTGGGGGTTGTGGTCCCTTTCGTGGCGCCGACCCCTTGCCTCCAGCTCCAAGTCCATTACCAATCTGCGCAACCGCTCCAGCTCCCGGTCTCTATCATCAGGTTGCCGATGTGCTGAGACGTTTGAAATCGTCCGGTGCGTTTGGTCCGATCCTTCTCCCAGTCCGGACCCTTCCTCTCCTCTTGAATGCTCCCTATCCTCCAGCCGCTTCTGCCTTCTCTCCCTCCACGTCGATCCCCGGGAAGATCCTGCGGAATTGCTCGGAACGTGCCCTCTTAAACGCTCCTCAGACATCTTCTTTGCTTGAGTCTCACTCGAACCACAGCTTCGTAGGATGGCCCCACGGTGGGCGCCAATTGTAAGAACCAAGTACAAGAACTCTGGGCCTTAGATCCCTTGGGCTCACAATTTATTTGTAGTGGGTTTATGGATTTCCTACAATGGGTCGTTCTCGGCAGAGAGACTCAAAGCAACATTCAGTTGAAAAGCTCTCTCCTTGACTATTTTCTCTCCATCTTTCTGAACCCCTTCTTCTCCCAACTTTCCTCTATTTATAGCCAATGTTAGTGGGGAGACCATGATTATGTTCATCGTTAGTGCTATTGAAGGTCCAGTATTATCTGGTTAAAGTGGCTGTTTTAGGTGAGAGGGCGGTGCAGCATTTATAATCTTGGAACTTGGCTCCCTTTTCACCGATTGTGTTCGGCGACTCACGTTCCCGTGCATATCATGACCTTCCCGGGTATTGACTCACGCGCTATACCGGGAAATGTTAACCGGTCAACCCCGAGAGCCTGATAACCAAAACTTGTTTTTTGGCCCTAAGGCAGTTTTAAGAAGGGCATAAGGTAACGGGAACTATCTGCCGGGCCTGCGTCCAAGGCTGGTATGGGCTTGGGCCCGGGGCCTAGATGGGTCTGGGCCCAAGGCCTGTATGGGCTTTGGGAGCTCCGTGCCGTACAGTATTAATTAGAGGCCAGTTGATATCTATTTGGACGCATAGCTTGGCATATTTGCCACACGCCTCCATGGCCGTATGTGAATCAATCCTCAACACCTTCCCAATAGCTTCGCCGATTTCCTTTAGCACCTCTGTTTCATAGAGTTCAATAGGGAGCTCATTGAGCCTAATCCAAATAGCGATTGACAAAACCTTTTCAGAAGATGGTTTAAAGAATGGTTCCCATGGTCTCAAGGAGAGAAAGTGGTCTCTTATGAACCATGGGCCCTTTTTAATCACCATCTCAAGGTCTTCCTTGGAGTAGAACCTGACTGTGAAAAACCCATAGCTAAGGTCGACACAATCCAACCTCCCTTTAGGCCTCCATATCTGGTTTAGCTTACTTTGCATATAGTTAAGACCCACTGTTCTCCCAACTAGTTTGACAATAATGGCCTTTGCCCATGACCCTCATATGCGTCGTTTTGTTTCCTTGGACAACTTGACTTTCTCCACTCCTTCAAGGTTGGAGCTGATGGTTTCACCATTATCATTGTTTGAGTCCACTTCCGAGTCCATTTGATAAGTCAAGTTAAATGCTCCCGGTATTTCCCCAATAAGTTTGTCCTTAAAGGATGTTTTGGTAGTGGCAACAGAATATTGGTTTTTTGGCAGAGGAGAACCTGTCCAAGTCCCGTCTTTGAACTCGACATGGCTGATATCTTTAACCTTTTTATTATTACGGGCTAGCTCAGCTTCCTCCTCTCTAGAGAACGTGCATGGTTGCATATTCTCTCTCTTCATGTATTGATTTGGCAACCAATTCGGAAATTTTTTGTTTATATCAATTAGTACAAAATAAAATTTCTATGGTGAAGATTATATTTCCCTAACCTAAGGGACTTGTATGATGTTACCACTTAAAAATTAATTTAATTTATATAGGAACAATTATGAGGGACAAATGTTAATAATACTTGAAATAAATTATAGAATATTTGCAATAAAAAATGTTACATGGGTTTATCTCCTAGATACAGTCTAAAAGAAAATGAAATACAAAACTTATTATCATAGATACAATCTAATTAAGAAGATTACAAAAATGATTGTTTACAAATAATACCTAATTTGCGTCATCTATACTAAGTTCAGAGGTAATGTTACGGGGTTTGAAAGATGTTAGGCATAAACTCACTCAGTATAAGAACCGCTATTTCTATGAAACAATGGCCAATATAAATGTTCTACTAAGGGGTGTTTGCAGTGGTGTTTTAGGTCATTTTTAGCACCGCACTTTGTGGTGCGGTTTAGTCAAAACCATAACTGCACCGTATTTCATTTTTGCAGTCACATGTGCGGTGTGGTGTATAGTTTAGCCAAAGTTATAACCGCATCGCATCTTATTTTTGCGATTACATGTATGGTACAGTATGGTGCGGTATATAAGATGCGGTTTGAAGCCCATAATATACCAGTTATATAAAAATTCAATATATATCACCCACAAAAATTAAACTTAAATATCTAACATAGCTACTGACCCATCACTTCCAAGTGCCAAAACTGCTAATATACAATGGCAACAATCAATAAAATAATAATTTAATTAACATTTTTGTCATATACAAGCTACTTTGTCCTGAGTAAATAGTGTAATAGGCCAATAGCCCAATAGATTAACTTTAACAAAGAGAAACTTGAATTGAACACATATAGAGAGATAACTACTGTAATAGAAAATTGAACTGATGAAACAACAGTGAGTAGTCTGGTGACAATTCGAGTGGAAGTGTGGCAACTAGGGTCTGAGGGCTGAAAGAGTGATAAGATTTTTATTTATTTATTTATTTATTTTAGAAACTGATACAATGAGATATGGCTAGTGAGCTACTACTAGGGTATTGAATTATTTATGTATAATGTATTAGAGAGAGAGAGAGACAGAGACAGAGACAGAGAGGGTGCGGTTTGTGTGGTTTTCATATTATAAAATTGCAAACTGCACTATACCATGCGGTGCGGCGTACTGTTACTTGCGGTGCGGTACGGTTATGCCATTTTGCGGCAGTTTTGGTGTGATTTTTGCGGTTTAGTGAACACCCCTACTTCTACCCATCCATCATACAATTAATTAACAAACGATAGGAAGTAACATTGTGTACATTTACCATTCACAACGAGTGAACTAGGAGAAAGGACCTAGAAAAAAAGAGCACATTAAGCCTAGTATTCAACTTAGCAAAGTGTTTGTAATAGTTGAGATTTTCTCTTTAGTGTAAGAAAGAAAAAATATCCTACCATAGGTAGATCATCACTCTAAAAAAAGGGGTTCCTCTAGGTGAACTAGCCAAGACTTTGTGACCCACTATTTCTTTTGTAAACAATTGATGATTATCATCGCTAAATAAGAAACTAACGTAATATTTAGTGCACATATTGGTTCAGTAGTACAGATTGTCTTTTTCTGCAAACGAACCAAGTCCATTGGCCAAAATAGCTAAATACCACTATTGGCGGAAATATGTAGTGATCTACCACTGTTTTGGAACTAATTGGCAATCTACCACTCTTTTGGAACTAGAGTTTCTCAAACTCGAGATTGGCACGTTACTTGAGTTCTAGGAACTCGAATTCCATTAAAAATTGCCATCGTGGCAATGATTGAGTTGGACTTTTTAAAATTAAAAATGCCACCTCGAACTCGAGCTTGTGGAGCTTGAGTTCCTTTTGGACTTGTACTCAACTGATGAAATGCTTGATATAAGCAGAATTCTAACAAATTCCTTGCATAAGTCAGTCGTTCCTTGGCACTCTCTGGTAGCTTTGTGTCAAATCGATGCTGTAGTTCTTTAGTGGCAAGAATCAATTTGTAGGTAGAATTCACTTACAATCCACTAGGCCCACTTAGCAAATGAAAGCAAATATTCAAAAATTGAAATCACTTCAAAATCACCGATATCATCGATTGAATTCTATACACGAAATCGAATCGTAAACCGATCGATCTCTAAGATTAGGGTTTTTGGGTTTAGTTCAAAGAGATCAAACCAAGTTGAGGAGAGAGGAAGTGAGAGGGGGAAGAGCTTCCAATATCCCCGGGTTTCTTTGGTGGAATGATTTTGACTCATGGGATGATCCGGTATGTAGCAAAAGCCTCTAGTTTTGGTTCTTCTTGTAATAGAGAAGATTTCAATTTTGAATCTTCAGGGGTAGTGGGTTAAGAAAACCTCTTCCTTTTGATGTTCAAAATTGGCAATTGGAATGAGATTTAGAAGAACTAAGATTCAATCTTTTTTGGTGGTTGCCCCAAGTGGGTCTAAAATGATATTGAAGCTTCTTCTCTTCCAAAGTAGTGTCATCGTTTTTTTTGTTCATGTTCTTCTTTTGGGTTCATATTCTTCCATGTCTATTTTTCTGCCATGTTTATTTTTCTAGGTTCATGTTTTTCTATTAGGTTCAAGGAATCTTACATGGTACTCGAGTTTATAAAACTCGAGTAACACATTGCAAGGAACTTGAGTTTCATAAACTCAAGTTCTGTGTGGCATTTTTTAATTAAAATAATCCACGTCAGCGGCATTTTTTTTATGGAACTCGAGTTTTTGAAACTTGAGTTCCATGTCAAACTCAATTTCACAAACTTGAGTTTAAAAAAGGTGGTAAATTGCTCAATATTTCTCAAATAGTGGTAAAACAGTACATATTTTGGCCATTTTGACCCAAGTCCAACTCACCCATAGTTTTATTAAGACCCTTTAAGGAAGCCCAATCCATGTAATTGGATTTGGGTTTGCCAAAACCTCAAAAAGGTCCCTCATCACACCTTGCTCCGTAAGATTTTCACATTAACTGAACAAATTTTTACTACAATTAAACTTTCTAATATAGGTTGGGTTCAAAGTTACGCATGGTGTAACTTTAAGTAATATTATACCACTCAATATCTTTTAAATAGAGGTGAATTTTGTCAAATCCGTCATTGGATTACATTATCTTCATATGTTCTCTATGCTTGCAAAATTTCAAGACGATCAAAGATTAATAACTATCATCAATCAAATATTTAGAGTTCAAAGTTATGCATTAATGATGGGTCTATGGATCAAATGGTTAGTAAAGTTCGATTGGTGTGAAATTTGGCATGCACATTAAGAACATAGGGAAAATGTAATCCAACGGTGAGATTTCAAACTATTTATCCAATAAAAAGATATTTGGTGATGTAACATTACTTAAAGTTACACCAGGTGTAATTTAAACTCATCCTTTCTAACACATATACAAAAAAGAAGAAGCTATAATCTGTAAAATTTTCCATATTTTTGTGATGTCTTGTTGAATAATATTTGATTTTGGTGATCAACCATCCATTTTAAAGGAAATTAAAATCGCCTACAAGAGTTTTTTTAAATGGAATTATTTTTATCTTTTTGTTCAGTGTCGGGGCCACATAGTGTTCAAGTTCAAATGAACCCCTTGACTACGGGATTTTTTTTTTTTTTTTTTTTTTTTACATATAATATTTTTAAAGTTTTTGTTTTGACCACCCTAAATTGAAAATTTGAACCCTTGAAAGAAACCCAATAATAAATCAATTCAATACCAACATTTATCTTGGTTTTTTTAAATAAAAAGAAAAAACCCAACAAAAAACCAATGTGATCTAAAATATGATAAAAATAGCAAGCCTAATAACAAAAATTAGTAATTTGTTGATCTTAAATCTCAGGAAAAAAATATTAAATGGGCAGTAAAGTGTAAACAACTAACACTAAAAGACAATTGGGTGTGAGGTAGTGGAAGTGGGACATGACACAGTGGGAACTGGGAAGTGAAGACAATTTCTATTTTTTAAAATGATTATATTATTGTGTTGAATTCTTGATAGAGTAATGCAAAAGACACAAATGAATTTTTTTTTTCCTAATAAGTTGTCAAAGTTGAGTTGAATTGTTAAATAAAATAATTGAAAAGAGTAAAGACAAAAACTAATAAATAATAAATTAAAATATTCTAAGCGATAATAATTAAAGTTCATTTAACAATAATAATCAATAACTTTATTATAATAAGAGCCAATAGATGATTTCCAAGATTTAATTTTAGCAACACTAATGTTCAATATACTAAGAAACAATATGCTCAATAAACTTATAGTTTGTTTTCTTATTATATTATGGATAAATTTTTTTATAAATAAATCACGTACACTACAAGATTCATCTCCTACCTAAAATTTATTATCTAAAAGAACTTGTGTTGACTTAAAAAATCTTCCTTCAAATCATAGGTTGTGAAAGATCTCATCTTATCATCTTAATAATCAAGATGAAATAAAAATATATTATTTACAAAGAGATCCTTGTCAACCTCTTCAATACAAATTTAAATGACCTTCCTAGAAAATATTCCTAGAGCTACCACTGTTCTTATTTCAAAAAATGTCTACAAGTAGTGCAAGTGCAACATTCACTCTTATGGCTGTCTTATGATCAAACACTATCAAAGTTGACAAAACCTCACATTTTTCAGTAAAAACTTTTAAATTTGACCTAATTTATCCAATTTTCTATAAGTCAGGGCAATTGACTATGGTTGGTGCATTCAATTGACCTTTTGACCTAAATTTGGTTCTTATTTGTTTTTGTGTCCAATCCAAGTTTTATTTTGGGGAGGGGGATGGGGTTTTAGTAATTGAATTTTCTTTTTCTAACTAAAAATAGCAACAACAAAAAAGAGACTCTACTACCTTATGGGGGAAAAAACGGGTTTTATAACCAGAAAAGAAAAAAAATAGTTACGAAATAAGTTTTAATTTTCTAAATATTGTTTTATTTTTTACTTATTTTGGTCTTCATTTCTTGTATGGGACTTGCACCATTAATTGGGGAACTTATTGGTGGAAATTAGAAACCAAAATAGTTAGGAGTAGGTTCAAAACAAACATGGCAGGTTCAATTTGAAAAATTAATACCAAAGAGTACAATGTTGATGAGTATTATATAATTGGATAACACTTTTTGGTTTAGAAAGTTTCAACTTATGACGTTCGCTTCTAATGATAACTTTTTATTATTAGACATGGTGATATAATAAAACAAAAAATACAAATTTTGTTTGACTAAATACTTAATTACTTGCCTACTGAATAATACATGCAAAATGTGCCCAAAAAAAAAAAAGGTAATAATAATTTTTTTTTTATGGAAGTAATAATAAATTAATAATACATGCAAACAAACATAACATAACCGTACCAAAAACGGTGGAAATTCTTGGCATAGTCTTTTTTTTTCTTTTTCCACAAAAATCTGGTAATAATCAAAGGGGCACCATCATTAGGACCATGCGATCCGTCAAATTAGAGTACCAAAAAGTATTTTGAAAGGCTGACGAGGCCCTATTGGAGTGGGGAAACCAGAACAAAAGAAGAAGTAGAGGATCTTCCTCCAGCAATGCCCAGTAGCAGTAGGCAGTAGCAGTGGGGGCCCATCTCATCCACGTAATCAAACTTTACATCATCTTCATCACATCAAATCCAACAAACCAACGGCGAACACAAACCTATCTTACCTTCTTACGTAACTAAATCCACACCCACTTGTACCCTATCCTCACCGATCCTAACAAAACGCACCAATAAAAAAAAATTGCTAAATTAATAATTATACCCTCTAATCTAGTAAATAATTCAATTTAATCCTTTTAAGTTCTGATTTATTTATTTCAAATTTTCAATCATATAATAACTTCTATTGGCCAAAATGGCCCATTAGCATGTTTTTTTGAACTATTTAGCAACAGAGCACTGTTTCGGAACTATATAGCAATATACCACTTTTTCTGGTACTCGAGCTTGGTGAGCTCGAGTACCATGTTTTTTTAATCCACTGTCGCCCCATATTCAAGAAGCCCTATAGTGGCGTTTTTAAGCCCTATAGTGACGTTTTCGGGCCCTATAGCGGCGTTTTTAAGCCCCCATACCAGGTTAAGGGGCCCTATAGTGACGTTTTTCGGGCCCTATAGCGGCGTTTTCCTGCAACATTTTTTTTATAAGTCCCCATAACAGGTTCAAGGGGCCCTATAGTGACGTTTTTGGGCCCTATAGCGGCGTTTTACTGCAAAATTTTTTTTATTAGTCCCCATAACAGGTTCAAGGGGCCCTATAGTGGCGTTTTTAAGCCCTATAGTGACGTTTTTGGGCCCTATAGCGGCGTTTTACTGCAAAATTTTTTTATAAGTCCCCATAACAGGTTCAAATGGCCCTATAGTGGCGTTTTTAAGCCCTATAGTGACGTTTTCGGTCCCTATAGCGGCGTTTTTTTTTGAGAAGATGTTTGACCAGTAAAAAACATGGTACTCGAGCTCACCAAGCTCGAGTACCAGAAAAAGTGGTATATTCCTATATAGTTCCGAAACAGTGCTCTGTTGCTAAATAGTTCTAAAAAACATGCTAATGGGCCATTTTGGCCAACTTCTATTTGCTCTCAATTTAGGGTGCGTTTGGTTCAATGTAAATCGAATTTCGAATGTAAAATGAATGCAGGAGAAAGTGAATTCCCGTAAGGAAAATGAAATCCGAGTGTTTGGTTTTGCAATGGAAAATAGTCCAAAAAACAATTTCCAATGTTCGTTAACATTTTAAAAATGCTATTTTCCTACAAATTTTACACATTTTCTTAGCCATTTTCTCAACTCCCAAACAAATTTTATAACAGAAAATTTTAAAATATACACTTAACACAACCAAAAATCAAAATAAAAATATCTTTTATTCACAAACTTGATGAGAGGAGGAAGAAAGAGTGAGAGATTGAGGGAAAGAGAGGATCAGAGTGGATGGAGGCGACGGCGGCCAAATTGGGTGGGTTGGGGGTGGAGTGGAGTGGGCTGGTGGTCGGTGGAGGCTAGATCGGCGATTGGTGGTGGCGGCCAGATCGGCCAGTGCATTGGAGAGCCTGGTGGAGCACAGCCTGCGGTCGGTTGTCAAGATTGGAGCTCAATCTGTACTCGTCAGTGCATGGCTAGTGATCAGAGAGGTGGGTCTTGGGTGTTTGTGGATTGGTGATGAGGGAGGGGTGGAGTCGATCTTTGCTTGATCGGTGATGAGAGGCACGGCCTAGATGGTGGTGCCATCGATCTAAAGTTCAGGCGACCGACCCCTCTCTCTCTCTAATGGTGGGCGGCTCTCTCTCACTCTCTGACGGTGATCGGCCTCTCTCTCTCTCTCTCTCTTGGTTTAGTTTTTTTTTTTTTTTTTACTAGAAATGGTTTGAAGGTAAAATGAAACCTGAAATGGTTTTACACTAAAGAGGCCTTATTTTACAGTCAACGCAGAAAACCAATTCCGTTTGACCCAATTTTCAGTACGTACCAAACATGGAGCGTGGTGTAAAAGGATTTCTTGAAATCATTTTCAACCAAAACAAACGCAGCCTTAGTTCTATTTCCTTTAGAGACTTCGTTAAGTTTCACAAAACAACATAGTTTTGGTATTTTTTTTTTAATTTCCAAATTGACATTGTTTTTTGAGTATCTAATGACACAATGTGAAGGAATTATATGAAAGGACTACATCAAAAAATGCAAGCGTGAGAATCATTGTTTGCAAGAATCAAGGTGAAGTCATGGCAACTTTTTATGTAAAGACTGTTAGAATTACATATACAAAAGTGATTGAGGTTATGGCAATGAAGCATGAGGTACAATTTGCCATAGAGGTTGGTTTTTTTTGGAGTACTTTTGAGGAGGATTCGCTAATGGTTAACTAGGCACTAAAAGTCTAATCAGAGAACCTTTCGTTAGTTGAACCATTTATTGAAGATGCAAAAATTATAGTAGACGAGAATCAAATTAAATGGCTCACACCTTAGTACAGCACGCACAATACTTAGATTAAGAAGTAGTGTGGTCATAAGAGATTCCAAGTGCATTAAGCAAGTCCTTTAAACTGACACGTTGTAATTATGTTCATGCTTACTATTTTAGTTCCTAAACTTTACCAATTTTTTTTTGTTACATCCTTAAATTAAAAAAAAAAAATTGTTTTCATTTCTAAACTATTAAAAATGTTTTACTTTGTATCATTAAATTTTATCAAAAGTTTGTTTTTTGTGCCTTAAGAAAAAAAAATCATCCATATTTTTGTCTCTAAGCTATTTAAAAAAAAAAAAAAACTCTTTTTATAGTTTAATGACGAAAAAAGAATTTTTTAAAGTTTAGGGAAAAAAATTTTGTTCGGTAAAATTTAGAGACTAAAATAGTTTTTTACTAAAAAATAACAAAAAAAAAATAATATTAAATAAAATTAAAAGCTATAAGATTGAAATGATTAATAAGAACTTATAAGATTGATTAAATTTTGATAAAAAATTAAAGACTGTGATTTGTAATTTTAATTTTAAAATTAAAAAAAAAAAGTGAGGGGTGCATGATAGTTAACGTGTACTATTATTTTTTTTATTATTTTTTGTTGAGGGCGGAGGCCCTTCAATGTCCAAAGCCTCCATCTCCTTACCCTCTCAAGCCTCACCACATATCAACCCCTCTCTCTCTCTCTCTCTTTAAATAAGAATTGATCAGAAGGAAAAAAAAAAAAGAAAAAAAAAAGAAAAAAAACCAGAGCAAGAGAAAGAGGAAAAAAATGAAGCAGAGTTCACCTGAGGCGGTCTCATCGTCATCCTCTGCACCCGTCCAATCATCAGAGCCATCACAACCATCGTCGTCGTCATCGACATCAACGGCCGCGGCGGCGGAGGACCTAGCAGTAGCGATGAGGGACGGAGGCGGAGGAGGAAGCGGCGGAGGCGGAGGCGGCGGAGCGCAAGAGATGGTAGTTATAGACCGAAGAGGGGAGTACTCGGCGATATGCAAATGGACGGTCCAAAATTTCCCGAGAATAAAAGCTAGGGCTCTGTGGAGCAAGTACTTCGAGGTCGGCGGCTACGATTGCAGGCTCCTCGTGTATCCGAAAGGCGACTCGCAAGCTTTGCCAGGGTACATCTCAATCTACCTCCAAATCATGGACCCGAGAGGCACTTCTTCGTCGAAATGGGACTGCTTCGCCAGCTATCGCCTCGCAATCGCGAATGTTCACGACGATTCGAAGACTATTCACCGTGATTCCTGGCACAGATTCTCAACCAAGAAGAAATCTCACGGTTGGTGCGATTTCACACCTTCTTCTACAGTTTTCGATTCTAAATTGGGTTTCTTGTCTCAAAACGACTCCGTTTTGATCACCGCCGATATCTTAATCCTCCATGAATCCGTTAGTTTTACCCGCGATTATAATTCTAATAATAATAATAGTAGTAATGCTAATAGTAATAATAACAATAGCAATGCCAATAGTAGTAGTAATTCCAATGACTTGCAACAATCGGCGGCTTCGTCGTCCTCCTCGGCGGCGTCCTCCGTGGTGGTCGCGCCCGTGTCGGACGTGTTGAGTGGGAAGTTCACTTGGAAAGTGCATAACTTTAGTCTTTTTAAGGAGATGATAAAGACTCAGAAGATAATGAGCCCGGTTTTTCCAGCCGGAGAGTGTAATTTGAGGATTAGTGTCTACCAGAGTTCTGTCAATGGGGTGGATTATTTGTCCATGTGTTTGGAGAGTAAGGACACTGAGAAGACTGTTATTTTGGCCGATAGGAGTTGTTGGTGTTTGTTCCGAATGTCAGTGTTGAATCAAAAGCCCGGCTCCAATCATATGCATAGGGATTCTTATGGCAGGTTTGCGGCGGATAATAAGAGTGGGGATAATACTAGCTTGGGTTGGAATGATTATATGAAAATGTCGGATTTTATTGGGCAGGATTCGGGGTTTTTGGTTGATGATACTGCGGTGTTTAGTACTTCGTTTCATGTGATTAAGGAGTTCAGTAGCTTTTCGAAGAATGGAGGGTTGATTGGAGGGAGGAGTGGGAGTGGGGCGAGGAAGTTGGATGGCCATTTGGGGAAATTCACTTGGAAGATTGAGAATTTCACGCGGTTGAAGGATCTTTTGAAGAAGAGAAAGATTACGGGTCTTTGCATCAAGAGCAGGAGGTTTCAGATTGGGAATAGGGATTGTCGTCTCATTGTTTATCCACGAGGTATGCTACATTCTTGCTTTGAAGAATCCCATTTTTGTCTATCATGTAATACTCAATTGGTTTACATGCCAGTTTGTGTTTTAACTATTGGGTAGCGTTTGTTTCCATGAATTCAATTGTTAGTCTTTATAGGTACTCTTCAAAACCATGCGATATGTCTCTCTTATATGGATAATTGGGGGAATCAGGACTGCTAGTACTTTTATGTTTCTAATTGAGTAGGGATGTTACCTTATCTTTTACTACAATACTTTACTTTGAGCTTATTTGAGTTATCCTGATAGCTGCTTAGCATGGTGGTCTCGCAGCAATGTCCCTTATGGCTGAAGCTCAATGCAGTGTAAGTCACCATGCATTGTGGCACATTCATACTCAAAACCTGAATTCATTTGAACTTGTTGTTTCAGTTTGTCTGTAGGAAGTGGACTTCTGATGTTTTATTTTATTTGCCTTTTTGTACTTAACGATATCAGGCAAGTTTTAGCCACCATGCATTGTGGCTTATCATGTGTTTTCTGGTCCTTGCACATGACATTATTCGAGCTTGACTGACAATTGATTGGATTGTGCTTAAGAAGTGAACTGATGAAAATTTCATGTGTACTTGATGCTTTCAGGGCAGTCTCAGCCACCATGCCATCTTTCAGTGTTTCTTGAAGTTACGGATTCACGAAATACTTCCAGTGATTGGAGTTGTTTTGTTAGTCACCGATTGTCCGTTGTGAACCAGAGGGCGGAAGACAAATCTGTCACAAAGGAATCTCAGAACCGCTACTCCAAAGCTGCAAAGGACTGGGGTTGGCGTGAATTTGTGACACTCACTAGTCTCTTTGATCAAGACTCGGGGTTTCTTGATAAGGACACAGTTGTATTCTCAGCAGAGGTTCTTATATTAAAAGAGACATCATTAATGCATGACTTTACTGACCAGGAAACTGAGTATTCCAATGCTGGTTCCCAGATGGACAAAGTTGGGAAGAGAAGTTCATTTACCTGGAAGGTGGAGAACTTCCTTTCCTTTAAGGAAATAATGGAGACTCGTAAAATTTTTAGCAAGTTTTTTCAAGCTGGGGGATGTGAGCTTCGGATTGGTAGGTATCTGTCTCTTTCCTATTTTTTTCTCCCCACTGTAAAGGTAGTTTCAGTTGTTTGTATTTCTTTATTTGATTGGCAGTTGATTTTTTTTCCCCCTCCCCTACACAGGTGTGTATGAGTCCTTTGAAACCATTTGTATATATTTGGAGAGTGATCAGTCAGTTAATAGTGATCCGGATAAAAACTTTTGGGTTAGATACAGGATGGCTGTGGTAAATCAAAAGAATCAGGCCAAGACTGTGTGGAAGGAGTCTTCTATTTGTACAAAGACATGGAATAATTCTGTTTTACAATTCATGAAGGTTTCGGATATGTTGGAAGCGGATGCAGGGTTTCTTGTGCGTGACACTGTTGTTTTTGTTTGTGAGATATTAGATTGCTGCCCCTGGTTTGAGTTTTCAGACCTAGAGGTTAGTATTTTTTGGGTCTATTCCATCTATATGTTATATGCAAGTCATTTACAAAGAAATTATGTTCATGTGCTTCAAGTGAGTTAGAGCCTATTACTATATGTTTATTGGTTCTCTTTTGGATAGTTATGTAATGTCTCCATTGTAAATACTGAAAAAAGAAATCTTGACTATAGACATAAGACCGATATTTGTGGAATGTTATATGTGACCCTTTTAGTTTCTGTTCTATTTCTAACCTGGCTTTGGGTATATATACTGAAAAAAGAACTTAAGGGGTTTAATGATGATGCTTTTATGGAATGGATACCTCACTTGACAGTGCAGAAGATATATGAGAGAGGGTGAAGTATGAGATTGGACTGGAAATGGTTGATCACTCTTGATTAATTGACATTAATAGTCTTGAATATCTTGGTAAAGTTTTACAATATCTTTAGGCTATAAACTAATCACATGAAGCATAGATTTGACTTATAGCATGTTAGTGTCATGAACTTGAACTTTAAATTAATTTTGTTACATATCTGAGTAAGTCCTTTTAAGAGGTAGAGTAGCATTATTATTTTTAACAAATAGGTTGCAGATGAAAACTTGTTTCAACCAGGTTGCTTGACATGCTCAATGTTAACTTTTTTACGTGGAATTTACAGTTGGTGTTAGTTCCAAGAATGGTTGTAGTAGTTTTTAGTTACTTCTTTCCTTTTAAGAGGTAAAATAGTTTTTAATTGCATGAAACTTAAACAAATAGTTTTTAGTTACATGGAATTACAGTTGGTGTTAGTCCTTTTAAGAGGTAAAATAACTTTTTTTTTTTCCTCACTATCCTTAAAAACCTTAATTTAATAGCTTATAAGTTTTTAACTCCTTCCTCCTCCCACCTGATACCTTAATTGTTTTTGGAAGCCTATTGCATTATTTCTCCAATTGGTGAATACTATCTGATAGCTTTTGTTCTTTCTTTAAACACCTGATTCAAGACTGATTGCTCAATTCCTTCTCCAATGAGGGTCTTTGGAACCCGCACTATATCAGGAATTTAGGATTATTTGATTTCGGTTTAATGTGAAAGAGGTTCAGGAATGCTTTGGCCTTTAGTCAGTTAGGAATGTGTTTTTATAGGTTTTATCCCACAAGTTCCAGATTTGGTTTCCTACAGGCTGAAGATCATGTCTTCATTTGGGACTCAAAAATTAAAGGAAAAAATCTGGGAATTTTTGCATTCTACTATGAGTAATAGACAGGTTGGTAAGTCTTCATATAGGTACACTGGAACGATCTGACTGCCCTTGCCGAGCTACTCTTGAAAATCAGAAACATTCTTAACTTTTTGTAAACAGAAAGCAGCATTTAACTAAATAAAAGACAAAATGGGACTCTAAGACAACCATGCACCAAAAACTCAACAAAAAATCAGGTTTTTAAATTCTTTTGGTTTTTGAGCTTTTTGCTTGTGGGCTTCTCTTGGTCTGCATCAACATATCTGTTATTTTTTTTTTTGATAAGTATCAACATACCTGTTATCTTATTAACCAAATTAGTTTCTAGCTTTAACACTTGTACGGTTGAATCAAACTCTCTTTATGAATTTCTAGTTGTTGACTTAAAAATCAAATGCAATGATCTACGTATCATTATTAGAGGATTCAAAATTGTAAATGCAAGATGGTTTTATGGAAGAATTATTAATGTGGTCAAATGTTGAACAAAACTCTTTTTTATCCTGGTTCTCTTACAGATGATATGTGATTTGGTTCAATGCATCTGCTTCATGTTCAATCTTTATGTGTCCATGGCTTTACTTGAATTTCCATGAAAATTTGTGTAGGATAAGCTACAATTGAAATCTTGAATCCTGTTTACGTCTCAGACAAGCATTTGACTCTCATAACTTTGTTTAAAATTCTTTTGATTGATTTATATTCTCCAAAGATTGTTTAGCTCACTGTTATTGGAATGTATATTTGCTATACTATTTCTTTGTACAAATTTATTGACCAACTGATTTGTTCTATACTTTTTTTGGTGGTTGTAACTGTGTCTATGTTTGGCCTACCTCTTCATAGGTTTTGGCTTCAGAGGATGATCAGGATGCTTTGACAACTGATCCTGATGAACTCATTGATTCTGAAGACAGTGAAGGAATTAGTGGAGATGAAGAAGATATATTCAGAAACCTTCTGTCTAGGGCTGGTTTTCACCTCACATATGGAGATAATCCTTCACAGCCACAGGTCACATTACGAGAAAAGCTTCTAATGGATGCTGGTGCAATTGCTGGTTTTCTGACTGGACTCCGTGTTTACCTTGATGACCCTGCTAAAGTGAAGCGCTTGCTTCTTCCAACCAAACTCTCTGGTAGTAATGATGGAAAGAAGGCCACAAAGTCCGATGATTCTTCTCCCAGTTTGATGAACTTGCTGATGGGAGTCAAAGTTTTGCAGCAGGCAATCATTGATTTACTTTTGGATATCATGGTTGAGTGTTGCCAACCTTCGGAAGCGAGTTCTAATGGTGATTCTTCTGATACAAACTCAAAACCTTCTCCAGGTGGCAGTGGAGCTGCAACTCCACTGGAATCTGATAGGGAGAATGGAGCAACAGAATCTGTGCAATTTCCTGTATGTGAGAGATTAGATTCAGGCATTGATGAAGGTGGCAGTGCATCTGCTGTACAGAGCTCTGACATGAATGGGCTAGGTATACCAGAAAAAGCCCTTCCTGGACAACCCATTTGTCCACCTGAAACATCTGCTGGGACTTCAGAAAACGTGCCCCTTCGCTCGAAGGTACTATATTTTATTTACAAGTGGCAAACTGCTTTGTTTAATATTTTGATATTGACTACTAGAACACATTGAATTTTCAGACAAAGTGGCCAGAACAATCTGAGGAGCTCTTAGGATTGATTGTAAACTCACTGAGAGCCCTAGATGGAGCTGTTCCCCAGGGCTGTCCGGAGCCAAGGCGACGGCCTCAGTCTGCTCAAAAGATTGCCCTTGTATTGGATAAAGCTCCTAAGCATTTGCAAGCAGACCTAGTTTCCCTGGTACCCAAATTGGTTGAGCAGTCTGAACATTCACTAGCTGCTTGTGCGCTTCTTGAGCGACTTCAAAAGCCAGATGCAGAACCCTCATTGAGGATACCTGTAAGATAATATCCACTAAGGCCAATATTTCTTTTTCTTAAGACCTACTAGGCTTGTTTTCATGTGCTTTCAGGGTCATACTTTGGGAAAACATAAGCATCTTTGGAGCATATATTCTCATTATCTGAATGTAGTCTATTGCTATATCATTCTTCTCCTAATTATGATATATTTATGTTTCCTAGGTTTTTGGTGCTCTTAGTCAACTGGAGTGTGGCAGTGAATTGTGGGAACGTGTTCTATTTCAATCTTTTGACCTTTTGGCAGACTCAAATGATGAACCTCTTGTTGCAACCATAGATTTTATATTTAAAGCTGCATCCCAGTGCCAACATCTTCCTGAAGCAGTAAGCTTAAATGCATTCTGAAGTTTGATTAGGTTCCTTTCTTGTGTTTTTCTAATTTTTGACGTGCTTTTCTTTAAACATAGTAACCTTCTTTCTTCTTAATTGTAGGTCAGATCTGTTCGTGTTAGGCTAAAAAATTTGGGTGTTGAGGTGTCTCCTTCTGTCCTCAGTTTTTTAAGTAAAACTGTAAATAGTTGGGGAGATGTTGCTGAAACCATACTTAGAGATATTGACTGTGATGATGATTTTGGTGAAAATTGCTCACAGTTGCCTTGTGGGCTTTTCTTATTTGGTGAATATGGACCTACATCTGAAAGGCTGCATCTGGTGGATGAGCAGGGTATCCGTGCTGGTCGTCATTTTTCTGATATTTTTATCCTGATTGAGATGTTATCTATACCCTGCCTTGCTGTTGAAGCTTCTCAAACATTTGAGAGAGCTGTAGCTCGAGGTGCCATTGTAGCTCAATCAGTAGCCATGGTCTTGGAAAGGCGCCTTGCTCAAAGATTGAATCTTACTGCCAGTTTTGTTGCTGACAATTTTCAGCACACAGATGATGCAGTAGAGGGAGAGGTCAATGAGCAGCTGAGAATACAACCGGATGATTTTACTTCAGTTCTTGGTCTCGCTGAGACATTGGCCCTCTCAAGAGACCCTTGTGTGAAGGAATTTGTGAAAATCCTGTACACAATATTGTTTAAATGGTATGCTGATGAGTCTTACAGAGGAAGGATGCTGAAGAGACTTGTTGACCGAGCCACCAGCACCACAGATAATAGTCGTGAAGTAGACTTAGATTTGGATATATTGGTTACCTTGGTTTTTGAGGAACAAGATATTATTAGACCAATTTTAAGCATGATGCGGGAGGTCGCTGAACTTGCAAATGTTGATCGAGCTGCTCTTTGGCACCAGCTATGTGCTAGTGAAGATGAAATTATTCGTATGCGAGAAGAACGAAAAGCGGAACTTTCCAATATGGTTAGAGAAAAAGCAACCATATCTCAAAAACTGAGTGAAGCCGAGGCCAACAACAATCGTCTCAAGGTATTTGATGTCTTAATTAAAATGATATGATTAGGGCTTTCACATCTTGCTAGTATTTATGGAGAATATGAGAATTGATTCCTTCCATGAAATGGCAGTCTGAAATGAGGGCCGAGATGGATCGGTTTGCTCGGGAAAAGAAGGGGTTCTCTGAACAAATACAAGAAGTTGAGAGTCAGCTTGAGTGGCTTCGCTCAGAGCGGGATGATGAAATTACAAAGCTCACTTCAGAGAAGAAAGCTCTTCAGGATCGTCTTCATGATGCAGAGACACAACTCTCCCAATTGAAGTCCCGTAAACGTGATGAATTGAAGGTATCAGTTTCCTTTGGTCCCCCAACTCCCTACCTTTTATTCTGCTTCAGTTACATATAGCAAAAGGGAAAAAAAAAAAAAGAAAAAGAAAAAGAAAAAAAAAAGATATTTAGCTGCCCTGTGATCTTTATGGTACGTGTCATCATAAATATTAGTTATTTTTGGATAAATACTCCTAAAAATATTATATAACAAAATTAATGTGAGCATCTTGTTTTTCCATCAGCTGCATTGTCAACACCTTCAACATGGTTGCATTGGGAGATTATTTTTCTTAGTTAACATGTATCTGTAAATTTCTACTGTGACCAGCATATATTGATTTGTTTTAGACTTGTAGTGAATGTAATACTTGAAAGATCCTACTTATCCCCAAAAAAATAAGTAATATTTGAAAGATCTTGGTGTTTTGATTCTGGTAGCATATATGTTATTGCTTATGTTACCTAATTTTCCAAATTACGCTTTGTGAAAATGAGTCTTTTTCCAAGAATCATTTTCTATAAAACTATCTCATTTCAATGTTTGGTAGTAACTTTAAATGAGTTAAAAAACAATCTCCCAACTTCTCTTATTTAGCTTGTTGTGAGAGAGTTGTTTTCCAAAAAAAATTTAGTGGAAAACAATCTCTAAAAATAAGTCATACTTTTATGTTGATTAAAGATAGTTTTCCTTTGACTTAACTTTTTTTATGCTACCAAACACTGGAAAACACGGAAAACTATCTTTACATAAGGTTTTTCATCGAAACAAACGGAGCGTTAATGCCATTATTATTGACATCGCAAAGGATCTTATTTCTTAGATTGCTAGATCTTTCTTAATTGGGTCTTGTTAAAGGTTGCCCTTAGGGCATTTGTTAATGAACCATTTTAAGAAAGTTTGATATCACTTTTCTGACTTTTATGGGAAATATAAAAAACTGTAAAAAAAAATCAGTTGTTTTATTCCATTCCCATTATTTAAAAAAAAAAAAAAATGCATTTCTTAAACGAATGCCTTTAGGGCATCTGTTAACAAAATCCTGCTTAATTTTATCCTACTAGAATTAGGATCTTGGAAATGATTTTCCCAGTTTTAGCTGTAAAAGTATTTTGTCAGTGAAGGTTTAATGATTTTCTTTGTAAGCCTTTATAATCAGCCCGTTTCCCCAAAATTTTCTCTGATCCTCCTGGATCTCAGCATTTTTTTGGAGGAAATCAGAAACAGGTAGATGTGTAGTTCTAAGTTATTGCCAGATTCCTTCAGTCTGGCTTTCAACTAATTACTCTACTATCAAAATTGAGTAGAAAACATTAACCGCTTAAAGTCTTATAGCTAAAATATTATGTTGTGAACTATTGCTTGCATATATACATTATATCAATCATCCCACCTCTTGCCTTTTCATCTCTAATGTTTTCAGCCTTTTTATTTGGGGGGTGGGGGGTTCTGTGGAATATCCATATCCTGTCTATTATTGGTCTCTAGGACGTACTGATTGGGCAATGTTCAATGTAGCCCATATGCCTACATATACAATCTTGCATAGAAGCTAATGAAACGATAGAGTTATATCTTGAAGTGGTTATATTTCAATTTTCCTTTCTGCTGGTTGTTCTCTTCACAGGATTTGATATTTTATGTTAAACGTAATTTTCATGATATTAGCAGGGATCAATCGTCATTAAATAGGGTGAAGCCTTGGCGTTCTTGTAAATCCATTCTTTGAGTTATTTGTGTACTTGTATTTTTTCCTCCAGATGATGGACAGTATGGTGTCTTTGATGAGATATAACTGTTGAAAATCATTTTTGAGCCAGTCTGTTTTCAGCTCTGAAAGTGTTGTACATTCTCTTTGTTTTCACTTCGCTAACACTGATGAACTCAAACTCCCCCCCTCCCCTTCTTTTTTCCTTTTTTCCAACATATCATAATACTAGAGTGACTGTACGTTGGCCTTCAACCTATATAGTTATCTTAAATTCTTCCAGGCTTGTGACCGGCTGTGAGCTTTGTTTTTTGGGAAGTATATATTTTTCTTAAATTCTTCTGAAGATGAAAGTGTTAAGTAGACCTATCCAGAAAAGCTTTAAGTAGCTTTCAGCTCATAAGGCCATATTCTCTTTCTTAGCATTTGCAAAACTTCCTGTATGAATATAGCATCAAAAATACTACTATTAAGTGTGATTTGAGGACTTGTTAGTTCCTCCAACTATTTTTGTCAGTATGCTTCCTAATTCGAGGCTGTTGAGAACTTTGAATGATATTACGTTTTTTATCTCACAATAAAGGATTTCTTTCCTTCTGGAGCATTCTGTTTATAACAAGTTTATGGGATAATAATTCTTATGAAATATGTAGTTGATATTGGAATGGTTTGAATTAATTCCAATGAAATTGCCATTTTATAACTAAAGGTTTGTAATGGTACATAATCTCACAATTGGTGAGTTGGAATATTGGTTTTTTTGGTCTGGCCTCTGCCTGCTACAGTGAATGAGGATGGAGGGATTGTTTTTTTCATGCTTTAATATGGGTTTTGTCTGCCATTTCCTTTTGCTGACTTCAATGAATGTGACAGAAAGTTATGAAGGAGAAAAATGCTCTTGCTGAAAGGCTGAAGAGTGCTGAAGCTGCACGGAAAAGATTTGATGAAGAACTGAAACGGTATGCCACGGAGAATGTGACTCGAGAGGAAATCCGCCAGTCACTTGAGGATGAAGTTCGGCGATTGACACAAACAGTGGGCCAAACTGAAGGAGAGAAGCGGGAGAAGGAAGAGCAGGTTGCTCGGTGTGAAGCATATATTGATGGGATGGAATCAAAATTGCAGGCGTGCCAGGTTTTTGCTCTAAAATTGCTCATGCTTTTTACACCCTCCCTTACATATTTATCATGGGTATTATCATTTTGTTCTTCTATCACTTTGGTTAGATTTTGCGCTGCTTGGTAATGGTATGTCCTCAATCAAGCTAACTACTGCATTGATGCCTTGTAACATGAAAACAATAGCAGTGTACCTTGAATTTGATCAACTAGCTAACCTGCCATAATTCTGCTAGATGAACTCAATATTGAATTGATAAGACCCGTTGGGCAACACAAATAATACAAAATAAGATTTAAGTAGATGAATTCAAAATATGTTTGGATGAACCTACTTGTAATAATAATTGTGTGGAGTAGAACAGGAGTGTTATCAATGAGTGGGAGACTTCCTAATTAAGTCTCTGTTTGAAGCTCTTTAGCATAGAATGTTCAATTTGACTGTGATTCAGCTTTTAGTTAGTATAGTAGTTATTTTTAGTAGTATTCTTACAAAATTGTGTGTACTAATCTCTCTCTCACATGTTATTTATGACTTGAAAAATATTAGAATGTGATTGGATTAATAACTCTCCCTTTCTTTTGCAGCAATATATTCACACCTTGGAGGGTTCACTCCAGGAAGAAATGTCACGACATGCCCCTCTTTATGGTGCTGGCTTGGAAGCTCTTTCAATGAATGAATTGGATACATTGTCACGTATACATGAGGAAGGGCTCAGGCAGATCCACGCCCTTCAACAGCGGAAAGGGAGTCCAGCCAGCACTCCTCATGTGAGCCCCCACGCCCTTCCACACAATCATGGGTTATACCCTGCTACACCACCTCAGATGGCCGTCGGATTGCCTTCTTCACTTATACCGAATGGGGTTGGGATCCACAGCAATGGGCATGTGAATGGTGCCGTTGGTCCCTGGTTCAACCACAATTAAATTCTGGGGGTCAGGAAGTGTCCTTTTTGCCAAATCTAGGCATTTTGTTCACTCAATAGAGCTGGGTGACATCAATATGAAGGGATTTTTATTTTTCTTTTCAGAGTTATTTTTTGGCATTTTGACTGGTAGAACTGTTGGAACACGTGGGGAAAAAAGAAGGAATAACCGATCAAGGGTGGATGGGGAGGATTGGTTTTAGAATTGAAAGTGAGGGGCGAGTCCAATGGAACTAACAGTTTGCAAATGCCATTACTCATTTGCATCTTTCTTAAAGGTTAATCATAGGCCTTCTGCAAAGTTTTGTTCATTGTGTTCCGTTTATATCTATTTTCGAGTTACATCCTTCTTTGCCTAATGGGGGGTAAAGGCTAATCTTCGTTTCACATGGGTGCCATTGACTGGGTTTTTCAGGTGGTATCCTCGTCATTGTCTACAAAGTAGTGCATTTGGGGCCACCTAGCTAGCATATCCGAAGTGTAATCAGCCCAATCCTTACACAAGATTGGGCTTTTAATGTTCACCAAAATATTGATACATGAGCCCAAATAAATAATAAATAAATAAAAACCGGAATTTGCAATCGATTTTTTATAAAGACGATCATGATATTGATAGTGTTGGAAAATTAGTCCCAATCCCATGCCCTGGAATCAAAACTTTCGTATAGATTATGGCTTATGACTCAACCAGATAACGATTACCATCTAATAAAATAACAGTTGGATTTATCAAATCGAATCACCTTATCTCTGACTCTTTTGCTATCGTATCGTAACAGGATATACAACAAAACTAACACGTTTTAATTATAATAATGAAATAACGTGTTTTAATAGCTAAAAAACAAAACAAAACAAAACCTTAAATGTGAAAATGATTGTGCAATAGTACCAGTTATAGTAACTGAAAGGTACTTAGAATTACAATTAAAATGCAATTTCTAAGCAGGTTTTGGATGAATAGACCATTGAAATTTCTAAGCAGGTGCATGTCTGCGTTGATCATTCTTGTTTGTTTTGTAGAAGCGTAGGCGGTAGGCCTAGCACAACTTGTCATTTAAATCCAAGAAAGTATTAAAGCCAAAGATAGAGACAAAAATCAAGAAAGTTCAATGCCTCACTGGGTCACGTAATGTAAACCATCCAGTGTTCCGAAATTTCAAAGCATGGGAGGGCTTGAGGCTCTATCCATTCCAGGGTAAGATGGCAGTGGACTGTGAGTATACAATCTATACACGCCTTTAGCAAATATCAAATGCAAATGCAGCTCTTGCACTTATATTCGTGTCCGTTTATGAATTACTTATTTTTGATAATTTATTTACATAATGTGAGACAAAAAATTAAAAGTTAAATTATTTGAAATAAAGCTGAAATAAAAAGTAGTGTGAAACTCGAACACAGTAGATAATTTAAGAAAAAAACTAGTTTTTAGTTAGTTGCCAAGTGTACAATGCTGCCATTATATAATAAGCTGAAAATTCTGATATGATCAGGAAAATACCCTATGATCTTATTAGTTATGGGGTTCTGCATGAAATTAATTCGCAGCAAATGCCAAAATCTTTCTTAGGTTTTTTATTTATTATAATTTGATAATTAGAGAAAGAAGGATTGAAATTCAACGTTTCCATTGCAAACATTAAGGAATGTCGGTAAAATTATAAAGCTGATGGCAAAAAAGTCTTCATATCCCATATTTCCTTTGATGCAAATCCTCTCGCACGCAAACTGACGCACGTCACATGTTGAAGTAAGCTGAACCTAGTTAGCTAAGCTCTATTTTACAGGTCTTTGAAATTTTTTGATATATATATTATTTATGGATAAGTATCATCAGCCAAATTTTTATCTAAATGCCAATTGAGATTTGCTTGTCCAAAATTAATTATTCGGTGACATTGACTAAAGTGTTTTAAAACAAAATTAATACAATCACCCCACATTTTTGCTATACAAGGTATAGCATGAACTTAGCCCACAAAATGGTAACTTGGAGAAATAGCACTTTTTCGATTTTTCTAGTGGAAATTGGCAGGTCGGTGACGTAAGAGAACTAAATTCTCGGTCTGCAATCATTATCGATAAGTCCATGGCCTGACAACAAATTTTACAATCATGTGAGAAGACAAACTGTTAGTGTCGATGAGATCACATAAAAACAAATGATAACCAGTCAACTTAATATGTGTGAAATTTGTTGTAAAAATTGTTATATTTGTGGCACTGCTTTATCGTAATTTTCGGACATGTCTGCTACACATGGCATTACTATGAAGCTGTAGAGAGAGAGAGAGAGAGAGAGAGAGAGACAGAGAGAGAGAGAGAGCTTAGTCATCACTTATTTTGCATGGAATATGGATTTCCAACCATCAAGGGAGACCAAGAACATAGGGACAATTGTGGGAAGGAGAGTTTGTATGTGACTAAGAAAGAGCAGAATATTTCACTACAAGACGTGGCCTGATATATCTCATTTTGACTTTTAGTTTGTACGTGTCTCTCTCACACATCCTTCTCTGATTTTTCTCAATTCAATCCCTTCCATACAATTACTCCTATTCTATTTAAGCCATTCATACTCCTCTCTAATATTCAAGAATCCCAACTGGTACATATATTTATCTGGAGAGAAAAGCTGTTCTCAAGAAGGTAATTAACCTATTTTATCTCTTTCAGGAGAGAGAACTGAGATCACCTTGATTCTTCTCTCTCTCTTTTGGGCATTGCTGGGTTGGTTCTAAAAATGAGCTTGGCTTGCCCCACTTCTTCTTTTTCAGAGCAAGCCACTCTTGATTTACATCTCTAGCTTTTTCTTCTTTGTATTACCATGTACATATAATTTTATCAAGGCCTTCATATCAATATGTGTGTATGTACATTGCAGGTGTATTTGATATATTCCAAGTTTAAGAAAGCACACAATATTGTTGCATGGTGAAAACTGATACGTAATTACCATCCTTTTGCGCACAACATACATGTTATTGTTGCACGGTGAAGAAAAATAAATTTAGAAAGGTGGAACAGAGAATTCTTGGTATAACGCAAGGTAGGCTAGTCTAATCATGCTCCTACATTTTAGGTTCAACGTTCAAATAAACCTATCGCCACTTAACGTTTTCTAATTTTTACCGCTCTCTTTTAATATGTGATGAGTTGGTTTTCCTAATTTTGTGATGAGCTATAATAGTATTCAAATTAAGCTTGTTATAGTCCTCGAGTCCTAAAGCTTTTGATGAATAGTTACACTTTTAATTTGGTTAGAACTTTTTTGAGTTTTGACAACCTCTCTCTCTCTCTTTGTGCAGTATGAATGAAGTTTATTTTCCTTACTTTGATCCTGACTTTGATAAGCTCCCGGAGAGGATAAATGGCCCCACGTAAGCAACAATTTAAGCCTTTAATCCTAATTCTGAAATCCACCATTGCACATCCTAATGATCACTAGATAGAAATTCCCAGCCATTGATTTACCCAATTATCATGTTTTGCCTTGCAGTTGCAGAGTTTGCATTGACAATGAAAGCATGGATGATTGCACAGTAGTAAAGGTACGTGAGTTTAAAAGAAAAAGAAGGGACTCTCTCTACGATGCACGACGCTAATTAACAAGGTCGCTTGTGTGATGTGGTGTAGGTTGATAGCGTGAACAAGCAGGGACTCCTCCTAGAAGTGGTGCAGGTGTTGACAGACCTCAATCTTATAATCTCAAAGAGCTACATTTCTTCTGATGCAGTGTGGTTCATGGATGGTATATATGGCCATTTTTATTAGTTCTGATTATCTTCTTATAATCAATGTTATTACCTTCTAATGGCTCACAATAAAACCCATCACAACGATTTGTAATTCAATTTCTTGATGATCTAATTAATGTATGCAAATTTGCAGTTTTTCATGTTAAAGATGAGCATGGCAACAAACTCACGGACCAGAAAGTCATTAACTATATCAAGCAGGTAATTTAATTGGTTCCTTCTTGTGATATTGTCATTATCATTTACATTTTATTTTTTATTTTTTATTTTTTTATAGAAATGAAATTGAAAATTATGGAGACAGTGAGAACTCGTGGTTGTCATCATGTAGTTTTGAATTGGTCATAACAGATTTTAAAAACAATTTTTTATTTTTATTTTATTTTTTTAAAGAGGAATACACATAATTTTAGGAGGTTCTAGGAAATTAAAGTTTAAAATAAACTCAATCATATTTTCAATTATAAAAACATAGTGTGTAACAATCACCGTCCAACTCTGAAATACATATAGATGATACTTGTTACACATAAATTGTTACATACATCCTATTTTTGAATTGATCAAGTCAAGGTTTTAAAGTTCAAAATTGTAATTTCAATTCAAAAATAGGTGTGTGTAAAACTGTATTTAACAATTTGCAAGTATATTGTAATAAACACAACTCAATGCATATATACCCCCAATCCAAGAACTGTTAGCATACAATACCAGAGGTAAATGTTACCACGCAGTTGATGATATCCACTTTCTCGGATGGGAATTTTTGTATTCATGAAAGCACTAACATATGTAGGAAACTTTGCAGGCCATAGGTACAACAAGGGAAACCCATAATTCGGCCAAGGCAAAGACCTATGCAAATATGGTATTCAGTCCTGAACCCAATAACAATAATGAGCACACAGTCATCGAAATGAGCGGAACAGATAGGCCTGGTTTATTTTCCGAGCTATCAGCTGCCTTAGCAGACCTCCATTGCAACGTCGTGGAAGCTCATGCATGGAGTCATAATGATCGCTTGGCTTGTGTTGCCTACATTTCAGATCAATCCACTCACACCCCAATTGAAGATCCCAATCGCCTTGCAAGTATTGAAGATCACCTCACTACAGTCCTTCGAGCCACAATAACCCCAACCCCTACTACGAACCAGCCCAACCAACAAGAAGCTAAGACTGCAGATTTTCTTGGAGGAGAAGGCGCCGTGACGAATGTCGAACGCCGCTTGCATCAGCTCATGCACTCGGTTAGGGACTTCGAGGGGCCGCCATCTAGGACCGCGAGCTTGCCAACGACACCATCAGATTCGGAAAGTGATGAGGAGGCCGGGATGAGGACAACGGTGAAGATTGAGAGTTGTGACGAAAAGGGTTACTCCATTGTGAACATAAATTGCAAGGATCGACCAAGACTCATGTTTGATACAGTGTGCACGCTTACTGACATGCAGTACGTGATTTTCCATGCTTCAATAAATTCAGATGGAGGTTATGCCTTCCAGGTATGTATGGTTATACATAAGCTAAGCTAATTTCATACATGTAAAAGCTATCATGTTTATTACTGCAAAAGGTTCCAGGAATACTAGGATTTTGGATTCAAGATTATATGTTACATGTGAAGTAGGCAATTGCTAGTTGCAAGATGCTACAAACACAATAAATTCCGTAACTTTCTCACAAATTATTGAGATAATAAATTATAATTATTGTAATATTACTTTCACTGTACTTACTATTGATATCGTCTTTATTGAATATTAATCTCACTTGTTACCCAAGTTGAGAGTCTTTTGACTCATTGTTGTGAGTTAGCATGCAATGTTTCTAAAACATAATTTAGATAAAATTCATGTTTTGTCTAAATTAGCACTACAATGTTTATGGAGACTGATACTGTTGATTGCAGGAGTATTTTATCCGACACTTAGATGGGTGTGCCATGAGTACAGAGTGCGAGAAAGAACGAGTAATAAAATGCTTAGAAGCCGCCATAGAGCGCCGGGTTTGTGAGGTGAGCACTGCCTTAAACCATTAAATTAAACCAGTACTCAAATTCTATCCTTGTTGCCATAATCATAATTAGCTTTTTGGTTAATTTGCACAGGGAGTTCGGTTAGAATTGTGTGCAGACAATAGGGTAGGCTTGCTCTCTGATATAACTCGGGTTCTTCGAGAGAATGGTCTAACCGTTGTCCGAGCAGATGTAGAAACGCAGGGAGAGAAGGCCATAAATGCTTTCTATGTGAGGGACATGTCAGGGAATAAGGTAGACATGGAGTTCATAGAGTCGATGAAGAAAGAGATGGGTCCAATAGCCCTTCAAGTCAAGAATGACACAATAAGACCAAGCTCGCCTGAAAGATCTCGTTTCTCTTTTTCACACATGTTAAAAGCGAGTAGTTCTCTAATAACTTTATTACTATCAAGTAATCCATGTAAATATAGCTAATTCCTAGCAAGGCCATTCTACATATGGAATTTGCTTTTAGGGTTGTAAATAGCTATGATTTAATTAAAAAAATGCAGTTGTGCAGATGCCAGTCGTTAGACTAAGAATTATGTGGAATGGACTGTATATTAATAAACATATATTGTACAAAAATTATTAGATATTTTTGGAATATAACTACATTATACTTTCTCATTTCACATCAATAATATATCTCACTATGAGTCTAATTATTAGGATTTACAATTATGTGAAAGGATGGAGGAACACTTGACGAAATTATTTCAAGTTGTAAATAAAAGGAATTACGATCATAGCTATACAATTTTGAATGTGTAGATCATGGCCATTCAATTTTAAATATGTCAAATTGCGAGAATATGCATGCATCTATGGATGCTAAGTGGACTATTCTAAAGTCAAAATTTCATTGTGATAGGTTAGTAGATCATCCATCTACTTCAACTAGAAGAATTGTTTAGTAAATAAATGATCACAATAATGATAGTTTTAGAAATTTTTTCTAGGGCAATCATTAAGAAGTTTAAATTATACAAATTTAATAAAAAGAGAACTAGATTATATTGACATTACAGAAAAACCATAAAAATACATGAAATTTTATAATTTTCTTCTACTAACATAATGAAAAAAAATAAAAATAAAAGAAGACTAATGAGAGATAAAGTGAGAATTAAGAATGCTGAGATGAGAATAATACAGTGAAAAAGAGTCTAAAATGATGATAGGCAATAGAAAAGTGGAGAGAGAGAGAGAGAGAGAGATGATACCTACTACGACCATAAGCTGAGTCATTAAGAAGAGTAGAGCTGCTGGTGCCATCAAGGATAGCTCACAGTCACAATATCTCTTTTGGTGCTTTTTTTTAGAAAAAAAATGAAATAATAGATTATTTTTATGGAATGTGTAGAACGAGTTACAAATTTGAATGGTTACAAATTTTTATTTTTGAATGGGTTTATTTATTAAATATTTGTTTATTTGTTTTTGTTTAGCCTAATTTTTAAAATTGTGCCAAGGACACAACAAATTGTTACAATAGTTGGGATGTTAGTCCCTCATGGGTCAAAATAAAATTATAGACTAGGGCCCACTACAGTCAAACACAATGATGATGTGAAAATATTGTAAGATTTTGTTGTGTTTATAAAATTTCTCTAATTTTTAATATTTTCATTTGGGCTTCTATTTTGATTATTATTATATATTATTTGTTTAAGGGGTTAAAGATTATGTTTGGGGGGTTAAGGTTAATTTTGTTGAACCAAAATTTTTGAGATTTGTAGGTTAAAGTTTTCAATATATATATTTTTAGGGTATACAAATCATATTAGTTTTTAAAATAACTATGTATGTAAATTTTATTTTTTAACACCTTGGCTTACCTGTAAAGCAGCTCTCATCACCAATAGGCGATAACTCCGAAAACCACAGTCTATCACTACAGTTACGAGCATCGACATATTTGTGATCTCCTCAGATGACGCCCATATTCTCTACACCAAAGCTAATCTTGCAAATAATGTTGAACTTGAGCCTAGAAGATCAGAAAAATTACAGCTAACTATATATATATATATATATATATATATATATATATATAATCCTCCATTTATGGCAACAATGAATGATTACACATAAAACACATGTATTCTAAAGGTGATACTGATTTATGCATTAAAAAAACTAGTTGCAGATTCCATGTGTTGTGTGTGATAATATTATTAGGATGGTTTCATTAAATTTATTTTTTTGCAGTTTGGACTAATTTAATAAATAATAATGTATTTCATAATCATATTTTCATTTTTTATAAGGACAATTACAAATGTAATATATATAATTTTTTTATACCAAAATGAAAATAGTGCAATTTTTCTCTGGAATTCAAAAGATAGAAAAAATATATTAATTTTTTAATAAAAATTATTTATAACATTTTGTGTATCATTAAAAAGTATATAAAATTTGGAAATTATTTTTTTAGTTTTAAACAAACTTTTTCAAACCTAATTTTTTTCTACTGTACAATAAAAAAACACCGAGAAATGTATCAAAAAAATTATTAAAATTCAATCAAACTACAATTAAAATAAAAAATAAAGAAAAAAAATAAAACTCATATCAAAGTCAAACTCATTCTCCCAAATATGTAAAATATTTCAAACATAATGTAATCAAGCCAAATATCCAAGACATAATCAAATTCAAAATTTTTTATAAGGTTTTGAAGTAATGCTACAGAAATATGTCACTATTCCCAGGAAAAAAGTGTTGGTTATTGCTTTATACATAATGATTGTAACTCATTTTTCATAATTAAAAAAAAAAAAAAACCAAGAGTACAAAAGGGGAAAAGAGTAGAGAAATTTTTGAAAAAAGAAGTATTGTCTTAATATTGTCGTAATCTAATCTAACATCTAATCCAACATGTGAAAAATGAATAGATAAATAAATAATTTTAAACTCAAAATTGAATTTATTTTCTTAAAAATCTCAAAGAATACACTAATGAGATTAGGAAGTTGAGCGATACAAAATATTTGTAAATGCTTATGTGGGGCCAGAGGATTTGTGACCCTGGCCCACTTTACATTTGGGCCCAAAACCCGAGCCGAGGAGGGATATAGTCGGGGACCTACAGTGAAAGTCCAAATAGCCTTGAGACATGGCCGAGGATGACTCTATCCTCGGCATCCCCAAGGCACTCCTAAAAAAAAGGGCAAGAACGGCATAGGAACAGTTTTGGGAAGAGTCGAACACATCCGCGTTGATAGATAAAGGAGCCCTGGATAATATGGCGACAAAGGACAAAGGAAAGACTGCCATTACTGCAATTAAATACTCTACGCCAGACAGAGTAATGCTTTTCAGCTTTTACAACTATCCCCAACCACTTTGGGTATAGGCTGATGGGACAAGTATCAATCCTGGAAAGTTGAACCTACACGTGGACGTTGGAAGAGGGGTAAAGGCTAATATAAAAGCAGAAGTAAGCAGTCTAGAAAAAGGGGTTGGGAAAAAAGGCCAAGAACTAGAGCCTCCCAGGCCGTATCGAGGAGAAAAACTTCTCGAACGAATATGGTTTAGTTCTGTATGAACACCATGACTAACCATTGTCTGATGACCAAGACCTAGCCTTTCAAGCTCACGCTCTACAAATTATATTGTTTGGACCCTTAACGTGTGAACCCAACATCATTTTGGGGTCGTTACAAATTGAGTCCTTACAATTGGCGCTGTCTGTGGGGAGGCTTGTGCGTTGGCACAGGCGGTGGGTTGAGAAAGTCCCTCCACCACTTCCAACGGCTCGTTGTTGTGCCCTAACATAAAGTTCCACTAGGGGCTACGCTTCAAAGCACTAGTGGCACGGGCAGTTCTTGGGGCTTCCAACGTCAGATCAACGTCCCACACCTTGGCCGAGAGGCTGGTCCCCCCAAACTTAATGAAAATATCTAAGTTTTGGACAGAACCAAGATATTGTATGGTCCTCGGACTCAAACCTATGGGGAAACCAACTACTTAGTGAAAATATCTAAGTTTTGGACAGAATCAAGGTATTGTATGGTTCTCGGACTCAAACCTATGGGGAAACCAACTACTTAATGAAAATATCTAAGTTTTGGACAGAACCAAGGTATTGTATGGTCCTCGGACTCAAACCTATGAGAAAATTAGTCATTAGAAAATGGATTAAGTCTTAGAAGGAATAGGAATCCCGTCCTGTTCTCGGATCCCCAGCTCTAAGGAAACTAACGTAAATGAGTATTTAGGCCCAATATAGTCATGCCTCGGTCCTTGGACTGGATGCCAAAAATGATCAAGGCCATGAATGTTGTTAGGAATGTGGTAAAGCACCCTAGTACATAGCGATCATCTCGGATAGTTCATTTTGAGTTACCCATCCTCGGATGATTGCCTTATACGCAATACAGAACGTTCAGCTGTTATCTCGGTTAGTCTTATATGTATAACCTTTTTCAGGTTGACATTATTGTGCCTGTTAGTCTCATTAAGTTCAAAATAATAGTTTTTTGTTAACAAGGGGTTCGGCCCTAAGTATCGTTTAGAAAAAATATATATAGCACATCCATTCACAATATAGTTATTGCAGAAAAGAAAGAATGTTTAGACTAATATAAAGTCATCTTTTATTAATATCAAGAGATAGTACAACATACAATGAAGGGCTTAAGTAAGCCTATACCAGAAGCTAATTACAAAGGCAGAAAGAGAAAGCAAAAAATGAAAAAGATACAAGGGAACGGTAAATCCTTCAAAATTCTGCTCTTGTGGTGACTAGGCGTGTTGGGATGACCCCTATCGACGGAAGGGGGGAAGAGGCAGAAGAAGAAGAAGTAGAAATACCAGGATGTCCCTAGTGATGGAAGAGAAGAAGAAGCGGAGGTAAAAGAAGGCACCAGAAAAGGAGGAGAGGAGGAAGCGAGGATGCCCAATCCCCGCATCAGCTCTGACTCCTAACAC
Source organism: Quercus robur (assembly GCF_932294415.1). NCBI lineage: Eukaryota > Viridiplantae > Streptophyta > Magnoliopsida > Fagales > Fagaceae > Quercus > Quercus robur. The sequence continues at coordinate 22,492,892 of NC_065535.1, read as the reverse complement.
ACGGGTGCCAAATTAGCAGCGCTTGAGAGAGAGCGGATGGTACCGACGATGAGAAGCCCCATTGCTGTCGCACCGAAAATCTGGTGCGACCAGTATTTGCTTCGGATTTTGGCTGAAGGAAGAGGAGACTTCTCCCCCGCCTTGCGAAAGGGGAGAGCTGTCTTGAGTCTCCGTCTCCCTTGCCCTGACTGTGCCATCTTAAGTCTCGGAGAGACCCAGTGCTTCTAGAGAGGGTGTGGTCCCTTCACCCCCACTTTTGCCTCAAACATATCACTCACTAAGGCTTGAATTGCACTGGTAATGAAAACTTTGAAGGCAACTGGAGGTTTAAGAATTTGAAAAGACTGAAGGGTCTGTACGTAGAGGAAGTGACCTCCTGCCTTGCTTCTTATACGAAAGGCAAGTCTGGTGGCATTGAATCTGTACAGATTTCCAAGAAAAGCTACAAACGAGATAATTCCCACTCAACTCCCAACGCCATCTACAACCGTTGGATGGGCGTCGCCTCGTAAAAGGAACTTATTAAAAACGCGTCTCGTACACAGAAAAGGCAGAGACGCGACGTGAGTGAAATTAAAGGAATGTCTCATGACTAGGAGCGTTTCCCAGACAAATTAAAAGACATCGATATTAATGAAGGACGAAGCTGGGCAAGCCATGATATAGGCCCGACATCACCAAAACCCTCCTCCCCGACCAAGAGGTCGGGCAGCAGGATTTTGAGGGGCTATTGTGGAGCCAGAGGATTTGTGACTCTGGCCCACTTTACATTAGGGCTCAAGGCCTGAGCCGAGGAGGGATATAGCCGGGGACCTACAGTGAAAGTCCAAATAACCTTGAGACATGGCCGAGGATGACTCTATCCTCGGCATCCCCAAGGCACTCCTAAAAGAAAGGGTAAGAACGGCATAGGAACAGTTTTGGGAAGAGCCGAACACATCCGGGTTGATAGATAAAGGAGCCCTGGACAATATGGCGACAAAGGACAAAGGAAAGGCTGCCATTACTGCAATTAAATACTCTGCGCTAGACAGAGCAATACTTTTTAGCTTTTACAACCACCCCCAACCACTTTGGGCTGATGGGACAAGTATCAGCCCTGGAAAGTTGAACCTATATGTGGACGTTGGAAGAGGGGTAAAGGCTAATATAAAAGGAGAAGTAAGCAGTCCAGAAAAAGGGGCTAGGAAAAAAGGCCAAGAACTAGAGCCTCCCAGGCCGTATCGAGGAGAAAAACTTCTCGAGCGAACATGGTTTAGTTCTGTATGAACACCATGACTAATCATCGTCCGATGACCAAGGCCTAGCCTTTTAAGTCCACGCTCTACAAATTATATTGTTTGAGCCCTTAACATGCGAATCCAACATCATTTTGGGGTCGTTACAAATTGAGTCCTTACAGCTTAAAAACAATTACTCAAGCACCTAATTAAATACATCATATAATAAAGACACAACAATTTGGTACTAATTTTTTAAACAAAATATTTACAAACAGTGAAAGGAAACTGCACAAAGACCATCTTCTTCAACTGTACTAATTGTTCTTTATCATATTGTCCAAACTATCCTGATGTTTTCCAAATAAACTAAAACCTGACAACAATACAAAATATGAACATATTATAATAAGATTTTTCCCCAAATTTGGTCAACAACATTAAAAGTGTTTAGTGTTGTAAATAATATGAAAATCAAATACTTGCATCAAGGAACACATATAGGTTAGTCAATAATAAGACACTGAGAATACAAACTTCATAAAAAATCCAACAAAAAATGAAAAAAAAAAAAATTTGAGAGAGAGAGAGAGAGAGATAACCTTGTTGTGTAGGAAAATAAAATATGCATAAAATGGGAGAGACTGACAAATTTATAGTAAGAGGATGAGAATAAGAAGAACAAAAATAAAAGAAAATAAAGGGGCAAAGTTATACGTAAAGTTAAAACCGTATAAGAGGAATATGTATAGACAATACTTAATTATAATATTAAATTAAGGTAGATGAATATGTAAAGTTAAAACCGCTTAAGTTAAATTTGTAAAATCAATGTATTTATATATTTAATATTGTCAAAAAAAAATTAAATGTAAAAAATAAATACGAAAAATAATGATGTGGTAATGACGTAGATGATGAGGTGAGAGCATAACAATAATAAAGGCTATATATAGACTTCATCTTTTGGATATATATAAAAATTTAGAACATCCATATGTGTTAGGTTTTTCTACCACCTTAGAGGTTTTGACCGGACCCGAATTTGGTTTAGCAAGATTACGAAAGGATTGGTAGGCTCTTTCAGCCAACCCAACAAGCAGGCCCCCCCCCAAAATTCAAAACTTCTTTTTACTGTATAGAAAGATTAATATTTTAATAATTAGCCCCCAAAAATGGGACTTGGCCCTCCCAAATATTTGTGTTGGTCTAATAATGTTCTTAAAAAAATTGTCCAATTTGTCTAGTAGTTATAGAGAATGTATTGTTTTTCAAATTCATTTTTTATGGTAAAATGTGTTTTTCTATTGTTTTTCAAATTCATTTTTTATGGTAAAATGTGTTTTTCTATCTCTTAAAGTTTTGAATCGTTCATGTCTTTGAATACTTCATTAATTCAATTGAAATTTTTTTACCCACAATTGTAGGCAATTTGGTAACTTATATTGAAAATGAAAATTGTAAGGATTTCACTATAGAAGATGGTGAAAGATTACTTTAATTCTATGAAATATTTAATTTTAAGGATTTCATGTTGAAAGATATTAAAGTCTGTGTGTGTGTAGATGCATGTGTTTGTGTATATGTATGAAATTTTGTATAGGCTAATAAATTAGTAATACAAATTGACCTTCTTGACCAAAATTTCTAGCTCTGCTCCTTTCTACAAGTTGTTTGTCAATAATTCATAGGTGACCAAAGCCATGGACAACATATCGTCTACCTCCCTATTGAACATCAAACAGAGAGAAGGAAAATCTTTGAAGTCCTAGCTATTTGACCAATTTCAATAAGGAACTCCTACAAGAGTTGACAAAGCATATGAGAAGGTTGTTCTAGACTCTAGTAGCATTTATGGGCTACAACCTAGCTAATAAGTTCCTTTTCTTGCTCTAACACACAACATTATCCAGCATGATGTAGTTAATAACCAAAGCTCAGAAATATATCAATGGGAAGGATCCTTTAAATTCTAGAGAGGTTGGTAGCAATGGAGGAAAAAATGAGGAAGGAAAAAGGAGATGATCAAAGATTTGAATCTCAATCTAAATCAAAAGCCCCCAGAGCATCAGAAAAACCTTCACATGAAGGGGAGAAATTTGGGGCCCCTGATAGCTAATTCTTGAACTAGACTCCTTTCAACACACCTTTTTGTTCAAGTTCTCATGTAAATCAAGGACAAACCCACAGACTTAAATGGTTGGGAAAACTCAAAACGCATCTGGATAAGAGATCAAAGAACTATTATCGCTTCCACTGTACAGTGATCATGGTCATAACATCGAAGATTGTTTTGACCTAAAAGAGAATATGGAAGCTCTGATTAGGCAAGAACAAATCTAGAAGTTTGTTGGTCAAAGGCAAGAAGGTCGGTCAAAGCAAGATTCAGACTGGGGTGGAACACAAACCAGTGAAGATTGAAGATGCGTCTTGATGAGAACTTGAAGTTGATGCGTTGGAATTGCAACATCCACATGATGATGCTTAGGATGCATGGATACTTTATTTAGGATGCCGTATGCTTGTCATGTCTGTGTCATTCTAGTGTCGTACTTGCCGTTTTATATTATAATTTTTCAAAAATTACTTGTGTTGCGTGTTATAATTGTACCCATATTCATACAGGTATGTGCATCCTAAAATTGATGCTTTAGTTGTCACTTCCAATCTCTAAATACAAGACTTGCCGGGTCCTAGTGACAATAGAAGCTTAATTGATATTCTTTGTTGGCCAACTTTTTGAAAGTTACATATCGATAAGGATAAGATGCAACCCTAACCTTATCCTTTGTAGTTTTCACTAGGAAATAAAATTCATCCTTAAGAGTTGGTGACTCTCTTGATCACAATCAAGACTTACCTTGGCAGATCACAAAAATGGTGGACTTCTTGGTCATTGAGTAGCCATTAGTGATTATTGAACGACCTACTCTCAATCATCTTAGAGTCACCTGCCAGTTGTTGATGCATATTCCGATTGAGCAAGGAGTAGGAAAGGTGCGAGGTGATCATGCCAAAGAATGCTACTTGGCCTCCCTTAATGGAGACTGTCCAAAGGAAGCCCTCGTAGAAGAGCAGTGAAATAAGTTAACCAACCAAGAGCTACTATGGGGAATTGGAAAAAATCTGTCTAGACAATGAATTTGCAGCTTGAGCAGAAAACCCAGATCGAGGCTCAACTACCAAAATACTGTTTTTATTTTTTTTATAAATGGTTCAAAATTCAAGCTACCCCAAACCTTAGTTATGGTTTAAAATTTTTTTTTTCAATTTTTTTAATTTATTAATATTTATAAGTCAAATATGCTAGAACGCAAAAAATGAGATAGGTGGTTTTTTCTGTGCATTATATTAGTTATTGATTTTAATTTGAACCTATCATTGAAATTACCTCTCTACCTACGCTACCAATAACAACTGTAATAATTTGTTACATAGGATTTTTTGTGGACATAATATCTCTCTTTTTTATAAGAGAATTATAAAATTTTGGAAAATAGAAAAAAGAATCCTAAAATAGGGTCAGTACATTGTATCGTTACATTGGAACAACGAAAGACTGAGGCTATTTTGTGGAGTGCCACGGATTGCGCTTTCGAAAAGGGGTTATGTAGACATTTGATAGTGTTGGGATTTTTCTAGGGGTGTCAATTCGGGTTAGCGTGTTGGATTTGTGTCGTGTCGAGATAGAGATATTCAACTAAATGGCTCAACCCTAACCCGACCCATTTAATAATCGTGTCATGATCTTTCAACCCTAACCCAACTTGTTAATAAGTCGGGTTGACCTGACCCAATCCATTTGACACGCTTAATAAACGAGTCATGTTAGGTTGACACAAATGTAACACAACCTATTTCAAACTACATAACATTAAATATAACATTCATCTAGAATTTTTTTTTTTACATCCCAAAAAACAGTGCATACACTTCAAGTCTTCAACCCACATTTAAAATAATATAGTTCGACAAAAATATAACATTCATCTAGAAATAAGTTCTTTACACTCCAAAAGAAGTGCATACACTTCAGCCCAAATTCAAAATAACAAAGTTTAACAAAAATAAAATAACATAGTTCAACAAAAATATAATATCCTTAGAACTCGCTAAATGCTAAGTATCAATATTGAAAGAATTTAAGTAAACAGTAGACTAATCCTGACTATGATCATGATTATCATCCATAAATTTTTTGTTGATGTCCAAATTCATAACATCTTCCACAAGTTTATCCAATTTCATTTGTGCAAGTTCTATGCCAAAAAAAAAAAAAAAAGTATTAGTAGTTCTAGGGTCTGTAAGGTTTTAATTTTCAATTATATCCCTTTTAAATTTTTGTAATTACTCACTTTTCTTTTCAAATTTAAAATATATGTTGGATATAAAAGGTATTTGACAAATCTAAAATAAAATAAATATTTATTTGTTATACGAGTTAAACAGGTTGTGTTAAGTGGGTCATTTCGGGTTGACACAAATAAATTGACGTGTCAAACGTGTCTATTGCGGGTTATGCGGGTTGATCCGCTTATGACACGTTTCTTATCGTGTCACTTTTGGGTCGACCCATTTATGACCCAAACCCATTAAGGCCCAACCCTAACCTGGAAAAACCCGTGTTGGGTTCGTGTCGTGTTCGCGAGTTGGGTTGAACATTGACACCCCTAGATTTTTCTATTTAGGAGAGAATTTGACAGAGATCCAATATTTTAGACAAGAGAGTAGGAGAAACTTCAGAGCACACAAAGAAACTGGAAAGTACTCAGTTGAATGGCCGATAAGGGTGAAATATACAAATTTACAATAGTAATGGGCCAGTGCCGCCACGAGAAAGCTTCTATTTGTTATAAGTTTTAACCATTAATCAAATCCTACTGAAGGACCTCGCAATTTTTAGGCTTAACTGGCTTATGAGGCCCATTTTTTTATTTTTATTTTTTTAAGTCCATTATTTTTTGGATTCGATAAAATAGATAGAGGCATGGTAGAATTGATAGGATCATGTCTGTGCACTATTTCCAATTCAGCCGATCGGGCCTGGGCTTCGTCTACTGTTTTTTTTTTGGTGTGTGTGTCTGGGGTAAATTTCGGCAAAAATGGCCCATTACCATCAATTTTCAAAATAATTTGCCCAGAAACACTGTTTCCAAACTATATAGCAATATACCACTTTTTTAGGTGCTCGAGCTTGCCAAGCTCAAGTACCATGTTTTTTTAATCCACTATCGCCCCATATTCAAGGAGCCCTATAGTGGCGTTTTTAAGCCCTATAATGACGTTTTCGGGCCCTATAGCGGCGTTTTTAAGCCCCCATACTAGGTTAAGGGGCCCTATAGTGACGTTTTCGGGCCCTATAGCGGCGTTTTCCTGCAAAATTTTTTTTGTAAGTCCCCATAACAGGTTCAAGGGGCCCTATAGTGGCGTTTTTAAGCCCTATAGTGACGTTTTTGGGCCCTATAGCGGCGTTTTCTTGCAAAATTTTTTTATGAGTCCCCATAACAAGTTCAAAGGGCCCTATAGTGGCGTTTTTAAGCCCTATAGTGACGTTTTTGGGCCCTATAGCGGCGTTTTCCTGCAAAATTTTTTTATAAGTCCCCATAACAGGTTCAAGGGGCCCTATAGTGGCGTTTTTAATCCCTATAGTGACGTTTTTTGGCCCTATAGCGGCGTTTTCCTGCAAAATTTTTTTATAAGTCCCCATAACAGGTTAAGGGGCCCTATAGTGGCGTTTTTTGGCCCGAAAACGTCACTATAGGGCTTAAAAAGGCCATTATAAGGCTCCTTGAATATGGGGCGATAATGGATTAAAAAAACATGGTACTCGAGCTTGGCAAGCTCGAGCACCTAAAAAAGTGGTATATTGCTATATAGTTTGGAAACAGTGTTTCTGGGCAAATTATTTTGAAAATTGATGGTAATGGGCCATTTTTGCCATAAATTTCGTCTACTGTTTTACACCCCATAAGTCTCTTTAGATTTCAAGTGACATGAAGAATATATATTTCGGTTAAGATTAAAAAAAAAAAAACATTTCTAATAACGTATATAGTATCACATTTTTATAATTTAAAATAATGTTCAGATTTATAAAATTTAATTTTGGACAATTAAATGGAGAGTACATACCAAACCCTAAACAACAATCTAACGAATACTTCATCATATGAGCACCAGAAAATGACATTTTTCTTTCCCATTCATTAATATTTTATTTAGAAGTACGTATCCACTATGGCATTTTCCAGCTATACGAGTCACAGGGTTTGAGAGAGAGAGGGTGGAGAGAAAAAAGAACCAAAAAAAAAAAAAAAAAAAAAATCTAGTCAAGTTTTACATTTAATCTCCTAAGCCATACAGAGTGTAAAATCATATGAAAAACATCAAATCTTTTAGGTGGCTGGTTCAACACAAAATGCCTCCTCACAACCCTTAATCCCTCCTTAAGCCTCCTATACTTCTCTTCCGGAACTGCCCTCAACACATTCTTCAGTCTTGGGATATCCGACACATCAACCTGAATCGAAAATTCCTCCCACTTCAATACATCACTGAAGGGCAACACATAATTCTGTGACAAAATCACAGGCACACATTCGGCATAAATGGCTTCCACAATTCTTGGGCTGGCCACTTCATGCCCACTAGGACATAGACAGAACTTAGACTGAAGCATAAAGGAGTCGTAGTCCAAGTCTTTGGACAGGTACTCATAGACACGCAGAACATTGTCACGGTTTTTCCAATGGTTTAGTAATATGGGTCGGATCGGGCCGTGGATTCCGCCGGCAAAGAAAGCAAGATAGGGACGTGAGGCATTGTCTGGTGGGGGAGTGAGTAGTTTGGGGGATACATTGCCACCATAGAGGTGTATTTCTGGGAGGCTAACGTCTTTTTGGGGGTTGAAACCTTCGGAGGTGTTGGCATTGCAAAGGATTCGGATGGATGTGTTGTAGAGGAAAGGGTTACCCTTTGATGCATGGGGACCCTGCAATTTTTGGAAATGGTTAGTTGCTTCATCTAATTTCTTTGTAAACCAAGAAGATATAATCTTCCAAGAAGTATTTTAGCTTTCTACTTGAATTCAAATACTGTACATGCTTGTATTAACCAATACAATAGAATTATCTTTCTTAAAGATGATTAAATTCAATCAAGCCATGTGTTTCAATTGTGAAATAGTACAATGAATAGTAACTAAATTTAGGATCCTATTAGTGGGTGTTTTTATTTACTTTTTTGCATGAAGTCAAACAACTTTCAACTTAAAGTTATATTTTTATTAGTTTTTTTTTTCCTCTCTATTTCTTACTCATTATGACATCTTTAAAAGTCTATTTTTATTAGTTCTCTTTCTTCTATTTTTTACTCAATATGGCATCCTTTTAATTTTAAAGCTTCCTTAAAAGGCAAAAAAGACACCATTAACAAAAGCCAAACTATATCTAAAAAGTTGATTAAGCTTGGCATTCCACTTGTGAAAATCATGAAGACATAAGGGACAGACAGTGACATACACACAAAGCGGCAAACACTATTAGTGGTGTCAGACACAGCAGAATCCTAATTCCTAGGGACAAAATTGAAGGACCAAGAAAACGAAAAGGAGAGAAAGGCAAGGTAGAAAGGAACTTTACCCAATCATGACAAGCAAGCATGAAGTGGTCAGCACCACGGGTTCTATTCCAAAACGGGTACTTGGTAGAAACGAGTCTGACATAATCAGAGACAAACCACCTTAGTGGGGCTATGTCGTGAGAGAGAGGTGTGTAAAGGTATCTGACCATCCAAGTCACACTGAAGGGCATGAAGTGAACATGGGCCCTTTGTGGATCCTTGGTCTTGAACCTCTTAGCCACGGCTCCTTGCTCCATCTCATGGATGAACCTCCCTTCCATGCTATAGATGTCTTTGCATGGTCCATCGTGGGCTATCGGTGGCTCGCCTTCTGTGTACACGTGAACTTTGAATCTTCTCTCCATCTCCATGTAGCTCCTGTCATTTTTGAAATTCATCAAGGGTAAACATGTCAATCTACGTATCTTTCTATTTTCTACATGATGATCATGCATGATGGGCGTTTGAGTGATTTGGCATTTGGCTACTGCGACACTACTCTCTTTTTTTGCTGAATTACTGCAACACTACTCTAGTAGCTAGAATTGAAGGTTGTGAAAAACCCCGAAAGTCATATAATAACCTTCTAGCTAGCTTGTGTTTCAGGGTTAATCATTATATGTTACATCAATGTAATCAATAGTCTCTCATAAAAGAAAAAGTGTAATCAATAGTCATTGTGTGTGTATATATATATATATATATATATATTTTTTTTTTTTTTTGAGAAAGAATAGTCATTGTATATTAAATCATAGTTCTGTTCTGTTCTATTCCTATCAAAGAAAAAAAATCATAGTTCAGCGTCTAAAACTTGTTAATCAACTGCATGCATGATAATAATAAATAATGGTTTTATGATAACGATAATAATGGCTACGACAAGTAAAAAACTGTTAAGAATTGTGATGGTTTAAAATGATTTTTTTCAATAAACAAAATATTCAAACCTCTTCGAGTATTAATAATCAAGAGTTAGACAACATTTACAGAATAAGAAAATCATGCGGTGCATAAGGTGCATTATACCTTGCTCTTGCATAAAATATGAATTTCTTGTGCAGATTTATGTGTGGAGCAGTGACGTATACGAGTGCACTGAATAATTTTACAGAGAGAAATTATGGGCTGAAACTTAATTTTATTATAGGGAATTAATTGACAAAAACTTTGTTGGTCCCGAACAAAGTGAGGTTGAGCACTTAATTTTCAAGTGAGAAAGTATCAGATGGATCTAATTGAGTAAAAAGTACACTATTGACTATTGTACTTCACTTAATTCATCTTATTTAGCACACTAGCTAGCCAGGGTAATTAACAGATGGATTAATTTTTTATTTCAGTTTCACATATATCTTTGATGGTTCCAGCCCATCTATGCAAATTAATCAACTGTACAAGTGTGAAAGCATCAGATACTATTAAAATAAAATAATGCCATAATTAGATTTAGACACAATTAAAAACAATGCTAGCTTTCCCTCTACAAGCAGTTGCAAATCAAAATTTCAATTCAAATGCTTCTACAACTTTCAGATAAACTTGCAAACTAAGGATTTGGTTACAACTATTGTATTTTATTTGAATTCAAATAATGTCTCATCCCTATATTTTATCCAAATTTCCAATACCAATGACTCAGATTTTATTTCATTAATTAACCGTTTTATATTTATTTATTAATTATGTTAAAAAAATTTTTGGGGCGTGCTTGCATGATTGGTCCAATACCAACACAGTAACCGTAAGAGAAGTGGGATATTAATTTGTCTTTGGAGCATGGATAAAAAAAAAGTAAAGGAAAAGGAGTGGGCACACAAAATACATGAAGTATCCATTACATTACAATAAGTAGCAAAGCCCCGCTTTTCCAATAGCTATGATCGCCCGGACCACACACTAGAGACAGAGACAGAGACTGATCAGAGAGAATGTGTATTGTTTGTGGATTGACTAATAACTGTGATCTGTGAAACGGTGAAAGGAATTGATTGAGTGAGTGTGAGTGCGCACTTCACACACCTTAATTAGCTAGCTAGCGTTTATCACAAGAAATTCTCTCATAATTAATAAAAACCCATACCCAACCAGTTATCAAAATAAATTAACAGTGACTTACAAGCAAAGCAGTTTTTCAAAACTTTCGACGCTTTAAATTCTACCTTTTCATTAGATACTAGTATATTATTTAAAATCTATGTTTGAAAATTAAATTAAAAAAGAAAAAAGAAAAGAAAGAAAGGCTTACTGGTAAAAAGCGGCGGGGTTACGATAAACACGATCGGAGGGGACGAAACCGGTGGCGTTGAGGGACGTTGCAGAGCTGTTGCGCTTTGAAGCTGCGGTGGCTCTTCGAATCGAAGCTCGTGCTCGCGCTAATCCTAGTTCAAGCTCTTTCTCTCTGCTCAGTTTCGCTTTCCTTCTAATTATTCTCTGTATTAATTTACATAACATCAGGATCAAAACCGATTTTAACGGTTTTGGCCTTTTGGTTTAACAAATTCAAACACAGAATCAATGTGAGAGAGAGAGAGAGAGATTGTAACGTACTGGTACGGTTCGGTTGGGGTTGAAAGCAGTAGTAGTAGTGGTAGAATCGGAACGGAGAGGTGTGACATGATCGTGAGTGGTGGTGAGCTTTTGCTGTAACTCAAGCAATGGAACTGAGTACTCGGAGGACTTGGAGTTAGCGTAGAACGTTCTCATGAGCTCACAGAAATGGCTTGAGAGAATCATAACGACGAAGATTGAAGCCACGCACAGCGACGATAGTAAACGAAGTGAATATCCATGGCAACTTATTATTCTCATTTCTCACACTTCTCAAAGTGTAGTGTTACTGTTTGGTTGCTCTGACTTTGTTTTCCCGAGAAAAAAAAAATGGAAATGGAGAGAGAGAGAGAGATAGAAAACGAGATAAAACGGTTTGGAAAAGTGCAACGATCACAGCTCACTACTTAAAGACGAAAAGTGAGAAGCTACTGAGTATGAAATTACGGATTTGACCCTCATGTGAGAAGCAACTAAACGCGTAGTGGCTAGAAGCTGTGTTTGTTTGGGCTTTCCCCTAACTTCTTTTCCCGCCAGATAGCAATAACTTTTTTTTTTTTTTTTTGGGCAAGTTCTATAAAAAGAGACAACAAAATAAGTGTATTAAAGAAAAGCAAAATTCAGGAGAGAGAGAGAGAGAGATTTGGCTCTTCTAAAGATCTATTTAGGTACCAATTACCAAATATCCCTTCATATCCACCATAGGTGCTCTTTTGGTATCAAAGAATAAAATGATTATAAAAAGACTTATCATGTGTACTGTGTACAGGCCATAATAAATAAACATGATAAATGATATACAATCATTTCCAAGTTTTATACACTACTGCTTAGTATTAACGTGAAGGTTTCTTTTACTGCTCAAATAGGTCTCAAATGTAACTTATGCAGGTAGATTTTAATTAATTTTAATCCATAGAAACTCGTAGAGGGTCTATATTATAATAATCTTAAATTTAAAGAGGTGGATATTAATGAAATCCAAGAATTATTATGCATTTGTCCCTTTATTTTTAAAATTACTTACCTAAAATTTAAGTCAATCATTTTTTAATCTAAGTTTTAGTAAACTCTTTGAGGCACATCAAGTCTTTATTTTAAATTTAAGTTTCAGTTAACTCAACTGGTAAAACATTTTGTTGTCGAATAAGAGATTTGAGATTCAATTCTCGCCTACACTAGAAAAACCAATTGATATCTTGGTTTAATGATAAAAAAACAATTATTAGGAGCGGCCATATGTTGAAATTATCTCTTTAAAAAAAAAAATTCATCTCAAATAAATGTTATATGGTAGTCCTTAAAAGTGAAATTGGTTGAATTAAGTTAGTGGTGTTTACAAAATATTACTGGGATAATACTTTTCTTAGAAGTGAAAATAGTTTAAGATCAACATTAACTATATGCAAATGTTGTGATTTCAAATTAAAAGTTCACCTCAATTGAATCCAAGCACTATGCTTTTTGTGCAGGCTGCAGTCATTACACTCCATGCATACATGTGAGATGGAAGTGGAGGATCTATGGCCATTATACTGATTATGAGTGAGACGTATAATAGGGTGAAATAGGTTTTCCTTAAAATAATCATAAAGAAGTTGGGTTTTTAACATATCTAAGTTGATTGAGCTATATTTTGTGTAACTTATCATATTCCTTATTGATCAATGGAGTGTCGAAGAACTCTATCATTCCGACACCAGGACTTCGACAAGGAGATACATTGTCCTCATATTTGTTTCTACCTTGTTTTGAAGTGCTCACCTCTTTGATCCAAATGGCTAAAATGGATAGTCTTATTAGAGGAGTAGAGTTAACTTCTTGTAGATGATAACTTGTTGTTTAGTAGAGTTAAGATGGCAGATTGTGAATGATTTTATATCCAAATTTAAGTTGGCTTCTTGTAACCCATCTTGATCTAGTTCAAGGGGGTTGTTAAAGTGCAAGTTAGAATAGCCTATAAATAGGCTCAAGCTCATTACTTGTACAATTAATACTCATCTTACTTACATATTACTCATAATTACTTTTGAGTGTGAGTTGTGACTATAAAAATTCTTTTTACACAAACTTGTGACACAATTGAATAATATACCATTATTAACAAATTATGCCTAAAATACTGATAATTGTTGGGAAGAGCTACGGTTAGACATACAAGTGTCTTTTGCTGGTATTAATTGTTTGAAGATCTAAAGGTTTTTTTTTTTTTTGATAAATTCAATAGTTACTTACAATGAGGAAAGAGATTCTGGACGTCTTTGTAGGAAATATTTAAAGGCTCTTGGCGTTTAAGGATCAAAAGCTGAATTCAATTTACAAATGACATGATTTATGTCAATACTTTAGTGTTAAAATGACTGCAAAATATATTTTCCAATATGCAATATAATTATAGCTTATGTAAGATTGAACTGGATAACCAAAAATTTGAATGGGTATCAGGGTATGCAGAGTATTTGAACTATTGATTATAGTAGTCTGATTTTAGCAGTTGGCTTAGATTAATTTGTTTGTACGTATCCTTCGTATTAAAAAAATTGGTGTTATTTTACTAGTTATGTTTTGACAGCCACCATAGCTGCATTTTTTTTTTCTTCTTCTTCCCTCTCTTAGGGTGTGTTTGTTTGGAGGTGAAATATGGTAGATGAAAAACTTTGGAAAAAAAAAAAAAATAAGAAAGAAAACTTTTTTAATTTGTAGTGTGTTTGGTTGGGTGGAGAGAAAGGAAAATAAATGGTGGGACTCATGTGTTTTCTTTTCAGGTCCATCAAAAAGTTTTCTCCCCAAAATGGATAGAAAACTGAAGGGAGAAATGGACATCAAATTTAGACAAAAATACCATCTTCTTCGCACTTTTTTTTCTTCCTCCGGACGTTGCTTCTTCTACTTTTTTTTTATTTTTTTTTATTTTTTTATTGGACAGGCTTGTCCAGTGCTCATATTCTTTTCTTTTCTTTTCTTTCTTTTGCTTTCTTTTGTGTTTTCTTCAGCTTCTTTCTTTTTTTAATTGGGCAGGCTTGTCCAGTGCTCATATTCCTTTTTTTATTATTATTTTTATTTCTTTTGCTTTCTTTTGTGTGTGTGCGTTTTTTTTTTTTTTTTTTTTGGAATTGCTTTTTATTTTTTTAATAAATTTAGATGATTGATTTTTTTTAGTTGTTTATCACTTTTTGGTTTTAATTGGGCATCATTTTTTAACAAGGGTATATGTATAAATTTATACAAACTCACTTTTTCCATTCCTTCTCTTTTCCACTCCCAACCAAACAAAGAGGGGGCAAATTAAAATATTTTCTATCCTCCCACTATTTTCTATCTTCTTACTTTTCCACTCCTCTAACCAAATGGACCGTTAAAGTATTCAAGCTTCAAACTATGCTTTATCATTTATCAATTTCTTATTCTTGCTCAGCTGAGGATGTTGTTATATTAAGACTTTCTAAGTATTTAGATTCTGTTGGATGAGAATGGTCTTTAAAAAGTAGATTAGCAAAAGCTAAGGGGCTGTTTGGTAAGATTATTTAAATATAGTTTTTTGTTTTGCAATCCAAAATTGGTGGGTCTCACACTTGAATTTATTGTTTGGCTAATATTTTCTAAATACAGTTTTCAAAAAACTATATCCTATTTTCCTGATTTAAAACAGGATTTTGAAAACGGCTTAAAGGGTGTTTTCAAGATACAGAAAATATTTTTAATGACATAGTTGTAAATAAATTGAAAACAGTGGACCCTACATATTTGTCCAAACTTTTTTATTTCTTAAATTTAGGAGTTTATCTTTATCACAAAAAGAATTCTCACACTTCAGATTTGAAACTTATCATTAAAAAAAAATGATGAGCTCTATTCCTTTATCATTATCCACAGAAAAAAAAAAAAAAAAAAAATTTACAGATGCTACACGTTACTTTTTGTAAATATATATATTTTTTTAAATCTCAAAAATAGAAATGGTCTCCCAAACAATTATTTTTGTTTTTAGTATTTTGAAAATTGTTCGTAAAAGTGGGAGCCAAACACGTAAAATATAAAAATTATTATCTGAAAACTAGTTTCAAGTTCAATTTTTTGAAAATTGTTTTTATATTGTTTTGAAAATAAAAACAAAAATCCTCCTACCAATCAGACCCTAATTATGTTAAAACACATAACTATATATGGATCCCATCACACCTTGAATAATGCAGCATGTTTCCGTTGCCTGCCTTTATATAGTGTCATAAAAATTTGCTTTTACATGCTGTTTAATCAGAATAAGAGAATCCGGCATGGTGTGTATTAAAAATACATGGCATTATATAAGATGTGGAATGAAATATACTTGATGCTTATGCTTTGGAAGAGTTTTTATTCTAGTTGATGAAAAGAAATCTTGAGACCATTTCAATGGAGGATATGATTTCATTAAAGTGTACAACCTTAATTAATTGAAGCATTTTACAGTGGCAGCCTTATGTTTAGCCTCCTGAGCCACACTGAATGCATCACCATGTGCAATAAATCATATGGTTTAGCAGGCCTATTGATCACAAAATGTCGATGCACCTGGATAATCCGCTTTCGCTTCTCTAAAAACTCATCCTCCGAAATTCCTTGCAAAATTTTCTTGATTTCTGGTATCTTTGCAACTGGAATTTGAATAGAAAATTGGCTCCAATCAAGAACATCACTAAATGGTGGCACATAACCATCGGATATTAGCACGGGGACACATTCTGCAAAAATAGACTCAACAACTCTAGGGCTTGCAACTTCATACCCACTAGGGCACAGGCAAAACTTGCTTTGACCCATTAACTCGAAATAATTTAAGTTTTTAGGGAGATACTCATGCACTTGGATATCTGGGTCATTGTCTTTCCAGTACCTAAGTAGTATTTTCCTTACAAACCCGTGCTCGCGACCGGCGAAAAAGGCTAAAATTGAACGATTGTTTAGGGGCTGGCTGAAGCTTGGAGGATTCAGGTTTTCAGATGCAATTTTAACTTCAGGTAAGGAGGCATCTCTCGCCGGATCGAAGCCTTCAGTAGTGTTGGCATTGCATAGAACTCTAATGAAGTGTTTGTAAAACTTACGGTCATCAAATGAAATTTTTGGTCCCTGAGATATCACAAGGAGGAATATAGTTAGTGTTATATCTTCAACCAATTATTATAATTAACACCTTAAGCAGCAGCATTCCTAAAGTAACTCTAAATGGTAGAGTGAAAAATAAAGTTAACAAAGTAATTGCACAAGTTTGTGTAGCATGGAAACATAGACAATACATGATGCACTTTACTCTTTAAGAATTGTGTAATTTTTAATGATATCTTTCTCCTATTCAAACTTCTTAAAGAAATCCAATGAATGCATGGCTAATATGACTCCCTCCAATGTAAAGCAGAAAATGAATGCCATACCCAGTCATGACAAGAAACCATAAAATGGTCAGCTCCATCGCTTCTGTTCCAATACGGGTGTTTCTTTGATATGACTTCCATGTAGTCCTTGACAACCTTTTGTAGAGGTTTACTAGTATATATGATGCGAGGCTTGTACACGAATTCAATGATATTGGTAATACTAACGGGAATATAAAATGCAGCGGCCTCATTCGGGTCCTTAGCTAAAAAAGGACTCTCCCCACTTTCCAATTCATCCATGAATTGCCCTTCAGTTGAGTATATGTTGGTCATTGGCCCCCTGTGAAAAATGGGCAACTCTCCTTCCTTGTATGGCCATACTTTGAACCGTTTCAACATCTCTGCATGGCTCCTGATCATATGCATCAAACAATTAGAGATCAATTGTTATTTTTCTTTTTTGTGAATGAAAAAAGAGAGTCTCCAGTGTGGACTCATTGACTTTATGTCACGTAACGGTAATAAATAATACTAGTCGCTAACCCGTGCGATGCACGGGAAAACTATTAGAAAATAATAAAGTATGCATATATTAAAAGACAATTTAAGTTCATGTGTGCTTGCAAGGGATATATTAAAAGCCTTATCTTTGAGACAAAGAACTGATGTAAACAAACTAACCTTACATAAAACAAATTTAAAAAAAAAAAAAAAAAAAAAAAACATAAAACTGATGTCACGGGAAATTCAGCCACATAGTAGTAATATATAAATCTCTTAAAACCTAAACCTAAACCTAAACTTAAACTTAAGGACTAAATATTTATGCGCCTTCTCATGCTTTCCTGATGTATTTGGTTAAAAACATAAAACTGATGTCACGGGAAATTCAACCACATAGTAGTAATATATAAATCTCTTAAAACCTAAACCTAAACTAAACCTAAACGTAAGGACTAAATATATAAACAAACTAACCTTACAAAAGCAGAATTTTATAAGCTAAAATCTATACCGTGAGTTGTAGATCTTGAATGCTATACCGTGCGTTTAGGGCTTCCTACATCTGGAGAGAGAGAGAGAGTTTGCTGAAACCAAAGAAAATCTCTCTATAGTTTAAGAAACACAATATACTAAAATCAAAGAGATAAAATTTTCAAAGGACAAAATATTATAGATAATTTAAAAGAATTTTGGTTTAATTCTTGAACACCGCAACTCCATAAAATTCATACTAATAATAATATTTTATGATAGAGCAGTTATAATTTTGGTTTAATTCTTGAACACTGAATTGGAAATTGATTATGTGAGTATTCAATGGTGAACAAAGTACTATGTATTAATTAATATATAAACAAAACTAATCTTACAAAAACTGAACTTTATAAGCTAAAATCTATACCGTGCATTGTAGATCTTGAATGCTTTAGGGTTTTCTACGTCTGGAGAGAGAGAGAGTTTGCAGAAACTGTGGCTTTATATTTCTTAACTTGAGGGGGGGTAAGGTTGCTAGGGTTTTGTAGATCTTGAATGCTTTAGGGCTTCCTACGTCTGGAGAGAGAGAAAGTTTGCAGAAACCGTGGCTTTATGTTTCTTAACTTGAGAGAGGGGTAAGGTTGCTAGGGTTTTGAGGGGTTATAGTTTTTATTTATTTTTTAAATATTGTGTTGACGTGGAAAATTGTGGTGCCATTTTTTATTTTTTAAATATTGTGCTGACGTGGAAAATTGTGGTGTCAGCAAAGGCTTCGGTTTTATATTTTTATTTATTTTTTAAATATTGTGCTGACGTGGAAAATTGTGGTGTCAGCAAAGGCTTCGGTTTTATATATATATATATATATAGATTACGTGTACTACCAGGGTCGTGTTAAGACTATTTCTTGAACTACTTAATAATAGAAATAATTTGAAAACTCATACCATCAAACCATACCCCCGATGGTAATTAGAGATCAATTATTAATATCGTTGATATAGTGCAATGCATATTAACTTAATAAATCAATAGATCTAGATACACAACTTTCATAATTATTAAGGTACAATACAGTCGTTATTAATAATAGTCCAATGTAAAAAAAAAGTATTGCATTAATTATAATCTATTGCTTTAAATGTTAAGAAAAACATTGTAAAATTTGTTATGTCTGTAATATTATTTTTTGAGAGATGCTACGCCTACAACAATTTTACAATAAATCACAGGTGGTTAGTTGTTATTGGTTCAAATTTGAAACTAACACTAAGATTATTTTTTTGCCCCAACAATAATAACTAGTAACAACCTTCCACTTAGGATTTGTTGTAAAAATGTTGTAGATATATCATTTCCTTATTTTTTAGAACTAAACATTAAATGGTACAGTGTTGCTGTTTTTTGTGCTAAGACTGTAATTGTAAATTTCTTATTATAAAATTGATACATTTTTTAATATTTTCCATTTTGTAAAATAAATTTAGGAAATTTTCTATATCTAAATGGTCCATTGTTCGAGAACTTCAAGATGTAATCTTACGATTTCACAAGCTATAGAGAGACACATGCAATAACAATTACTTGTGTATCATTTTCAGGAAAATTTCAGAGTTTGTAGAACTCTAACCGAAAATCAGGATTGCTTGAATGTTCTAAAAGCTAACTGACCATCATCAAGGGTTAATCATTAAAGATCTGACAGGAGATCGTCGATCTTAAAGTCAATTAAAACACATCTACGTATAAAACAATCATAATGGTTGTGACACGTCTAGGGGCATAAGAGCATTCTCATCAAGAATGCTAAATGCTATTTTTTAGCATCTAAAACTCAAAAAATTCACTCCATCAAAACTTATATATGCTATAAAATTTACAATCTTGCTACAGTGCACTCTCATTTTGAGAGTGCACTGTAGCTATATCTTAAAAAAAAAAAAAAAATTTAAAGCTTTCTCTCTCTTCTCCTCTTTAAAAAAGTATTTTATTTCTCCCTCTTTTTATTCTTTCATTCTTCTCTGTTCAGACCTGCCATTCCTCTTTTCCTCTCTTTTTTTTTTTCTTCTTCTCTCACTCTCCCTCTGACTCCCTGCTTGAAGCTATCTCACAACTTGGATTAGAACCAATGAAGCTACTTCCCTTCCAATTTTTTTCAATGGGTTTGATTTGGAGGCACGGTGGTGAGATCGATCGGTGAGTGCGTGGGTTGAATCTTTGGGTTACAATTTTGTTTTGATGGTTGGTTGTTTTTGCTAGATGGTTGTGGTTTTGCATTTTGTTTTTTGTTTTTTGTTTTTTTTTTCCTTGCAGTGGGTTATCAACCATTGGTGAGTGCTTGGCTGAGATTTTGTTTTTGCAGTGGCTGGTTGTTTTTGTGGTGGTTGGGTGATGGTTGGTTGTAATTTTGGTGGATGGTTGTGGTTATACTTTGGGTTTTTTCTTTTTCTTTTCTTCTTACAGGTGGTTGTGGTTGTGGTTATACTTTGGGTTTTTTCTTTTTCTTTTCTTCTTACAGGTGGTTGTGGTTGCCACGGTGGTGCTATGACTTGTGGTGGTGGTGGCTATGGTGGGTTGTGGTTGCTACAATGGTGGTTATGGCAAGTAGAGTGGTGGTAGGGGTGGTGGAGGAGGTGGTTGCTATAGTTTTTTGTGTAGTTGTTTTATTATTATTATTTTAATGAGTAGTTTATATTATTTAAATGAAATGATAAAAAATATAGAAACTTTGATGTTTGATAAATTTTAAAATGGGATAGTATAATAGATACAGTAGATTTTTGAAGTGTTTTTTTTTTTTTTTTTTTAAATACAATTTTTGAAGTGTTAAATGCTAAAATTTTTAAAATCCTTGATAGGAATGCTTTAAATAACTTCTCCACAAAGTGAGAATATAATTCATGAATTAAATCATCCCAGTCAGTTACAAGTACATACACCGCCAAAAAATTGTAGGCTAAGAAAAATAGGCCTAGAGCTCACAGCTAAGTAAGTACCAAAAAAAACATCAATCCCAAGTTAATTGAGCTAGGGTCATGCTGCCCCACTACCTATGATTAATAATGCTGCACTCCTTCTAGTTAAGGTTCTTAAATACTCAAGGTGATTTTTTTATATAAAAAAAAAAAACTAAAATTACAAGTTATTTTACAAATTATTAATGTGGTATGTGATAATTAATAATTAAAAAAAAATAATGTTAATAGTGTATCTAGATAAGAACAAGTAAGAATTTGCCATATTAATAATTTTTAAAAATATTATAAAATAATTTGTAATCATAATATTACTTTTTTTTTTTTTTTTGAAATACTAATGGGTGATTATATTCCTACTCAATAACAAGAATTCATGGCATATCACAGAGAGAGAGAGAGAGAGAGAGAGAGAGAGAGAGAGAGAGAGAGAGAGAGAGAGAGAGAGAGAGAGAGAGAGAGAGAGAGAGAGAGAGAGAGAGAGAGAGAGAACTTTAATGTGAAAGTGATATTACTTTTTATAACAATGTGACATTTTAATTATTGTGAATTTTTTTTTAAAAAAAAAGTGAAATTTGATAATTCTTGTACATTTCGCAACAACTCAAAAGTCAAGTGATAAGGGGTGGCAGGGAATTTCATGTCACACTAACTAACCAATGAAAAATTAAAAAAAAAAAGTGAAATTTGATAATTCTTGTACATTTCGCAACAACTCAAAAGTCAAGTGATAAGGGATGGCAGGGAATTTCATGTCACACTAACTAACCAATGACATAAAGGTATCATAAGATGAATAAAATAGGGAGAAAATCTTAACTGATGAAAGGCATAAGGATTTATGTAGGTGGATCCTCTTGGAACAAACTCATCCTCAGTGTTCGATCTATAGCTTCGTGATCGAGCTGCCTCCTTTATCGCCCTTCTAGCTCTTGCCAGTCCTTTTTCTATTCTCCAAGAATAATTCATTTCATGCAACTGTAAATTATAAACAAAAACAAAATAATTGAAACCAGTCTAAGGTAGTAATAATATCTTCTTCATTTATTGTTTTGTTTGTAACTTGAAAGACAAAAGGTAAGAATAACTGAAAAGAATGGGACCATCAATATTTTCACTCCAAAAACAAAACTGATGTAATTTAAGTACTGAAGAGGGAATGACAACAGAAGGAGATCTTTGTTTCTCCCATTAGAACCCAATGTTATTTTTTTTTTTTTTCACTGCAAAAGTTGTATCACTTACGGTAGTTAAACCAGTGCCATTTTTGCTTTCATTGAAGAAATGATCTCTTGTGTGACTTGGAACCGAAGAGATTGAGACTTGGGGGTTTTCGTGGGAAAGTGCAAAGAAAAAACAAGGAGAGATGAAGAAGAGGATGAGAAAGAGAGAAGGGTACATGAAGAATAGGGTGGTGTAATTCCAGTCACCCATGTCAGTTAGTGTTGCATTTTCAGTACTACGTACATAGAGTGCCTTCTTGTTTCTTTTAATATATGGTTCATATTTTCCTTCTCCTCCTTCTTTTATTGACGTGATAAGGAGTTTGTGAGATAACAATGGTGGTAAAAGGACTAGTAAGTGTCAATCCTTTACGAACTCTATCTGATAGTAGGTTTGTGTGGGAATATAAAGATAAAGTTGTTTTAGTTACATGTGCTTAGCACATTTTATGAATTTTGGAATTTTTTTTGTTTATTAATTAGGCTGAAGTACCAATTAAAAAATAAAAAGTTAGGCTACAATGCACAAAAAGTTAATTTCAATGTCTTTGGATTTTACCCTAAAATGTTTAATTAGAATTTTGATTTTTATCTTCTAACGTTATGATCCATTTTGATTAGCACCCTTCGTCCATTTTTTTTGCTCATGTGTTCATTAAGTGATAGCTAAGCCTGCCACATGTGCTAATTAACCCAATTAAATCATAACACGTGAATTTTATTATTACATGTAATTAAATAAATTAAAAAAATCTAATAAATATTTAAAAATTTAAAAATTCCAATAACTAAAATAAATTTTTTTTTCTTTTTATAATATTAAGGGGTAAAATTTCAATGACCCCATATTTTAGGGGCGTGGTTTACAATTTAGCCATTTTATTAAATTTTGAATGTTACTAAGCTTTCCTCCAGACTTTGGATTGACTGTATGCTTTCCATGGAATGTTCTGTCTCCCTTTTTGTGTTAACTATATTGGCATTGTTTCAGTGATTGGATTCCCATCAGATAAAAATAGATGGTTTTTCACAATAAATTTGGATACACATTATGTTCTTGATAAACTGGTAGGTAGTTACACATTTTTAATTTGTTTAGCAAGTCAGAAAAGGATTTGACTATTTGAGTCCACCTTATGAGGAAATCAGGAAAAGTTTTCCAACAAATTCAACTGAAAGTAAAGCATAGCATCAGGGACGGAGCCACCCTTACCCCCCCACCCCCACCCCCAAATTTTTTTATTTTTTTTTATAAAAATTATTAGTATATATATAGGTATTAATTTTAGCAATTTTATTGTATAAAAATACATTTTTTTCCCTTAACAATATTTTTAATTCTTTTGAAAGTAATGTAACAACCACAAAACTTTTTTACAATATTTTTATAAACTATTAAGGTAGTATATTTTTATTGGTTTACATCTCAACTCATCACTCGCGTCACTTTTTTACATAACATAACAATAATCACTAACCACATAAGCAATTTATAAAAAATGTTTGTAACTCTAATATTTTCCTCCTTTTAGAGGTTATAAAAAATTTATAAATCTAAAATTTAAAACAAAATATACAAGGCCAAAAAAATTAGCCCATTAACAAAAATTACCAATAACAAAAAAAAAAAAAAAATTAAGCCTAATCAACTAATATTACTCAAAACAAACAACCTGGCAATTTAAAAAATTTTAAACAAAATAATTTTTCATTACCTTCTCTAATTCTTATGAATTATTCCATTCTTGCTTAATCTATAAGAATTGAACCACTATATATAAGGTCAATGTCCAGGTCATTAGGATTTTCATCGTTACCCTCACCTTCTCATAAGATTCATATATAGCTCCTAATTAATAACATAAGTACAAGACAAACCAGAGTGATCTAATCTACACAGTTGAATTCCGAGGCAAGAAAAAATTTAATTTATTTTGGAAGAATAATGACGATATATCATTTTCGGAAAAGGAAAAAACTCTTGTATACACACTTGAGTTTTTATAACTAAAAACGTGATTATAAAATTTAAAACACAACGTCTGTGTAACAGTGTGTGAAATAGACACACCCTTTTGGGAAAATATTCTGCTATTGGATTTGCACGAAGAATGCCACAAATGGTAAAAATCACCAAAGAATTACACCACTCCCCAGTCCCTAAAAGCAGTATTTTCCGTAGTTTTCCTCAAAATGATGGGCAGTAATCAGTTTTCTGGTCAATGTTTGGTTGAGTGCGTAAAAAAAAAAAAAAAATTATAAGGGAGGGTGGGGGGTAATTGCTCGGGTGCTGATCCTAATCCCATTTTTTGAGTGCAAACGTGTTTCGTAGATGATATGGTCATTGTTTTTTTTTTTTTTTAGATATATGAAATAGTTGAGGAAGAGAAATTTAAACTCTGAATAACTTTGTTAAAAACACTAAGATGAGCCAATTGAGCTACAATAGTGGTTTTAGTTTCATGATTCTAAAACATGTAACTATGTAAGCCATTATCAATCCATATTTAAATAAGTTTTCCTACTTGTTTGATTAATTTTGGTAATAGTATGGAATGTGATGTAAACCAAAATAATTAAAAATGTACTCAGAGTCTTGTAACTTAATTAATACTTCTCCATGCAATACTTGGGGGTCTAAGGAGAAAATTTTCAAATTGCGGAATTAGTAGCATATTGTAATTATCTCAATTTAATATATATATATATATATATATAACTTAGTCGATTCAAGGTGATTAGACCCTTGAACTTGTGGAAGAGAATAGACTTATTGGGATTAATTCTCTATTTCCTTCTCCTTATGTATTCAACTTACATAAATAAACAATACTAAGACGAGATAACTTTATCAACAAATTCTCAAACATTGTAACAAGTTATAATTCTTTTTTTTTTTTTTTGAAATGAACAAATTATAATTCTTAAAATAAAGGAATCAATTTGAATAACAGTACTTATCAATAAAATAAAATTTCCTAAAACTAGGAAAACCTTACTGTAGTAGTAACAATAGCGGTAACTCGGTAAAAAAAAAAAAATAGTGGTAAAAAAGGTAACTAATGAATGAGGCAACAGGCAAGGGTGTGCATTTACTAGTGTCTAGGTTTTTTGTTTTTGTTTATATAAGAATCGCAGTCTTCTATGTTGATTATCTCCCAGACTTCTGTCAAATACAAATAAAGTACTCATCAACAAAAAAAAAAAAAAAAAAAGTAACAGCTGAGTCAAGCCAATCCGCCGTTTCGCTCTCTTGAGCCGATCCAAGAAGCCGAAGCCGCCGCCGCATTCTTTACCCAACAGTTCCAACTCCAAGTCTCTCTCTCTCCTCCTTTTGAAAACCTTTATTTTATCTGTCTCATTATTTTTCCCTCACTTTCTCTTCTACAAACAGGAAGCCATTGTTTTCCGGGAAAAGCTACAAGTTCATGCAACCAGAAATCATCGAGATCCCGCCCCCGTTTTCTCGGTCCTCCAACATGCACAAACAAAAACAGGTTCGAAAACAATGCAAATTTTTTTTTTCCCTTTCACAAGAGTGAGATTCTTGCTCTCAATCAATGATTTTAGCTTTTTTATAAATGGATTTTTAACTATTAGGAATTTAGGATTGCCATTGATCATACTGTTATGATTGACAAAAAGTTATAAGCTAGCTTATTTTAAAAAAGCTAATACTAGTTTATTTGTTAAAAAAAAAAAAAAAAAAACTGAAACAAAAAGTAAAATACTTTTAGGTTTTATTTGTAAAAAGAAATGACTTTTAGGTTTTTGCCAAACTCACAGGTGTTAGAGCATCCACAGCAGTAGAGCTAAAAATTTAGCTTTTTAGCTCCACCAAAAGTTACTTTATCTATTTTACCTACATACATGCTGCAGCAGTGGATCTATTTTAGCTTTCCACACAATAAAATAATATAAATATCACAATAAAATAATATATCCATTACAATAAAATAATATATCCACTACAATAAAATAATATATCTTATATAATAAACAACAACCACAACCACCTTCAACCGCCACCATCACCGCCGCCGCCACCGACGACTTTTTTTCCACCGCCGTCGTCGCCGCCACCACCACCACCGCCACCGACGACTTTTTTTTCCGCCGCCGCCGCCGCATGATAGCAAATAATCGTCTAGTGTTATATTTTTTTTTAACCCCAAATTATACTCTAATATTTTTTTTTTACTAAAACAAATTTTCAATTATCATGATAACGTATTATCATCTCAATTATCCGGAAGCAACCTTGGAACAATGTGAACTATAAAATGAAGGAACTTTATAATGTAGTCTATAGATTTATAAGAAAACATATAAAATAAAATACATATTATAGCAAGAACAATGTAGTCCATAGATTTGCTCACATACATAACTCAAACCAAATTACAATAAAACTCACACACTCACACAAGTTCAACCGACTCATACTAAACCCACATACAAAAAAGAAAGTTCCTACGACTCGCCTTGCAATTGCCATAAATGTTCAATAAGGTCCGACTGGAGTTGAAAATGAATTTCTCGGTCTCTAATGCGTCCATGCCTCTCAATGTATGACAAAAATTCATCACTTTGTTCACGTAACATTTGCAGAGGAGGATTATCCACTCCATCATTTTGTTCATAATCCAAATCTACCACTTCATTATCATCCCGCTCATCTTCTCGCTCATCTTCAACAATCATATTATGGAGAATTATGCACGCTTTCATGATCTTTTTGAGTGTTTCAAGATGAAAAAATCGTGCAGGTCCACGGACAATTGCGAAACGTGCTTGAAGCACTCCAAATGCACGTTCAACATCCTTCCTATACGCCTCTTGGGCTGCTGCAAATAATTTATACTTATGTCCTTGTGGAGCTGGGATTGTTTTCACAAATGTTGCCCACTTTGGATATATACCATCAGCAAGGTAATATCCCATAGTGTAATCATGACCATTAATTGAGTAATGTATTGTAGGAGCACGCCCTTTAGCAAATTCATTAAATACATGAGATCGCTCTAACACATTAATATCATTATTTGACCCAGGTAATCCAAAAAATGCATGCCATATCCAAAGATCATATGATGCTACTGCCTCCAAAATAATAGTAGGCTCACGAATATGACCACAATATTGACCTTTCCATGCAGATGGACAATTTTTCCACTTCCAATGCATGCAATCAATTGAACCTAACATACCTGGAAAACCTCGACGTTCACCGTGAGCTAACAGTCTAGCAATGTCTTCATTGTTTGGCTTTCTCAAGTATTCTTCAGAGAAAACATCAATTACCGCAGTAACAAATTTTTTCAAACTTTCTAATGCAGTAGTTTCTCCAATCCGCACATATTCATCTATCAAATCACCCGATACTCCATATGCAAGCATTCTAAGTGCAGCAGTTATCTTTTGTAATGAAGATAAACCAAGTTTGTTGGCACTATTTCTTTTTTGGACAAAATAAGAGTCATGAGCTTCAACTTGAGATTGAATACGAAGAAAAAGAGAACGCTTCATCCGAAATCTCCTACGAAATAAAGCGGGTGGATATACTGGTGTGGGAGCAAAATAATCAAGAAAAAGCCTCTCATGCCCTACCAAATGATTACGTTGAATAGAACGACGACGACGCTTAGGTTGTGATGCTTCCATAACAAGTTCTTCGATTATCTCATCTTCATCTGAGTCATCAAGAAGGAACTTGCGAATCACAAAGTGATTCATGGATGCAACCTTCAAGACAATTGAAAATCAATTATTACTATAGATGCAAGATTAAAATTAAGTGACATAAACCACATTAAAATGAATATAACTAATTCACGCACAAATCACAACACAAACACATATGATACTATAAATGCTCATTGTTCATAGATTTATTCTAAGACCTGTCATCTCAAAACCTAACATATGATACTAAGAATGTTCAATGAATAGAAATAATTGGATGAAAGACATTCATAGTGGCTGTACCAAGCATATGATACTAGGCACTCATAGTGGCTGTAATACTCATAGTTGATCAAATAATAGTTTCATTGAATCAAAAAATTATATCAATACCTATCACAAGATCAAATAGAACTTAACAAAAGATAAAAAAGATTGCACTTCAAAGTCTTTGCTAGATTGCACTTCAAGTCATAACACAAATACATACATATAGTTTAAGATAATTCATCAAGTGACATAAGCCACTACAAAATACATAAACCACTACAAAATACATAAGTCACTACAAAATACATAAAAGTCTAAACTACATCCAAAATACAATTAAACCCATTAATTACATGATCTTCGTTTTGCCATGATTTCCTCTTGGAGTTGTTCATAAAAAGCTTTTTGTGTTCCGGTTAAGCCACTTGTATCTATCATCATGATTCTCTCTTCCTCTAACCTTTCTTCTCGCTCACATTTTTTCTTCTCAATCATCATTCTTTCCTTCTCAATCCTAAGTTTTTCTTCCCTACTTTCCCTTTCAATTGCAAGTTTTTCCCTCTCAAAAGACATCTTTTCCTCTTCCAACCGAGTTACATCCTCAATCAATTTCAATTTTTTGTTCAAATATTCCCCCACATCTTTTCCGGTGGCTTTGTTCTTTCGGATGGCCTTTTCGGCCTTCCTACCAATTGGTCTCTCCAAATTAGAAGTGTCACCAAGTCCGGACCCACAATCCCCTTCACTAATAGATATTGCCTCTGAAGTTGGAGGCACAGATGATCTCGATCTAGCATTGTTAGGATCGGCAAACTTTGGTTGGTCCTTTAACATGAGCCAACAATGATCAAGAAGAAAGGGTTTCTTGTACTTCTCTAAATACAAAGCCTTCGCATTGATAATCTAAAAAAAATTTAAAACAAATATAACATGATTAATATCTTCAAACTATTGGTGAATGAACATTTTAACACTATTGTAATATAATTTATACCTTATCTTCTTCGGTTATACCACTTTGATGAAGTGCGTTAATTTGAGCCATACACCCAGCAAACTTATTTGTCTTTTCACTAATCGTACCCCAACGACTTAGTAAAGAGATAACAGTGCGTGTGGTACCGGATGTATTGTACTTCATAAAATATTCCCAAACTTTTTGACGAAAGGTATTTTGTGTTTGTTCATTACTGCTTATGGCATCAACACTAGTATTGAGCCATGCCGCCACTAAAAGTTTATCTTCCTCTACAGTAAAGTTAGAGCCCCGTTTTCCTTTTGTAGAAGAGGTATTTTCAA
The DNA here is from genome assembly GCF_932294415.1 of Quercus robur. Lineage (NCBI taxonomy): Eukaryota > Viridiplantae > Streptophyta > Magnoliopsida > Fagales > Fagaceae > Quercus > Quercus robur. Next base: position 22,463,721 of record NC_065535.1, on the reverse strand, counting down.
CTTGTGGTGGTGGTGGAGGTGGAGAATCAGAAACTGATGTAGGAGTATTTTGAGACGTTCCCAAAAATTGAGAGTCAATTTCTATATCCCCGTTCATGATACCCGTGATAAATGTTAGGTCTCTACGTAACTCTGTGTCCCTACGTGACTCCATAAAATTAGAAAAAATATATATAAACTTCCCTGCACACAGAAAATTTCCAAACTAACATTTATATCGACACAACAAATTACAGAGATAAATTACACAACAAACTTACAGTGACCCAATACATTCATATGGTTTTATGCAACACAGTAATATGGTTTTGTGCAACACAATAATTTACAGAGATCAGGTTTTGTGCAACACAACAGTTTACAGAGACCACCCATACAGAGACCACCCATACGTAAAAATTACACTAACAAACAGAAAATTCCACTAACAAATTACAGAAATCACAACACAACAAATTACACTAACAAAAAAACATAAAAACTTTCCCGCACAAATTACAGAAATCACATAATCCAGACAAGAAATTTCTGCAAATAGAAAATTCTCAATTCAGAGCCCACATAATCCACACAACCAATTCCCTGCAAACAGAAAATTCCCAATACAGAGTGCACAGAATCCACACAACAAAATAACGGAAAATTTCCAAAACACAAAATTTCCAATACAGAGACCACATAATCCACACAACCAATTCCTGCAAACAGAAAATTCCCAATACAGAGAGCACAGAATTTACGCAACAAAATAACGGAAAATCACATAATACAGAGAGCAAACGGAAAATTCTCAATACAGAGACCACAAAATAACGGAAAATTCCACAAAATCACAATAACCCAGAAAAATTAAGCTATGAAAATATTCACTACAAAAGAAAAGAGAGAGCATTGACCTGAAGTGGATCGGCTGGGACGGCGACGGCGACGGCGTGGGCTGGGCTTGGACGGCGACGGCGTTGGCGAGGGCTGGTCTGGGACGGCGATGGGTGAGAGAGATGAGTGCGATGGGTGAGAGAGAGGAGTGAGGGAGATAATTGAGGGACGGCGAGGGACGGCGTTGGCGAAGACTGGTCTGGGACGGCGATGGGTGAGAGAGATGAGTGCGATGGGTGAGAGAGAGGAGTGAGGGAGATAAGTGAGGGACGGCGAGGGACGGCGTTGGCAAGGACTGGTCTGGGACGGCGATGGGTGAGAGAGAGGAGTGCGATGGGTGAGAGAGAGGAGTGAGGGAGATAAGTGAGGGACGGCGAGGGACGGCGTGGGCTGGGCTGGGCTGGGACGGCGAGGGCTGGGCTGGTCTGTGGCGGCGACGGTGATGAGTGATTTGGGAGATGAGAGTGAGGGAGAAGGAGATTGAGGGAGAAGTGAAAATGTGACTGAACGGAATGAGATAGAGAAATAAAAGAAAGAAAAAAAAAATGGGATGAGCGATTATTTTAATCGGTTGCTGGTTAAAATATTATTTTTTTTTTTTAGATGAGCGCTACAGTGCACATCTATATATAGATGTGCACTGTAGCAAATCAGCCAAAATATTTGGCTTTGGCTCCACTGCTGTGAGCTTGTTTTGCAATATTTGTGGAGCTAAAATAGCATTATAGCTTTTTAGCTCCACTGCTGCAAATGCTCTTATAGCTTTTTAGCTCCACTGCTGCAAATGCTCTTAGTCTCAAAAAAAGTTTCGGTGATATATAAAACATGTTTGCACTAGTTTCAGTTTTTACCTTTTAGTTTTACGTACATCATTTTAAAATTTCAAGTTTTTATGCATTTTTTTTACATTTTCAATTTTTTTTTAAAGTGTTAGTATACTTAGCATATTTTCAGCAAAAATCTAGATAAATTGTTCCTAAACAGATACATAATATACTCTAATAAATCTTTGTATAAAATAAAAAAGTATTTTGAGATGCAGATGGATTTTCTTTTTGCTGCTAAAGAGATCATTGTTTGTGTTTTACTATTATTCAGCATTAATTTTATGATTAATTGTTATTTATAAATGACACATCATATTAAAACATTGAACTGGTCAATCAATTTTGAGTAGCAATGGGTGGGCACTGAAAATTCATTTAATTGTTACACACCATTCTTTTGTTGAATCCTACACAATGTTTCTATGGAAACACCACCTCTTAGTAGCTTCTTTTTTTTTTTTTTTTTTTTTTTTTTTTTTAAATTAATGCCAAAACCATGGAATTCTATAATTTCTACTGTGTTTTGTATTCGTTGTGTCGTTAAAAGCAAACTAGCTTGCAGCCATAGAGGCTGTATCAGTACATATTACAGCCCAGACCGGTGAGGTCATGCAACAATCTCCAGAGATCCAAAATAAGAAATAAGTCTTACGAATTAAAATGATCGAGAATGGAGATTTGTGATGATAAGAGCATGAATTGAATCTTTTGAGAATTTTATTTCTAACATGCTGGCATATATAGATTTTGCATAAAATGTGTTTGAACACCTTGGAGAAGGCTCAGAACATTCTTGCCAACTCAAACATATTGATGTTTATTCTATAAAATTGCATCTAATGTTAAAAACTTAAAATTTTCTTCTTGAATTTATTTTCTTCTTGAATTTATGGTTCTTCCTTTTTCTTTCTGTCGTTCCTTGCTTGACTTTCATTCATTTATTTATTTATTTATTTATTTTTATTTTTATTTTTTTTCTTGTTGAACAATTTTGGGATATGGTTAAATAAAACAAAATTATAACATATACATGTGCTCATTGGCTTTCGAAGTTTGAACTCAAGAGTACTTGACCCTCCATCCTATTATATCGTGGGAAGAGGATGTGACATTTGAGTTAAGAGTTCATTGGCTTCTTTGACTGTTATATATATATATATATATATATTATTTCATTTCTGCTTAATTAAAGCACTTCTCTCTTTCTCTCTCTCTCTAGGACATTCTGCATGATGTGATTGATGTGGACAAAGAGGAAGATTCTGATGATGTAATGTTCATTGATGAAAAAGTTCACAAAAGTAAAAAAGGGAAGGAAAAACAAGATGTATCCGATGGTTATGGTGGTCATCAGGCTAAGGTTTGTGATTTTAAATATGTTTTAGTTGCTGATTCGTAATTTATTTACATAAAAACAATAAACATCTAAGGTAACTATACCGTTTATGATTCTTTGCTGCCTTCTTTTTTTACACCCTTTATCAGGGAGATTTGGCAATATACTCTCGAATGTTAAACACAGTAAATTAAAAATATTTCAAGTACCTATCAAAAAAATTATAAATATTTCGAGTAATAGAGTCAAATAAGGAAGATGATATATTTTAAACACCTAAATTTTAAGTTATATTCAAAATTTAAGACACCGTACAAACTCCACATGTGGGGAATGTACATTCCCCACTTTTTATATTTGATAATTACTTCTAATTAATTTTAGATTTGAGCTAAAAAAAGACAACTTTTATTTATTTTATTTTATTAATTATTGGGAGATCCGTTACCAAAACTTTGGTCCAATTAAAAGTTCAAATGATAATTGAGTCAAAGCAAAAAAAAAAAAAAAAAAAAAAAAAAAAAAAAAAAATCTTATAACTCAATTAGTTGGCATATTTTGGTGCATTTTTAAAGGATACATTTAGGATTCAAATCCTCCACCCTCCAATTATTGAATTATATAAAAGAAAAAAAAAGATTTGTTGACATGCTACTTTGCTTCAAAATATTACTATAACAAGATAAAAATTGCTTCAAATTATATGTGACTTTAAGAGACTATTTACTTTCAAAAAATTAGAAACATATTATTATGAGATGTATGTAATTACTTATTACTCTTATTTGAGCAGTCAAATTTAGACCGTAGATTATATATGAATTTAAAACCAATTATATTAAGATCATCTAAAGTTTCTATGGTACTCCACTATATAAGGTTCTTTAAATTTTAACAATTGATTTTATAATAAATGGTCCATATTATGACATGTCGGCTTTCCACTAACAAAACTCTTAAAATAATGATTTTTTATTTATTCCTTAAAAAAATCCAGATTGATTGAAGAAAAAAAAATCCCCACCCTTCCATCTCGTTAGTCTCAACAAACTATGAAATTGCCAATAACACCCTTCAATCAACACCCACAGCCAAGCTTACATAAAAAATTACCCTAATAAATCCATGAAACACATGATTCTTAGATCCATAGCTATAGGACCAAGATATAGTGGCCCAGTCACTGCCGCTTTAGATGAGAAAATACATGGTGTTTCTGATGCATGTATCTTTCTTCTCACATGAGGGTGGACCCCACACTTGTGGGGCTCACCCTCATATGAGAGAGAGGATACATGCATTGGAAATACCATATACCACCTCGCTTCAGAGCCTCCATTTATTGCTGCATAGCAGTGATGTTTAGTAAAATAATTATTTTTTCTTTTAAAAGAACACTAAAAAAGTTAGACTTTATGGGGCCATCTTTTCTATCTCATCAAGAACTCTCTTCATCATGTTTTTCTTTCTTACTTTCTTTTCTATTCTATCGAACCTCCCCATCTTCCTTTTAGATAATTTGATATTTACAGTGTGAGAGGGGAGATTTAAATTTTGGATGTTTTTACCGGTAAATGAAAAATTAAGAAGATGTGCGGGGTGCCAAGAGCCTTGTAGTTGAGGTTGTTGGGCACCTCTTGGTGATATGTCATAATCTAAATAATTTATTATAATAGAAATGATTAGGATTTAAAAAATTCTATGTGGTTAAGTACTCTAAGAACTTTAGAAGATTTTCATCCAATGTTTCTATTCATTTATTACTCACATGAAAAATAGGAAAAGATTAATTTCAATTTATAGATTAAAAAATAAGTCCTTTTTTTTGTTGGTAATAGGGATTTATATATAAAAGCAAAGTAGCCTGAAGCCATAGAGGCTGTGTCCAGCACATATTACAACCCAGATCAGTGAGGTCATATAACAAAAGATGAGATATCTCCACAGGTAGAAAGTCCAAAATAAGAAATAAGTCTTACTATCTTATTCACCAATCCAAAAAAAAAAAAATCTTACCTCTAACCCAATTCCCCTAAATAGGCTCCCATCATGTGGGGTCCACTTCAATACCTTATAAGTCATGTGGACATCTCTATACCGTAACCATATTCCATATGAACTAAAGAAATATAGCTCATAGAATCTACAAGAAGTAAAGAAGTGGGCCACCCTAGGTAACGATTCTTCCTTTGATTTCATCATAGCATACAGTGATACATGCTTGATTAGTTTACGAGTAAGTGTAGTGTCATCGGTTAAAAGCTCTTCTCTTCGGTACTTTGTTTCAATGGGCGCGTATTTGGGGTTTTACGAATTGTATTTCCATTTCTGATTTCTTACATTCTATTAAATTGAGTCTTAGAACTTGTTGTAATTTTTCTTGATCAAAATGTTCACCATTGTGAACATGATGCTCAGTTTTTTTGAATAAAAATTTTATTACCTATCAAAAAAAAGTGTAGTGTCATCAACTTTTCCCAACTTTGTTATGCAGTGACTTGTAAGTGGTGTAATCATAAACCCACATTTATCCATTATTTTATTTTCACCACTCACGAGTCACCACATAACAAAGTTGTAGAAAAATTTGTGATACTAGACTTACTCTTAGTTTATTGACAATTGAGGCAGAGGTATCTGCTCTCCATGATTCTAACTGCAGGTGGAAATTTAAGGGAAATTTTGTTGCCAATTCACAAATTAAAATGATGGAGAATGGGGATTTGAGATGATAAGAGCATGAATTGAATCTTTTGAGAATTTTATTTCTAATATGTTGACATATATTTTGCATAAAATGTTTGAACACCTTGGAGAAAGCTCAAAACATTCTGCCCAACTCATACCTATTGATGTTTATTCAATAAAAATTGCATCTAATGTTAAAATTTTCTTCCTGAATTTGTTTTGTCCTGCTCAAATGTATGGTTCTTCCTCTTTCTTTATGTTCCTTTCTTGACTTTCATTTTTCTTTTCCTTGTTGAACAGTTTTGGGATATGATCAAATAAAACAAAATTATAACATATACATTTGCTCATTGGCTTTCGAAGTTTGAACTCAAGAACTAACCTTCCATCCCATTATTGTGGGAAGAGGATATGTGCCAATTTAGTTAGAGTTCATTGGCCTCTATGATTGTTATAAATTATTTTATTTTTGCTTAATTTCCATATCTCTCTCTCTCTCTCTCTAGGTCATTCTGCATGAAGTGATTGATGTGGACAAAATTATTATAAATATTTCGAGTAATAGAGTCAAATAAGGAAGATGATATATTTTAAACACCTAAATTTTAAGTTATATTCAAAATTTAAGACACCATACTAACTCCACATTCCCCACTTTTTATATTTGATAATTACTTCTAATTAATTTCAGATTTGAACTAAAAAAAGATAACTTTTATTTATTTAATTTTATTAATTATTGGTAGATTCGTTACCAAAACTTTGGTTCAATTAAAAGTTTGAATGATAATTGAGTCAAAGAAAAAAAAACCAAAATTCTTATAGCTCAACTAGTTGGCACCTCTTAGCGCGTTTTTAAAGGACACATTTAGGGTTTAAACCCCCCACCCTCCAATTATTGAACTATATAAAAGAAAAAAAAAAAAGATTTGTTGACATGCTACTTTGCTTCAAAATATTACTATAACAAGATAAAATTGCTTCAAGTTATATGTGACTTAAAAGGACTTTTTACTTTCACAAAATTAGAAACATATTATTATGAGATGTATGTAATCACTTATTACTCTTATTTGAGTAGTTAAATACACACCATAGCTTGTATATGAATTTAAAACCAATCATATTAAGATCATCTAAAGTTCCTATAGTACTCTACTATATAAAGTTCTTTAAATTTTAACAATTGATTTTATAATAAATGGTCCATATTATTACATGTCGGCTTTCTACTAGCAAAACTCTTAAAATAATGATTTTTTTTTTTTAATTCCTTAAAAAAATCTAGATTGATTGAAAAAAATAATAATCCCTACCCCTCCATCTCGTTAGTCTCAACAAACCATGAAACTGCCAAAAACATGAAACACATGTTTTTCTTTCTTACTTTCTTTTCTTTTCTTTTTCTATTCTACCGATCCTCCCCATCTTCCTTTTTGATAATTCGATATTTACATTGTCAATGTGAGAGTGGAGATTTAAATCTTAGATGTTTTTACAGGTAAATGAAGAATTAAGAAGATGTGCGTGGTGCTAAGAGCCTTGTAGTTGAGCTTGTTGGGCACCTCTTGGCGATATGTCATAACCTAGATAATTTATTATAATATAAATGATCAGGATTTTAAAAATTTTATGTGGTTAAGTACCTTAAGAACTTTAGAAGATTCTGATCCAATGTTTCTATTCGTTTATTACTCACATGAAAAGTAGGAAAAGATTAATTTCAATCTATAGATTAAAAAATAAGTCTCTTTTTTTTTTTTTTTTTTTTTTGGGTTATTGGTAATAGGGATTTATATATAAAAGCAAACTAGCCTGAAGCCATGGAGGCTGAATCTAGTGCATATTACAACCCAGACCAGTGAGGTTACATAACAAAAGATGAGACATCTCCACCAAAAGAAAGTCCAAAATAAGAAATAAAAGAAAAAAAAAAAAAAATCTTACCGCAAACCAAATCCCCCTAGGTAGGCTCCCATCCAGATTTGGGGTCCACTTCAATACTGTAACTATATTCTATATGAACTAAAGAAATATAGCTACAAGAAGTAAAGAAGTGGGCCCACCTAGGTAAAGATTCTTCCTTTGATTTCATCATAGCATAAGTGTAGTGTTATAAATTTTTCTACAACTTTGCCATAGCTTTGTTATGTAGCGATTCGTAGGTGGTGAAATCATAGACTCACATTTATCCACTATTTTATTTCCACCACTCACGAATCATCACATAGCAAAGTTATGAAAAAATTTGTAGCACTAAACTTACTCTTAGTTTATTGACAATTGAGGCAGACCTGCTCTCCATGACTCTAACTGCAGGTGGTAATTTAAGGGAAATTTCTTTGCCAAAACTAACTCTTAGTTTATTGACAATTGAGGTAGTCCTGCTCTCCATGACTCTAACTGCAGGTGGCAATTTAAGGGAAATTTCTTTGCCAATTCACAAATTAAAATGATGGAGAATGGAGATTTGAGATGATAAGAGCATGAATTGAATCTTTTGAGAATTTTATTTCTAATATGTTGACATATATTTTGCAAAAAATGTTTGAACACCTTGGAGAAAGCTCAAAACATTTCTGCCCAACTCAGACATATTGATGTTCATTCAATAAAAATTGCATCTAATGTTAAAATTTTCTTCTTGAATTTGTTTTGTCCTGCTCAAATGTATGGTTCTTCCTTTTTCTTTATGTTCCTTGCATGACTTTCATTTTTTTTCTTCTTGTTGAACAGTTTTGGGACATGATCGAATAAAACAAACTTATAACATATACATTTGCTCACTGGCTTTCAAAGTTTGAACTCAAGAACTAACCTTCCATCCCATTATTGTGGGAAGAGGATGTGCCATTTTAGTTAGAGTTCGTTGGGCTCTATGATTGTTATAAATTACTTTATTTTTGCTTAATTTCCACATCTCGCTCTCTAGGTCATTCTGCATGAAGTGATCGATGTGGACAAAGAGGAAGATTCTGATGATGTAATGTTCATTGATGAAAAAGTTCACAAAAGTAAAAAAAGGAAGAAAGTACAAGATGTGTCTGACGGTTACGGTGATCATCAGGCTAAGGTTTGTGATTTTAAATATTTTCTAGTTGCTGATTTGTGAGTTATATAAAAACGATAAACATCTAAGGTAGCTGTACCGTTTATGATTGTTTGCTCTTCCCCCTCCTTTATCAGGGATATCTATTTGGTGCTGGTGTGGAAAGGTTTGGATCAGTGAGTGGGGTTGAGCCTTCTGAGATGCATGACTCCTACGACCGTCATGGTTGTCATCATTATTATCATAGTAAGGGGAAAGTTTGTAATTCTTCGTTTAGTAGTGAGTATTCCATTTTCCTAGCCCAGTTTGAAAGCATGGATTTTCCACCTGGAATAAAGGCACCAACTTCTACGAGTTTAGAAAAAGATTCATATACACCTTGGTCCTATTTGGAGAATTTGCCACCAAGAATGCTCTGGCAGCCATATCCTCCTTTTTTTGATCTTCCATTTTTTTATGTTCCAGTATATGAGTTTTATGCTCCTAAAGATGTGAAGAAGTTCCCCTGGCTTCGGCCTTCTTCCCAAAAAAATCAAAATAATGCAGCTGCTGAACCTATTGTGGCAAACTCTGGCAATGACAAAAATGAAATTTTGAGGAGGTTCCAACTTTTTAAACAATTTGATGTCGTGGAAGACTATTCTGACCATTACTATGCTAGCGATGGTTTCACCGCAATGCAGGTGACTAGGTTTTGATGATGCCTTCTTTTTTCAGTCTCTAGTTTGAAACATTTCTAAGATTCTAAATATCGTTTCATTATCCTCTTACAATTATAGACATCAGAGACTTGGGCAAAGAAAATCCAGGAGGAGTGGAAGGTCCTGGAAAAGGATCTACCTGGTGAGCTTTAATGCTTTCTTTTTATGTAATGGCTGCAACTTTTTCCAATACATAGCCTTTATTTTGATTAAGCTGTCAGAATTAAATCTGTCGGCAATAATTGTAGGCCTGAAATCTAAATTTGCTAGTAAATTTTTGCACCCACAGTTCATTCCCAATGTACTTTTTGGGTTAGCTATAATTTTTAATAATATTTTACATAACCTATCCAAAAAAATAAAAAAATAAAATTGCTAGTAAATTTAAATGTGAGTTTGCAGAGCATAACTGCAGAAATGTAGTGTGTGACATTAGTGGGTTTGGTGTCTGCCCCTCCCTGATGCACTTTTATTTTTCGCTAATTTATTTATTATTATTATTATCAATAGATAATATATTCGTTAGAGTTTATGAAAGAAGGATGGATCTTTTGAGGGCTGTCATCATCGGAACAGAGGGCACTCCCTACCATGATGGTCTCTTCTTCTTTGATTTTTTCTTCGACTTTAATTATCCTAATGTACCACCGGTATGTGATTCAAACTTTTTGAGCACTAGCGATATTTTTATATCTTCTGCGATATTTTTAGTTTTTACATTGGTCTGAAAACTGCAAAACTTGTTTATGCCAGAAATTCCACTACCACTCTTGGGGCCTTAAACTCAATCCTGCTTTTAACAAAAATGGGTCAAGGTAAATATTCTTGTGTCTATATAAACCATTCACAGTGAACCACTCTTGGGGCCTTAAACTCAATCCTGCTTTCAACAATAGTTATTGGTCCCCAGGTGTATCAACCATGCTTCAACTTCTTGTCTCCTTACAAGGGTTGATCCTGGACACAAGACCCTTCAATTGGCATCAGCCGATACCCTCAGATAATAATGAAACGCAAACTCGGCTATACGACGAGGATGTATTTGTTCTATCACTGAGAACAATGACGTACACTATGAGGAGTCCACCAAAGGTAAGATTGCATTGATTATTTATTCCTACATGTATGTTCTATTCATATTTTGGATATGGTATCATTAATTGCATCCTGAATTGTAAATATAAATTTTGAGTCTAAAGAAAAAAAATATAATTGTAATGGCCAACATGCTGACTAAAAGTTTCATTATCACAGTCTAGTACATCAGTTCATGCAGATTCCTAAGGAGATTTTTTAGTATTCAATTGAGACAATTAAACGTCAATGGGTGGTATACCTGAAATCCTAGCAAACAACCATGTTATGTGTAATAATTTAGTGCATAAGGAATTTGAGAAGAAGAGATATAATGGAGTCATGGTTGACTTTACCATTTTTAATATGATATCATGTAATTTCTAAAAAAATGCAGGCTTGCTCTTTTTATTTTTATTTTTATAATAATCATTAATGTATTGGGCCGTGTTCTTTTCTCCAAAGAATTTCACCTAAAATTCCAATTAAGGTAGGTGGTTTTTGTAGGTTCTTAGGTTGGGTTGGATTGGATTGGATTTTTACTTTAAGCCTAGGGTTGGGTTGAGTTTGGGTTGATTGATTTTTCAATCCATGTGACCCAACTCAACTCACCACGTATATAAATTTATTTTATTACACTTATTTTTTATTTTTAGTTCGATTTATTTTAGTATTTTGAGAAATTAGTCTTGATATATTTGAAAATTTGCAATATATATTATGTGTACTATAATAATTTATTAAAAAATGGATTAAATAGTTGATAAAAGTTCAATTATTATATGACATGAAATATGTAAGCACTATCCACCAACCCAACCTTATTCACGTGGGTTGGGTTGGTATTTACACATGGGATAAGTTGGGTTGGGTTGTTGTGGGAGTTTGGAGAGAGTGCTTTTTTTGGTATTAATTTATTTATGGAATAAGTTCTTCCTATTGACTTCCTGATTACAATTTGTATTGGAAATACTGATGCTTATTATAGAGTGAAAATGAGTGGTGGAGCCAAAAAAATATTTTTTCAGGGGGCAAGAGCGCGTGTGCACGCGCGCGCGCACACACACACACATATATATATATATATATATATTTATCTATTACTTCTCTACATGAAGAATGTTTACGTAACCAAAATATTTACATTGAGTTAGTCTTTACATCTTTGCAAAAAATAAAGAGTAAGTCTTGACTTCTCTAAATTTAATAAAAACATAATTGAATTACATGTGATATACATTAAATATACGGGAAATTATTGTGTACTTCCGGAGTACCATAAATGCGTACTCCCTCCTCTCACATGAATGGTGGATCCTATTAATTAAATTCATGGTGGGACCCACAATTCATGCGAGAGGGGGGAGTACGCATTTATTGTACTTTGGGAGTACCTAATAATTTTCCTAAATACACATTGAGCTAATGAGCTACGTATAATGTAAGAGTAATATTTAAAGGGAACAAAAATCCATTAGTCAACCACATAAATGCATTATATGTTTTTAGCAAAAATCTAGTGGGCCATTATTTAATTTTTTTGTCCAAAATTATATTGTTTTGCCAAGAATACAAGAGAGATGGAGGATTTTTGAAAAGCCATGGCCCCCCTCCCTCAACCCCTGGTGGAAACAGCGAAGTTTTTTTAATGCAGATGGTCATGTGTTTTAAAAAAAGAAAAAGAAATCAACGTGTCTGTGCTTTATAAGACACTAAATCATTCAAGCATTTCTGCTTTAAAGACAGTTTAGTACAAAGATCCAATTGATTTTTACTATACGTAAAATTAGATCTTTGATTGTTGATGGTTTTCTAATTATGTTCTCTATTTCTTTTGTCTTTCAACACATTTTTGTTGTACATAATTGATTATTTTGAGTGTTGAATCTAGAATTAGATTGTAATGCCAATGAGCCCTAGCCCAAATGGAACTTTATCCTTCCATAACAAATGGATGAAGGGTGAGGTTATAAGTTCAAGAAATTACCTATTAAAAAAGAAAAGTCTAAGAATGTTTTGTTACATTGATATTAATTTGTTAGCACTCAGGGTTTGCAATTATCTTCTTGATTGTTTTACTGCACCATGACCATTGGCAGTCAAAAATTCCTATTAACTGTCTTTCTGTCTTTAGTTTACATCTGAATTATGGTCTGATTTCGTCCATTGTACACACTTGGAATAGTTATTAATGGATTTGAAGCTCTCTGTACCATTTGAGGGCTCAACATCTAATTCTGAGTCATGTGGTTGCAGCATTTTGAGGACTTTGTTGTAGGCCATTTCTGCAACCGTGGCCGTGATATTCTGGTGGCATGTAGAGCATATATGGATGGTGCTCAAGTAGGATCTGTAGTCAAAGGTGGGGTGAAGGATGTCAATATGGATGAAAAGAGCTGCTCACAACGGTTTAAGAATTCTGTGGCTGTCACGTTGATATTATTGTCAAGGTATTTTACCGAAATTGGAGCTGAGGACTGTAAGAAATTCCTGTTACCTGTGTTACCTGCAACTGCAATGAAAGTGAAAAAGCGTAAGGCCGTCCAAGATGTGTCAGCTGGTTATAGGAATCATCAGCGTAAGGTTTGTGACATCAAATATGTTCTAGTTGCTGATTCGTGAGTTATATAAAAACAGTAAACATCTAAGGTAGCTGTACCGTTTATGATTGTTTGCTCTCCCCCTCCTTGAACAGGGATATATTTTTGGTGCTGGTATGGAAAGGTTTGGATTAGTGAATGGGGAGATGCTTAACTTTGTTGACCTTCATCGTAATATTTCTATTATGCGTGATGTACATAGTACGGTGCAAGTTGGTTTTTCTCCGTATAATGGGTATCTTATTTTCCTAGCCCAGTTTGAAAGCATGGATTTTCCTCCTGGAATAGAGGCACCAACTTCTAGGCATCCTATGACAAATGCAGTAGATGCATATGTACCTTGGTTCTATTGGGAGAATTTGATCTGGCAGCCATCTTCCTCTTTTGGACTTTCATCTTTTCATGTTCCAGCTTTTGAGTTTTATGCTCCTAAAGATGTGAAGAAGTTCCCCTGGCTTCAGCCTTCTGCCCGAAATCAAAATAATGCAGCTGCTGAACCTATTAAGGCAATCTCTGGCAAGGACAAATATGAAATTTTGAGGAGGTTCAAACTTTTTAAACAATTTGATATCGTGGAAGACTATTCTGACCATTACCATGCTAGCTATGGTTCTACCAAGATGCAGGTGACTAGGTTTTGATGATGCCTTGCGTGCCTTCTTTTTTCAGTCTCTAGTTTGAAACATATCTAAATATCGTTTTTATTACCCTCTTTCTTACAATTACAGCCATCAGAGACTTGGGCAAAGAAAATTCGGGAGGAGTGGAAGATTCTGGAAAAGGATCTGCCTGGTGAGTTTTAATGCTTTCTTTTTATGTAATGGCTGCATATTTTTCCAATACATAGCCTTCATTTCGATTAAGCCATCAGAAATAAATTTGTTGGTCATAATTGTAGTCCGGAAATCTAAATTTGCTAGTAAATTTTTGCCCTTCATCTCCAATGTACTTGAGTTGGCTATAATTTTTAATAATATTTTACATTACCTGTCAAAACAAAATGCTATTAAATTTTAAATCTGACTTTGCAGAGCATTACTGTAGAAATGTAGGGTGCGACATTAGTGGGTTTGGTGTCTGCCTCTCCCTGATCCACTTTTATTTTTCCCTCAGATTTTCATTATTCTTTTTTTTTTTTTTTTTTTTCAATAGATAAAATATTCGTTAGAGTTTATGAAACAAGGATGGATCTTTTGAGGGCTGTCATAGTTGGAACAGAGGGCACTCCCTACCATGATGGTCTCTTCTTCTTTGATTTTTTTTTCGACAGTAATTATCCTAATGTAGCACCGGTACGTGATTAAAACTTTTTGAGTACTGGTGATATTTTTATATCTTCTGCTTTACATCATTGGTCTGAAAACTGCAAAACTTGTTTATGCCAGAAAGTCCACTACCACTCTGGTGGCCTTGAATTCATTCCTCAAATGAGCAATGATGGGTCAATATATTCTGCAGTCTCTACAGGCCATCTATTGGGGGATGGTAGATACAATAATTTTTGGCTCCCAGGTGTATCAACTATGCTTCAACTTCTTGTCTCCATACAAGTGTTGTTCTTCAATACAAAACCCTTTTTCAATTTGCCTCCGAGACCCTCAGCATATAATGAAAAACAATGCCAGTTATACAACGAGGATGTATTTGTTCTATCACTGAGAACAATGACGTACACTATGAGGAGTCCACCAAAGGCAAGACTGCATTGATTATTCCTGTAATAATTTATTGAAAAAATGGATCAAATAATTGATAAAAGTTCAATTATCATATGATATGAAATATGCAAGCACAATTCACCACCAACCCAACTTTATTCATATGGGTTGGGTTAAGTGGGTTAGGTTGATTTGGTCTCTACTCTCTACACATGTGATAGGTTGGATTGAGTTGAGAATTTCTCAACCCAATATGTGCTCGGGTTGGGTTGGAAAAACCCTCCAGCCCAACCCAATTAGTACCCCTAATTCCAATCATATCCCAAATGCTTTGCAGAGCTTGTTGAGGGTGTTTGGAGAAAGTGCTTTTTTTTAGGTATTAATTTATTTATGAAATTAAACTTTCCTATGCACTCTTGGAAATATTGATGTTTATTATAGAATGGAAATGAGTGGTGGAGCTTGAATATCACGTTTGGTAGACTGTAATAGATACTGTAATATGATAGATATTCTTATGGCATAACTATTCGATTGTTTGGTTATGTTTTTATTACAATGAATAGTTATTCCTTATGAATAGCTATTCTTCAAAATGAAGAATAACTATTCTTTATCAAAAGTACTGAATATCTATTCATTCACCTTATGTAATAACTTTTAAAATTTTTTTCTTAAAAAGCCATTAGTTGCCACATCTTTAAAAGGAAAGAAAATAA
Source organism: Quercus robur (assembly GCF_932294415.1). Taxonomy (NCBI): domain Eukaryota; kingdom Viridiplantae; phylum Streptophyta; class Magnoliopsida; order Fagales; family Fagaceae; genus Quercus; species Quercus robur. The sequence continues at coordinate 22,448,193 of NC_065535.1, read as the reverse complement.
ATTTTCCTTTGTGTTAATTATTAGTTCTATTTTGAATATCCTAAAATAAGTTTATTTTAGGAAATTTGATTTAAAAATGATTTAATTACACCTTCTTTTTATACTCTACTAAATTATGGATGCATGTTCAGAATTATATTCCTAAATGGTCACCAAACTAATGAATAGTAATACTTATTACATTTCAACTTAATGTATTCCTTGTAATATTTATTCCTATTTCCATGTAATAATTATTATAGTGTACCAAACCTACATGAAGAATGTTTACGAAAACAAAAATCTTTACATCAACTTTTTACATCTTTGCAAAAAATAAAGAGTAAGTCTAGACATGTCTAAAAATATACAAGTCAATTAAATATAAATAAAAACATAATTGCATTACATGTGACATACATTAAATACACTTTGATTTAGTGATCTATGTATGATGTAAGAGTAATTAGAGGGAACAAAAATGCATTAGCCAACTACATAATTGTATTACATGTTTTTAGTTCCCCCGGGGGGGGGTGTGGGATATTTAAATTTATGTAAAAAATAATATTGTTTCGCCAAAAATACAAGGGAGATTGAGGATTTTTGAAAAGTCAAGGGGCCATGTCCTCCCTCCCACAACCCCTTGTGGAAACAGTGCAATTTTTTAATGCAGATGGTCATGTGTTATAAAATTTAAAAAGAAAAAGAAAAAGAAATTGATGTGGTGTTTCTACGCTATATAAGACACTAAATCATTCAAGCATTTCTTATTTTTACAATACGTAGAATTAGATCTTTGACTGTTGATGGTTTTCTAATTATGTTTTCTATTTCTTTTGTCTTGCAACATATTTTTGTTGTACATAATTGATTGTTTTGAGTGTTGAATCTAGAATTAGATTGTATTGCCAATGAGCCTTTGCCCAAATGGCAGTTCCTCCCTCTGTAATAAATGGATAAAGGATGAGGTTATGGATTCAAGAACTTACCTATTAAAAAAAGGATGTCTAAAAATGTTTTGTTACATTGATATTAATTTGTTAGCACTCAGGGTTTGCAATTATCTTCTTGATTGTTTCACTGCACCATGACCATTGGTAGTCAAAAATTCCTACTAACTGTCTTTCTGTCTTTAGTTTACATCTGAATCATGGTCTGATTTCATCCATTGTACACACTTGGAATAGTTATTAATGGAATTGATGCTCTCTGTACCATTTGAGGGTTCAACATCTAATTCTGAGTCGTGTGGTTGCAGCATTTTGAAGACTTTGTTGTAGGGCATTTCTGCAACTGTGGCCGTGATATTCTGGTGGCATGTAGAGCATATATGGATGTGCTCCACTAGGATCAGTCAAAGGTGGGGTGAAGGATGTCAATATGGATGACAGGTGCAGCTCAAGACGGTTTAGGAATTCTTTGGCTGTCATGTTGATGTTATTGTCAAGGTATTTTACCGAAATTGGAACTGAGGACTGTAAGGAATTCCTGTTACCCGTGTTACCTGAAATTAAAGTGAAAAAGCGTTAGGCCATGCAAGTGCAACGACCACAATGGATGGTGTAGGGGCCAAATCTTGCAGCCCGGCCTAACTCAAATAAAGTTGGGTTGAGAAGAAGGCCCAATACAACTAATTTGTAGAGGTGGATGATTAAGGTCAACCTTTTAAGCCTTGGTGGCCTTAGTTTAGTTTAGTAATTTATAGAAAGAAGATTAGCAAGGATAACAATTTTAACAAGGAATTACAACGAGGAAAGAGAGCTTCTTATTTAAGTCCTTCCTCGAGCTAGCCGAGGAGCAATGGTTTCCTTAGGTTTACATTTCTTAGTTTTACAATGATCAATTTCTCTCTCTATTTCCCTATTTCTCTCTCCCTGAACTTTTTTCGATCTCCCTCTAGGAGGATCTTCCTTCCGCTTAGATTGCATCCCAGCCTTCCACTTGGATGGCCGTTGATTCTTCCTTAGATACTTGTCCCATCACTACTTTGTTTGTGGTGGTAGAGTAGGTTGCAGGCTATGGGGATACTATTCAGGGGTCATTCTACCATTAATGCGGTAGGCTGAGTTGGTATAGTGCATTAAATGTGGAGGTGATGGGTGCTTTATCTAGAAGCTTCCTTCTTCCCTTGCTTGCACGTCTCTACTTCCTTCCTCGGCCTTCAACCTTATGGCCTTGGTGGTTTGTCTCTAGTCTCTTGAGGAGTATCTGCTTCTTAGTCTCCTCGGGCGGGCCGCTCTTCTCGGTTTCTTTGCCTAGGTTATCCTAACTGGACTGGACCTGATCTGATGAATAGTTGGACCCAGTTGCCCCTCGGGTGGATTCCAATCAATAATCCTCTCTTCAAGCTTCCTCTTCCCACAGATGGTGTACATTTACAAATAGATGTCACCAATCACGAGAAGAAATTCAAATAGGAAAATACTATAAATACTATAAATTCTTGTACATAGCCTTTACAAATTTATGTCACAAGAAATATAATTGGACTCAACAAATAAAAAAAATGCATGTTTGTACTTCTTTTTTTTTGGTAATTGGTGGTATATTTTTGTAAAGCTTCATATTGAAATATTGAAAAAAAAAATTAATTTCTTTAATATTTAATTTAATTTAGATATTTATTTTAGGTTTTTAAAGAGTATATTAGGTTATTTAATTTTAAGTGATAGGTAAATCCACATATCATGTTTTTATTGGTTCAACTGTCACATGTGATAAGTCATACGTGACACTTTACAGGTATACCAGCAAAAAATAGACAATTGGTTGTTAATCAAGACATACCACAACATTATGTGGTAAAATCTAAATTTTAAAATGTTAAGGAGTAAAATTTCAATGACCCTTAAGCTTTGGGGATGTGTTTTACATTTTAACCATTTTATTAAATTTTGAATGTTGCTAGGCTCTCCTATTTTTGTGTTAACCATATTGGCGTCGTTTTCGTGATTGGATTCCCATCAGATAACAATAGATGGTTTTTCACAATAATCCGGATACATATTATGTTTTTGATGAACTGATAGATAGTTCCACATTTTTTGTTTAGCAAGTCAGAAAAGGATTTGACTATTTGAGTCCACCTTATGAGGAAATCAGGAAAAGTTTTCCAACGAATTAAACTGAAAGTAACGCATAGCATTACCCTCTTTTTATCAGGTAGGTAGGAGCTAAAATATCAGCTCCAAAAATCATTGCTAACAAAATAATAGATATGATTTCTTGGTTTCGTTTGTTTTTCCATGGGCCAAGTGGGGTCATGAATGAATGGAATTGCGGCCAGCTGAATCAAGAAGAATTTAACCAATGTATATTCACTTTTTACTGTTCATTGATTACTATTCATCGGTACTGTTCACTACGCTTTTTATGCAAATAATTGATTAATGATTTTTTTCACTTTTTTGACTAAATCATGAGGAATTAGCAGGAGATTATGAGGAATTTGCAGGAGCAATAACTAGTGTCCAAAGCTTGCTGAAAGAGAGTTTGAAATGATAGAAATCATGAAGAATCTCTTTTTCAAAAAGATCATCATGGGACAGTAGTGTGAAACAATAGTGGGAATTTCACCAGTGGGTAAGTATTGTAGCATTTTGGCCGTTGTGCAGGCCAGACAAATAGGGAAATCAATCTTGCAATCAATCATCTAACATATTACTAATAGGACTTGTCTAAACAGGCTTGTAACAAGTGCATTGGCTAGTTTAGCTGTCTGGACTGAGAGAACTTAATCAGTATCAAGGGCATCAGAAGGATAATCATCGTAAGGATCCCATGGAGAATCATCATTACATGCATGTTCATACAGCATACTGGTTGCAAAATCCACAATATAAAAGTGGCTCATAAACAAGTTTTTTTCCTGGTGTAAGGAACTTTCTTGGATCATCATGGCCAATTCTTTCTAAATGGCAGATTGCAAAGATGTAAGGTTTAATACCGAAAACATGAATTGTATAGTGTTTCCTATGAAATGGTAGTCTTTCCATAGGATATATATATATATATATATATATATATATATATATAAAGAGGTCAATGTGCAGGTCATTATGATTTTCTTCGTTTCCCTCACCTTCTCATAAGATTCATAGCTCCTACTTGGTAAAGCTAACGTAAGAAAAAGACAAAAACCAGTGTGATCTGGCAAACTAAACAGTTGAATTCCAAGGCAAGAAAAAAATTTAATTTAGTTTGGAAGAATAATGACGATATATCGTTTTCGGAAAATATTCTGCTACAGGATTTGCATGAGGAATGCCACAAATGGTAAAAATCATCGCAGAATCACACACCACCGGCCAATGGCAGTATTTTCCTTAGTTTTCCTCCAAATAATGGGCAGTAATCGCAGCCCTCAAATCGCAAAGCCTAGTCGATATAAATAACTGTAGGGTTCCACTAATAGGCCAGTTGTGGCTGAGGTAATGGTAGCCTGTACCTGTTTCATCTATGTTGTTGTATTAAGATATCGATGTCAAGAGGCTTTTAACTTATCCGGCACTCATTGAGGAGCGCCACTAAGCACAGCCAGTATATGCTCTACTCAGACAGATTGCAGAATGAATACAATGAAGATAATCTCATCAACAAAACCCTCCATCAAACTTCAATGACATTCATGTATGAGAAAAAAGCTCTCGCATACATTGAAATCTGATGTGAAGACAAATTTATACAAACACCAAAAATTTTTACACCAAAATCCACTTCATGTTCCCCAGGCACATTAGCAGATACGAAAGGAGAATTAATTAAATACAGAAAACACAGCAGAACAAGCAGAGGTTTCCTCTTCTACAATCACATAGAACAGATGAAGTGAAGAACATCCTTCGCTGAGAACCAACGTGTAAAATTAAAAATAAATCACAATGATCATGCTGAGAACAAATGTTGTCTATATATATATATAAAATCGAAACCTTTGAAACTCCCACAATTTTCCACATCATCATTTTAATTTAAAAAAATTTTAATTTTTAAAACTAAATAGTGAGAGAGTCCTAACAGGAGTCTCTTATATATATATATATGTTTGCCAAGACAATGCGTGTTTCAAAACCACCTTTGTTCTTGTCAAGAATATGACAGATAGGGTCATCTTAGGAAACCCTTTCATGTGTCTATTATATCCTTTCACCACGGATAGTGAAGGAATCACTACCCATCCTTTTGGCCAGCCAGTAAAGTTCAAGTTTCTTAGGAGTCCAGAACCTAGATATCATCCAGCAGCTAGCCGATGGAACGGTTAGACTAAGCTTTGATCAGTCTAGGTTTAGATCACCATTAGACTATGCGGAACCCAGATCCCCCATAGATCTTCACCATAGGTCTAGATCCATAGATCTACGCCAACCCTTTAGGCAGCCAACTATCCTCTTGAAAGATAGACCTGCATCCCATAGTAGTTCGTCTAGAACACGAGCTCCTACCTCTAGAAGAGACTTAGGTCCACTGTTCCAAGGAGTCATAGACCACTCCTAGGTGAGTACCCCTTGTTACACAGCCAAACAAGACTCAGTTGCTGATCAAGATGAAGACAGCACTAGTCAAGATAGTCTCAAACCTCCCTCACCATCAAGATCTGACTTTAAAAATCCTATTCAGCAGGAAACTGAATACGATCACCAGCTCCTAGTATTGACGAGAGAATTCATCCCTGATATGGACATGCTTGAAAAGGAATTTAATTCTGAAAAGAACAGAGTTAAAAGAGAAGCCTATCGAGCCAACCATACCAGAGAACAAAAAGTTGAAGTTTTGGAGAAATGGAAGTTATTCATGAAAGAGGTAAAAGTAGATTATCCTTTCTTTGAGTACTTTGAGAAACATTTCAATTGGCATAAAAAGAACTATGTCAAAACCAAACTTCCAACAAAAACCATTCCACCAGCAAAGGCTAGACATTCAACACCGAAAGTAGAGAAACCAATCTCTCCTTCACCAGAAGTAAATGTCTTGGAAGCCCACATATCTTCTAATAGTTCCAATGAACCCTCCTCAGAAAGTGAAAAGGAGAAGGAATATTTAGATGATCAGTTGTATAATTCACCCCCACTTCCCCCTAAAAAATGGAAATCCAAATTTAGAGGAAACCCAGCCTTTAAAGATTTCCACAGGGAAAGAATTGTTTCCAGAGAGTATAGAAGACAAAAGCTGTTAGCCAGAGGTCTCTATAACAAGAAAAATCCCAATCCTATAGAAATCCTCAAACCTAAAGCAAAAGGAAAATACTTTCGGTGTAGTAAGAAAGGACATTTCAAGAAAGAATGTCCAGGCAAATCCCCTACCCATTCCTTAGTATCTGAAGACATTTCCAAGACCTTAGAACTTGACCATCCGGAAAGAGAGTCTCCCAATAGTTCTATTGATCGAGAAATCTGTCAGATTTACCAAGATTCATCCTCTTCTAGAGTTTCAGATAGCACCTCTAGTAGTTCTGATGAAGTTATACCATGCACAGATAGTTGTTGCAGAAACAACGCTATCAAAGTCCTCTCTAAACAAGAACAACTACTTCTAGATCTCATAGAACAGATCAAGGACCCAGTTGAGAAATCTCAGAGGCTCAGTGAGTTCCACAAAACCCTAGTCAAGGAAACCAGCACATCCGAACCTAGGTTACAGGAACCCAAAGTTGATTTGGAAAAGGTTTACAATAGGTTTACCAAATCCAAGAAAGAAATCACCGTTCAAGATCTCCAGAAAGAGATTAAGGAAACCAAGTCTGAGGCTAGAACCCTTAGGCAAGAGTTAATCATCCTCAAGGTTGATCATGGTCTCATAAACCAAAGAATCAAAAACCCAGAGTACACTTCTCATCAAGGCAAAGAGGACAGAATCTCTTTACAAAACCCTTCTGATAATGAAGAAGATGAGACAGTTAATCCTACTGCAGGTATGGAACCAGAATCATCCAATGGATCGTTCTTGCAATCCATCAGTAGAATTAACTCCCAGAAATGGCATTCCAAAGTCAGGATTGTCATAAGTAAGGATTTTCAATTCGAGGTAGTTGCCTTAATAGACTCAGGCGCTGATCTCAACTGCATTCAAGAAGGAATCATTCCCTCTAAATACTTCCGGAAAACCAGAGAAAGGTTAACCTCTACAAGTGGTGGGAAAATGCAGATTGAATTCAAAATCCCAAGAGCACATGTTTGCCAAGACAATGCGTGTTTCAAAACCACCTTTGTTCTTGTCAAGAATATGACAGATAGGGTCATCTTAGGAAACCCTTTCATGTGTCTATTATATCCTTTCACCACGGATAGTGAAGGAATCACTACCCATCCTTTTGGCCAGCCAGTAAAGTTCAAGTTTCTTAGGAGTCCAGAACCTAAAGACATCAATAGTCTTCAAGAGGTTTTCATCTCCAAGACCCTTAACCTTATTAGAGCCAAAACCCAGCACCTTAAGTACCTTGGTCATGAACTAAGTTACAAAAGAATTGACGAGCAATTAGCCTGTAAGAGTTACCAATCAGACGTTAGAAAGTTTGAAGAAAAACTCAAGCATGAAGTTTGCTCTGATCTCCCCACGGCCTTTTGGCATAGGAAAAGGCACGAAGTTGCACTACCTTATGTCAAATATTTCCATGAAAAGAACATCCCTACCAAAGCCAGGCTTATTCAAATGAGTCAAGAACTTATGAATACTTGCAAGGCAGAAATAGATGATCTTCTTAAAAAAGGGATCATCAGAAATTCTAGGTCACCATGGTCTTGTCCAGCCTTTTATGTCCAGAAAAACGCTGAGATTGAGAGAGGTGTTCCTAGACTTGTTATCAATTACAAGCCCCTTAACAAAGTCTTAGAATGGATTCGGTATCCAATACCCAACAAGAAAGACTTAGTCAACAGGCTTAGTAAAGCAATGGTCTTCAGTAAGTTTGACATGAAGAGTGGTTTTTGGCAGATACAAATCAGAGAATCTGATAGGTACAAGACAGCCTTCACCACACCCTTTGGTCATTACGAATGGAATGTAATGCCCTTTGGTCTTAAAAATGCACCTTCTGAATTCCAGAACATCATGAATGAGATTTTTAATCCATTCTCCAGTCATATCATTGTGTACATTGATGATGTACTCATCTTCTCTGAATCCCTAGACAAACATTGGAAGCATCTTAGAACATTCTTCCAAACCATCAAGAAAAATGGTCTTGTTGTCTCGGCCCCGAAGATAAAGCTTTTCCAAACAGGTGTTAGGTTCTTAGGTTTTGATATAAGACATGGAGTCATCAAACCCATAGATAGAGCCATCCAGTTTGCTGAGAAGTTTCCTGATGAGATCCTTGAAAAGACCCAACTCCAAAGGTTCTTAGGATCCCTCAATTACATTTCTGATTTCTATCAAAATCTTAGGCAACAATGCAAGCCTCTTTTTGATAGACTCCGAACCAATCCTCCTCCTTGGACACCTAATCATACATTGGTTGTTCAACAGATCAAGAAATATGTCAAGACACTCCCTTGCCTTGGAATCCCCTCAGAAAATTCCTTCAAGGTAGTCCAGACAGATGCCTCTAACATTGGTTATGGTGGCATCATTCTTCAGCGTGTTAGTCCTACTTCCCCTGAACAGATTGTCTGTTTTCCTTCAGGAATTTGGACTCCCACCTAGCTTAATTACAGTACTATTAAAAAAGAAATTTTATCTGTAGTACTATGTATTTCAAAATTTCAAAGCGATCTTTTGAATCAAAAGTTTTTAATAAGAATTGATTGTAAATCTGCAAAACATGTTTTAGAAAAAGATGTTCAAAACATTGCATCAAAACAGATTTTTGCACGTTGGCAAGCTATTCTTTCAGTTTTCGATTTTGACATTGAATTCATAGCAGGAACTCAAAACAGTATCCCTGACTTCCTAACCCGTGAATTTTTGCAGAATCCAGAACAAAATGTCCGGGAAGAAACCCGTACAACCCCAACCCCCTAAGTTGCCTAAACAGCAAACCACTAGGAGTACCAGTCAGGCACAGAACCCTGGCCCTTTAGTACCCTTTTCCAGTTCTCCTAAAGTCTCCCCTGTGTCACCATCCATTGTTGCCAATCGTTATTTGGTTTCCACGATCCCGAAACCTAATTACCAAAGGCCCCCAGGACAACACAGTTACAGTTCTGCTTTAGCCACACTTCCTCCCAAAGCAACTTTAGCCCCGTACAAGGTTGAAGAATCCTTTGGTACGATTGTGCCTAAGCAATCTTCATATACTCTCCCTCCCAGAACAGGTAGAGCTTCTTACATTAAGAAATCTTTTGTTCAGCATATCTCTTATATTGAGCCACACTTGGCCCATATAACGGATCCACTGGCACTAGCAATGGAAGTATTGCCTCCTAAATGGCATTTCCTTCCCAAAAGCCCAGAAAAAAGCATTCGATTCTATAAAAGCATACTTGTCCAAGAAAAGTCTGCCAGAATTGAAGATATCAGAGATAGGAATAATCCCTCAGTTGTCCTATATCATAAGTTCATAATTCAGAGTTTTGTAAGTTGCAAAGATTGGGGACACCCCTCCACTCTCAGAACACTTACAGTACTCAAGGGCTCAGAACCCCTGTACAATTACTATGATTACATGGATGCATTTGAAAAGGTATTATTCTTCCAGAATGAGGACTATGATCACTCATGGTTCATCCAGTTCGACAAAAACTTCAAGGGACAAATACCTTCGTGGTTCCTCAAGTGGTGGGAAATGTTTGGTTCAACTCCACAGAACTTCGCCGAACCCCTACAGGACGCACTAAGATATTTTGCCTCCAGATTCCAGACTGATAAGCATTCTTCACAGTTTCCAGCCATCTTGCATATGACAATCAAATACAAGATCCACTGGATTAGTATGTGGAACTATGCTATCAACCATAATATACTCGATAGGGAGTTCTTTACAAAGTGGTGGGATAAATTCAGACCAACTGATGCTATCTCCAGAATGTATTTAGATTTCCCTCTTCCAGTACAGAAACCTATAGCACATTGCACAAGATCACAGTCCAGCCTTGATTCCGTACAGATCTCCGGAAAGTCAAGCAGAGAACTCAAGGATCTTGCCCAACAGCTACTCCTCCAATCGGCACAGCTAGAGTCAGCAGTAAAGAACTCTCCTGTCTCTTCAGAAGCCTCATGCAACCGTGTCCCGATTGATCCATTCCAAGATTCACAAGATCCTTACGATGGTTATAATCTGGACAGTGATTGATACTCCCGGACGCTCCATAAACAGCCTCCAGAAGCCACCTCTGCAAAAGAACCGGTTACTATTCAGAACAGTACCCGCGTGCAGACAAATCACTATTCACTGCACAGTCCAGAACACTATGCAGAAGTTACTATTCCAGAAAAGCAAGGGGACAAGATACTGTTCATAAACAGTGACCAATTACTGTTCACTCCAACAGTACCCCAGACAGAATCATTGAGTTACTATTTGCTTTCGGTGGAAAAGAATCTACCCTCAGTAAAAGCAAATTACTCTCCATGATTCCAGCAGTCTCCTGATCTTATCCAAGGCTCTCCTCAGCTATAAAAGGGACCTTTGGCCTCAGTCATCAGCAGGCTCAATTCTCAGACTCAATTCTAGAATTACCTCAGAGGTCTTTCACTTGTAATCAGAATGACTCTCTTTTTCTCCTCTCCCCTAGTTTACACTTGTACCAGAACTACATTTGTAACCTATTTATGTTTCCGCCCCCAGTGCCCTCTGAACGGCACCTCTTGTTTGTAGCTTACCCCCATTTGTCTCTAAGTGCCATAAGGATCGAGTTATTCAAACCTTCTCTGATCAATGGTTTTACTCCAACTTGGACAAGTCCTATGTGGAGGAATCTATGACCACTTTCCCTGTGAGCTTTTATGGCTGCAGGGGACAACAAATAACAGGTTTCAAATTCCTTGTTAATGCTGTAAACTTGTTCTATAGTCCTAACATGGTAGTCCATTCTGAAAGACTTTTTCAAGGACCATGATGATGACTTATAGACCTGGGTTGTGGGAACTTTGGGTATGTTCCAATCTCCTAACTTCTGATCTAGATCTGAAAGCTGGTACGACTCTGAGTTGATTGTTCCATCTTCTTGTGGAATATCAGGAGGGTTGGTACTGCTAGATCTAATGGAAGTGGAAGAGTCACTCCTTCTAAACATCCTATTTATCATTCTGGATTATAAGCCTAAGAAATCAATTACAACCTAGACTACCTTTATCTTCCAATTTCTGGATCTAACCTTAGATCTGAAACAGGGAGTGTATGACTACCTTCCTATGAGCTGCTACCACTTATGGCTGTTTCCGGATGCCTTCTGTGTCTTTTGCTGCCACTGACCACCGCTGTACCTAGCTATTGGTGTATATGAACCTTCCCTTACAAGTTCCCTCAAACGCCTAACGCTCTCCTGGCTCACGGCTAACGGGGCTTGTTTCTCGGTCTTTAGTTCACACCAACCTTCGGGATTAGATTTACCGGACAGCAAAACCAACACAGAACTGGACTTCTACCTAGACTTATCGGGCAACATGGCTTCATAGAAACTGGTTTAGTACACATCTGTAACAAATTGTGAGGAAAGAAACAAAGACAAGAAGAAGAAGATAACTGGGAAGTAAAGGATTAGCTTAAACAGGTAATCACAAGATAATAAACAGTTTGAATAAACGGGAGGCTCAGCCTACCACCAAAAGAAAGAACAGTATGAACAAACTGATATGAAGTAGTAGATGAAAAATGCAACATATGGGAGTGGAAGTGCTATCAGAAAATAGATATATATATATATATATATATACTGGATGAAAGCACTATCAGCCTCATCAGAGTCTTCACCATAAACTGGGAAATGGGTAATGACCATAATTTTGAAATGCTTGAACCATAGGTCACATGATCCAGTCATAGCCTTGCTTCTAAATATACGTTCTTGTATATCAAAAGGCAAGTTGGCAACTGCACTTCTTAGCTGGTTTTGAGTCTTAAGACTTAACCTAGCATAATCGGTGCCCATGATAGTCGTTTTATCTATTGAATGGATATCCTCTTTGTCAAAGAGTTGACTTATGGACATTCGTCCTATTTTAATTTCTGCTTCAAGATTCACTAGGTGTATTTCCCTCATATTACAAAGTATTTCTGGGTACAAGTAATTTAGGGCTCTGAGGTAGTAACTGAAACTAAGCCTTTTGGGAGCTAAGTCCTACTAAGCCTGCTGAAGACTGAGGAGAAGGGTCCCTTTTATAGCTGGAGGGAGCCTTGGATCAGATCAGGAGACTGCTGGAATCACGGGAGGTGAAATGCTTTTACCTTCAGGTGAATATCTTTTCAGCCGAAAGTAAACAGTAACTCCAATGATTTTGTCAGGGCACTGTTGAGTGAACAGTAACTGGTCACTGTTTATGAACAGTGTTTTGTCCCCTTACTTTTCTGAAACAGTAACTCTGCATAGTGTTCTGGACTGTGCAGTGAACAGTGCTCTGTCGGCAACTCTGCTGCCTGATGCCTACTATGACAAATGTAACCACTTACCGCCGCTTGACTCCTATTCTAGTGTACTTTTACCCCACCGTATGCATACCCTAACGCCCTCCTGGCTAAACGGGACTTTACTGCTTTGGCCGCGAGTACTAACACTGTATTAAGATCCTAGTCTTACCGGGTTACAAACCGATATATATATATATATATATATATAAGAGACAAAATCTTTGAAAATCCTAAACCAATCTTCTCTGTCCGTCTCTACTAAGAGAGAAAACCCTAAACTTCAATTTATTTGGTAAGCTTGCTATTGCTTTTTCTCTTTTTTGTGAATAAGTTTTTTTTGCTTTTGTTTTTTCTGGTGGAGGTGATCTTGCGGCTGTCTGTTCTTCCAGGTCCTAAGAGATTTTACATGACTTTCATTGGCAATGGAGTAGTACTTTACAATATATGTTATCTTATGTTTTCTCTTATGGTGTTATGCTTCTTTGTTTATTAATTAAAGATTATGTTGGAAGCTCATATTATTTGCACCTTCAAAGTGCTTGACAATGTTTGAACCAAATTTTTCATCAATTAGGAAGAATTGGATAAAAAAAATTTAGAAAAGCTTTCCATCCTTACTGAAATTGTCTCGCAATAATGACTTTTTTGTTTGTTTTGTTTTGTTTTTATAATTTGTAGGTTCTGAATCTTTTGATTTTTAATTTTATTGTCTTTTGAAAGTTTGACCATCTAAATTTTTGGGTTCAATTTTTTGCAATATTTGAAACAGTTTATCAAATTTCAACTATTATAATTATGGATTATTCTCTTGAAGGTAACCTATCTTTCTCTTATATTTCTTTATTTGGTAGTCATATATATTTTGTTTTGTTTCAATAATTTCTAGGCAATGCCAGTAAATTTTCTGATTTTTTTTTCTTTTTTTTCCTTTCGGACGTTTTAACATCAGAATTTTTTAGTTATTTTTTTTTTCAATATCTAAATTTGTTAGCTAGATTTTTTGCAACCTATTGCATGTTCAAGTAATGACTTATTCATCAAATTGTAACTCAAAAAGATAGGAGCAATTCATGCAATAGTATAGTTTCATAATCAATTTAAAATTTTATAAAATTATTTTAGTATATTATAAATAGGTAAGTTCTCGTGCATTGCACGGGTTTCTGACTAGTTATTAAAGTACCAAAGCTAGGGGAGAAGGAAATTATTGAAGACTAACAGACTAAGAAGGGTTGATAGCTTTAAAGCTGGAATAAACAAGGAGAAGAAAGAGTAGACAAAGGGTTCAATGGGAAATCACCACAAATTACTCATTTTGTAGAAATTTTCCAAAATGAGAAGATTTTGAGGAAAGTTGTGGGGCTTGAAGAAGATATCAAAATCCACAATGACAAGTCAATAATATAAGACAGCCAGATATTCAATACAAAATTTATAGATTCCAAAACACCAGGAGCTCGTGAGCTAGAATGATCTACCCCTTAAGAACCCCTAGTTTCCCCAATGATGCTCGAATGTCATCACTATTACATCCCTCAGTTTGAACAACATTGGGACTATCCAATGGAAAGACATGTTCTAGAGGATAATTTCTGTTAGCATGAAGCTTATGTGCACCAGTACCAACTCCCTTCAATATCACAGTCTTACGGACACCACCAAGCAATCCTTCATAATCTGTGTCCCCATACTCTCCCACAAAGACCACAGTATTTGACAGGTCCATGCCCCAGCGGACAAACAGATACCTGGAGAGGATGTATTAGTACTCTATAATTAATCTCCATAAAATATAGAGAACATATGCATGGCATGTAATCCCAAAGAAAACATCAGACATTGAACAGTAAGAAATAGAATTGAGAAGCGGGAGGATAGAATGTTTTGCACATTAAAAATAGAAAGTTTGGATCATGTGCCTCAAATGTTTCCCCCCCCCCCATAATTGAATGAGTACTTTTGTTCTCATCAAAGCTTGTATAGATTTATCTTCTCAATGTACTCAAGATGACCTTAGTTTAGTGATGCTTATAGCATACGTCAGTTAGACCAAGGGTAAACAATATATATGATTAGCTTTGTTTTAAGTAAAATTATATCAATTCATCACAAATCACAACCCAGAGTTCCAGGTCAATCAATATAAGGTACCTCTAAACAGAGTGTATTAAATTGAAAAGCAATGAGTATACAAGTGGCTCACTTCCTGCAATAAGGATCTTGAGATGAAATTATGTGTTGTGGACCCTATGGCTGATTGAACAAATTTTAAATTTGACAGCCAATGGAATAGTTTTCATAAGGATTATGATGATTCAACTAATAGAATTTCTCCAATAATGCTTCAATAACTCAAAGCCAAGAACACATCTGAATATCTACATAAACCTGTCTATAGACCCACATTTTTTAAGCTGTGCTAAAGATTAAAATTTCACCTATATCGGTAGCTTGGATCAGGATTGAAGAGCTTGAACAAATAATTTTGATGACTACTAGAATTCTGCCATTTAAATACTTTCCACCATCAATTTTATCAAAGGCATATTTCTCTTGAGCATTTGCAATTAATCATCACTGACAGCCTTGGCCCACTTTATCTCAGCTATATTTACTCTCATTCTGTTCTGCACATAACTGGTACCACTTCCTAAGCAACCACCAATTTATACCACAAATTAAGGATGGTGGAGACTGGCAACACCCAGTGAAGAACCAGAAGGCATGCCAAAGCTAAATGCCAATACCAAGCATTTTTGGAAATGATGCCAATCAGCCAATCCCTCTTGAGGCCGGCCTTTGAGGAGAGGGTTTTTTTTTTTTTTCCCCCAAATATTATATTATATAATAAATATCGGACAGCTTTTTAATGGATTTCCCACTTGTCTTTATGCTTTTGAATCTTTTTTATTTAATAAAATATACTGAACAGGTAATAACACTTCTCAGCTCTAACATGTGCAACACACTTTCTATGAATTTGTTGAGAACTATCGCATCATATAAGGTGCCAAAAAAAAGAAGAAAAAATAACAAAGAAACAAGGTAGCTGTGCAACTTTAAAAAATAGAAAACCTCTACATGCATACCTGAGGGCTTGGGATCTAGAGGCCAGCACGGGGATCACATTCAGCTTTGGACCATTTTGACAGTATATAACATGACATCGGAGAGCCTGAATTCTCATCAATTTCCGAAGTTCCTTAACTGGGGGAATCTGTGATTTCAAAATAGTTACTAAAATTTGAAAATTCTAAGAATAAGAATCAGTAATCAACAAACCTTATAAATATAAGTAAAATTCTCCATCTAAAAATAAAGTGCTATAAAAACTAACAGTGCAAGATGTGGGCTTTATATCAATGAGAGAGAAAAGAGAGGGTGGATTGGGGGAAACACCACTTTTGCTATTAGTCTTTCACATATAAAAATAAAAAGAAATATTACCAATGATGGGTCTTTCACTTTAAATGCATAGCAATGCATGGTCGATCCTGATTCATCTTCCTCAACAAGTTGTCCTTCTGCCTTTCCATCATTGATAGAAGCAACCCAACGTACCAAAGTCTTCCTCAAACCCTCTCCACCCCAGCGGTATTCAGTGTGTGAACGATAATCCAAGTCTACCACATAGGGAAGCCCAGAAGGACTGTCCTCAGAGCTTGATGATGGATAGTAGAGCTCACTACCACTGTTACAGATAAAAGCGTCAAATTCGGTTGGGCTCAAGCCTCCTGAGATCAAAAGAGAGTGTATGTCTGATATGGTCAAGGCTGTTGACAATATGAACCCAACGGATCCTGCATCCCTGTCCTTCCATGCTACCTCAACAACTGTTGAAATAATTTCAAGAAGATCTGAGGTTGTATCACAATCCACAGAAATTACAAATATATACTTCCTCTTTCTCAATGCTGGAAATTTACTAGGGCCGACATTATTGTCTGCTCTCTCTGCGGATGCAGCCTTTTGTGTGCCTTCTATAACACCCCTAGACAATTTCAAAACAGCATTTTCTGCTCTACTCATTTCATCAACAGCATTTTCTTCAGTATCTAAAACATTATCAAGATTGGAACCCCCTTCAATTTTCTCACCATCCAATGAAAGCTTCAAGTTTAGAGATAAATCTTGTATATCTCTCAAGGAATCACCAGGTGAATCTGTTTCTGAATTGTCATATTCAACATCACTTTTTTGCCATTGTGGCTGCCTTGGTCTGCAACTGGCTATTCGAGATAGGTATGTCTTACAATGCTCTGGCCATGAAAAAAGGTGAATATTTTTCAGTCCATTCTGCCGGCATTTTGCCCAAAGTTGCTTATCTGAAACAAGTTTCAGAAGAGCATCTGCGATAGACTGCTGATCATGGGGGTCAACAAGTAGACCATTGTCAAGAACCTGTAACAAGTCCATCATTAGTATTTTAAGCTACAATTAAACTTCGACTGTATATGACTCCAATTAACAGATGAGAAATTCCTTTTAAGTAATAGGAAGGCTCCACAGATGGACACACCCTATGAATATCAACAGGACCACCATTCTTTGTGGCAACAATAGGCAAACCATAAGCTGCTGCCTGCACAGAAGAGGAAAGACGGTTGGATTTTGCATAAAATAACATCTAAAAAGTAAAGCATTCTGATTAAAGATAAAGAGAAGCACCTCAATTAAAGTAAGCCCAAATGGCTCAATGAAAGCCGGATTGATGAAAACACCCTACAAGAACAATATTATTGAGATGATGGGTTAATCAACACATGTACTAAAGAATTTTGAGCTAAATAATTTTCTCTGGTAAGAGAGCTGAATCAATATGGTGCTGAGATGAATAACTTAGTGAGAGGGAAACAAATTAGAAGAGTTGAAAAAATGAGTTCTCTTGACCAAATAGAAATTTAATTTAGCCCAGACCTATTCCAAAAAATCAACATGTAAATAGTAACACTTACTCCCTCCCCCTCCCCCTAATGCATTAGAGAAGGGTGTCCTGCTTAATTGAGTGGTCTTCTTGTCATTTTCAGCCCTGCATTCTCTTTCTATTCATTAATTAACCTATGATTTATATTTGAGTCACAAAATCTAAAGACAAAATGGGCATTTTCTCCCCTAATGGAGCCCAGTTAGGCCCTGAAGATAATGGCAGCACCAATGACTATCTCTCCCTTTCCCAGTTTCCAAACTCCAGAACAGCCACCTCCTTCTTGGACAACTGAAAGGAAGGGGGGGGGGGGGGGGGGGGGGGGGACCCTCTTTTGACCTTAACCGGTACCAAGCTTGAACTTTAGTTACCATGTGAGCCAAAGCACAGCCTTAACTTAGCTAAATGAACCAAACTTAACATGCTCAACCAAATTTAGAACCAGCTTGAGCCTGACATGCACACACACTCTTTGGCATCTGGATAGATCAATATTCTGCTGAAACAAGCTAAAACATTCCAAAATTCAGTTCAGCTTGACTTTACACAAGAAGGTGCATATGGAAACTGATTATTGGAGGCTTCTGTATTGTAATATCAAGTAAATAGCTTAATCAGAAAGTTCTAAATACCTAAGACATAACATGCCTCTATTACCATTTCATAAATATTAAGATTTCATTTTATTTTTTAAAATTGTTAATTTCCGCAGCACACAGTGAGTCTTGAAATCACAACCTTACCCTCCACGCTGTTCTTATGAGGGAAGTGCCATTTGAGCTAGAGTTTATTGGCAATAAATACCAGGATTTCCTTCTTCAGTTACTTAATTTTCATGTGCCTTTTCCCTCTCTTTAAGTTATTCTAATACCATTTATTGAGCTAAAGAAGATCTCCCTGTATACCTATTACTTTTTCTTGTCTTTATAAATTTCTATTTCAAATGTGTGTGTGTGACCCAGTAAAGAAAGCCAGCAAGTGAATCTTTGCATTTCTTTTGCACTTCACCAAAACTACAAAGAAATTATGCAAAGGAACAAAAGAATCTAGAAGAGCTAAGGGCAAAGCATATACATCAATGAAATCACCAATGAAATCACCAATGATCTAATCATACCATATTTTATGCAAATATCTTTTTCTTTACGGAAGTTCAACCAGTAGATCTGACTCTCACCACAATTTGAAAAATAGATCAGAAATCCGTACCTTGGTTTTTGCTGCTAGACGATAAATGTCAGGAACGTCAGACTGCTTGTGGTGTTTAGGGTATGCCACTTGTCCATAGAGATCATATTTGTCGATCAGCTTAAGAATTGACAGAACAACAGATGCATTTGTGCTAGACATTTCATCAATATCATCACGGTTTCCCATGATTAATGTCTGCAACAAATTTACAACAACAAATAAAGTGAAATTATTGGCATGCAATTTAAGACATTTTTTATGTCGGGATTGGGGGGAGAGGGGGGGGGGGGGGATATTGAAAGGTAAATCCCTTTTAAGTGGGTCATCAAAATTGATATATATATATATATATATATTTGATAGGCAAGATACAGTTCAAGGATTAGTACAGACAAGGTTAGCAAGCTCCCTCAATGGGCGGCATTCTCCAAATGCTTTGACTAAAGTCGTAATATTCTTTTTAGGGTCTGCTCTAGCAAGGGCAAGTATCATAGGCTTGCGCGGATTGGAAAAGAAACGCATAATCTGCCAAATCAAAATCAACAAGATTGATATTAAAATCAAAACTCCTGTACCAAGAAAATGTTTCTTAACATTATTTGCCATGGGACAAACAAAATTGAATTGGCAGTAAATTATAGGCTCTCACACAATCACCAACAAAACAATGGTAAGAAAGACTAGTCATAACCTCAGACCAAATTGGTGGGTCAAGAGAAGAAGGACTATCTTCATTTCTTTCCACATCTCCATCCATATCACCATCATGTGGAACAATATGATGGAATTCCATCCCAGGTGGAATTACCTGGACAATTTTTGGCAATTCAAAATACAAATGATATCAAGTTAGTGCAACCAAATCAAACTTGCTTTATATTCACAAAAAAACCTGTGAGTCTAATAATAAATTTGGGAACAGTTCTTATTACTTACAATCATGCGAGGCATAAACCTGCCATGACAGTTCACACCCCTTTTTATTCTTGCTCTCAGTTTGCGTTCTAGTATTGGATCAAAGCCATCATATAGGCGCCATTGCTGTTCTATCTCCTGTCTAGTGCTGGTTATAACAATTTCTGTTGCATCAAGAGCTAGCTCCTCAGCTTCTATCCGCCGCATTATTTTGTATGTTGAATTTATCTCTTCTCTTGATTGTCGTCCTTGCTTTAAAAGTTGTTCAAGCTTATCTCGTCCTAGAGAATGGCCAGTAAAAAGCATAGGTACATTTAAAGCTCCTGACAGGAGAGCAGCAGAGTCACCTGCATCTGCATAATGTCCATGGATTGCAACAGGCCAGATTGGTTGCCCACCACCAATTTGCTCACCCAAAACTTTGGACATCTGTAGAATGTGGTGAAGTGCACCATCAACAAATTCAGGAATGTAGGGCCAAAGGAGTTCTTTAGGAATATATTTATCTTTTGGGCCAAATGGTATACGGACTATATATGCCCCACTACTCTCCCCATGCTCCTGCATTGAATTCTCAGAGTTTACTGGATTGAGCATTTCTGTTGGTTCACCATAACTCCAATCTACATCTGGAGCTGACACTTGTCTTGTCAGCAAGTCAACCCGATAAACACCTGGCATTGAACCTAAGGCCCTGGCAAGTTCTACTACGTACTTGACCTGATCATAACAGATATCATTCAAGATCCACTGTAAGCGATCAGTCAATATATGGTTCTCAAAAGCAAATAAAAATTTATTGCTAAAAGTTACCTGACCCCCTGTATCAGAATCACGACCAAGCTCCATGTTTTCACCACGTATCAGGCCATGAAGGCTGCATAAAGACTGCTTGTTAAAAAGATTTTCATTTCAATGTCATACCTAATTTTTGTTTATGACTAAAAAAAAGAGAAAATAAACTTCTTTCAAATTTCATAATACGCCCCCATAAAACCTCATATAAACTTAAAGCATGAAAAGGTTTTAGTTCATGCCTTATTAACACAATGTAGAGTTTCTTCTCCTTATGTTGATTGGCCCAGTTCTCCATAACATCAACAGAACTGATTCTAGGCATTCTTCCTCTAGTGCTATCACCATGAGCTGAAAGATCACCAACCAAATCTCCTTTTTCACCCTCAGACAAATCTTCTGACATATCAGCTGTTGCCTCTCTGCGGCCTCTTTCACGTTCAAGATGGCGCTTAGCTTCACGCTGAGCTTCTTCTCCCTCAAACTGATCAAGATAACATCATCAGCACAAAGTTTTTAAGTGTTATTGGAGGGAAAAAAGATTTGGGTTTTTATTCTTTAAAAAACACATGCTTAAGAAATATATCCAACTAGTTATTATGATGATCAATCATAACTATCAATTGGTTTCTCATTACTGCCCTAAAAGGCTAACAATTGTCAAAATCTGAGCAATACAAAAGTGATAATAAGTCACATATTCTAAAGATTGCTTTCTCCATTGTTTGTAAGGAGACATTTTCAAAGCTTAGTTCATAATATAAAAGAGCTCAAAAGAACAATGGAAACAATAGTGGATACTAAGAAGTGCAAACACTTCAATCCCTTGATGTGTTTGTGTCCGACACACAAGGGACACTCCATTGTTTTAAAGATTTTGATAGTTGTTATTTAATTTAAGAACTTTTTTTTTTCAATTATTGATAGTTACAACAATGGAGGTTGGGAGATTTGAATCCTGGCCATTAGGTGTCAATTTAGGTACAAAGTTCTTGGAAAAAACTTAGAACAAAAGCCTATAAATATATATATATATATATATATATATATTCGTGTCTCAATTTTGAGGAAATTTTAAGTCATGTTGTGTTCGTGTTAGTGTTCACATCCGCGTCCATGCTTCTTAGAGTGGACGTTAATATGTGAACACAAGGCACAACACAACCATTCATCAATAAGAATGACAAAAATTACCAGATAACTAGTAACACAGCGTGCACAATCATTCATCAGCTCACTCAGGCAACCAAAAAAGAAAATTTGCAACTTGAATAATCAACCAGATCACAAGTATTGAAATTCATAGCATAGTAACAAAATCTACTTAGCATTGTCTGTACCGTAACAAATCCAAAAAAAAAAAAAAAAAAAAAAAAAAGACGAACATTAAAACATTTCAATTTTCAGATCAAAAATAAAAAAATATATATATGACCTGTTTTTTCTGGCGAGCCAAATTCCAAATCCGCCAACACATGTTCTCCAATCTCGTGTTCCTCTCCTGTGGACTCCTGGTGGCCGCAGCCTAAACCATTTCAATTTTCAGATCAAAAAACAAACATGAATGAATGAACGAATGAATGAAATTCAAAAATTTAAGGAAATGAGAGACGTACTCGAACCCAGGATCGGTGGAGATCGGTCTCATCGAAGCCGGTGATGACTTCCTCGACGAAGTATCGAGTGGGACTGAAATGTCCTCTCTCTCGGAGCAACAGCGACGATTTCTTCGGGTCGTCCAGACCCGGCCCGACGTCCAGGATCGCCTCCAAGTAACTGTTTATCCAATCATTTCCCGCCATCTTTCTATTCACAGAAAATGATCAAAGTGATAGAGAGAGAGATGTCTTTTTTTTTTTTTTTTTTATGGCGACTATGAAAACGCGAGAGACGATAGAGAAGGTGTGTTTGTTTGTGAGTGTGTGAGTGTTGGCAGTTGGAAATGGAGGAGAGGGTGTGTCATCAGAGAGAGAAATTCAACATTTCCGAACTTTATGCGATCTCTCTGGAACTTGGAATTTGTACTCTTTCTCTTTCTTTCTTTTTTTCTCCTTTTTTTTTTTTTTTTTTGATTCGATACTCTAACCGACTATTTTTATAGTTACACTTACACCCTTCCTTACGTGGAAGTAATCAAAACCTTCCTTTCTAAAAAAATCCCAAAAGTCAAAAGTAATATAGTACCAATTTGTATGATAAAATGACGCTTTTGTTGCCAATTGATTTTGACTTTGTGAGGGTGAGTTGTTATGGGAAAATTGTTTATTTAGAGCAGGTTATTAAGAATTTGATAAATGTAATTTATCATAAATGTGAGAAGATAGAGTATTATTCTTTGTACTTCTAGAGTATTTAAGAATTACTCATTATGATAAGTTGAAAAATGTCATAAACACATTAAAGTCGTTACGAGTTGTAAGTGAAAGAAAAAAAAGTTGTGAGTTTATATTGGTCCATGCCTCTTATTCATAACTGACCACGTAAAGAGTTATGACAAAAATGATATAAATAGTTCTCTCTTGAGAATTGTGCCTCATTAGCTGGACTAATCCTATTTTAACATCAATTTCTTTTTGTAGTGTAGTCGTGTCAAAATTTAGGTTCTTTTCTGTAAATATAGTACAATAGTTTTCTAATTAAATTCTAGATATAGGTTTTTTTTTTTTTTTTTTTGGGTATTTTCAAGTTCCACATGTCTTCATATTGCTTTATATGATTTTAATATGAATATAGCAGGGACAAGGAAAGGATAATTAAATAAAATGAAGCCAAGTGTGTTCAGGGAAAAAAAATATAATGTTTAGATATGTCATACTTTCATTGGTTTAGGTTCATTAAAAAAAAAAAAAAATCATTGGCTTATGGTTGCTCTTTTTTTTTTTTTTTTTTTTTTTTTGAATATTTGCTTTTCATTCTGCCAATGAATGACATCTAGCAACAAGGATATATTTTATTCATTTATTAAAGAATTAATCATATGTTAATTTGTATAGATTTTTTTTTTTTTTTTTTTGAGAATCAATATTTTTTGAATGTTTGCTTTTCATTCAGTCAATGAATGACATCTAGCAATAAGGATATGTTTTATTTATTTATTAAAGTATTAATGATATGTTAATTTATAATAAAATTACAATTCTACTTCAAAAAAAAAAGTACAATTCAACAATTCAATTATAAATTGGTTTATGTTATCAAAAAAAAAAAAAAAATTAGAAATCGGTTCAGAATATTCGACATCTTGTTATATATTCATTTGAATCCATTCAAAGAGACGGTAGAGTGGATTCCAGTTAGCTCAACTGATAAAATCTCTGATAGTTGAATAAGAGATTTGGGATTCAATCTCCGCTTACACCTAAAACTGGTTGGTATCTTGATTTGATGATAAAAAACTATTATCAGGAACAGACGCCATAAAAAGTGTGCTAGGTCTAATCATATATTTAACTTAGGTACTTACTAACAATCTAAACAACAAGACACATATTTCAAAAGATTAATGAAGATTTGAATTGGAACCAAATTCTGTTTCTGTGTATTAGTTCATCTTTTTTAGTCTTTTCCTCACCTTGCTTAAAGCCTTAAACAGAAGGCAGTGTTGAAATTATCGGATGCTAGAATCCGAGGGCAGTCTTGAAAAAAAACTAGTCTAATTCTAATCTTGACTCCCTAGTACAATTAGGAGCTTTACAATGGCTTAATAGCAGATTCCCTATAATTGGATTAGATAGAGAAAGGAGATTAGGACTTATGACAAGCTAAATTGAACTGGGTATTAAAATATTAAAACTTCATTTAATTTTATTAGGCTTTTGGAGTTTTTTTTTTTTTTTTTTTTTGAGAAACAAGGCTTTTGGAGTTTAGTGTCATAATTTTTCATTAATCTCAGTTTTAGGTTTACATGTTTGTCCACAAAATTTAGATGGATATGTGTTAATAAATTTCTGCTATTTTACTGTTTTTTGCAACTATAGTCTATAGACGAACCCTCAAAAAGGAAAATATTAGAACAACCTTTTTTCGTTGGCTACTAGCTAGATGATTGAAATAATGGTGTATTTTATTTCTAGTATTTATAATATGTAATCAACTATAGTTTTACCCCCCCAAAAAAAAAAAAAAAAAAAAAAAATCTAAATCTAATCTCTATATATGGCTTAGGGTGGATAGAGATTTGAATTTGAAATCTTGTCACCATCAGTGAAATTTACAAAATTATTGATCAAAGGCAGGGGATATAAAGCAGCACTATCCTATGAGCATTCCTTTAAGTGAGAGACTTCCTGCTGATCGGTTGGTTTGGGCCTATATGCCAACGGGCAATTTCACAATTAGAAGCGCATATAAGGTGGCTGTGGGCGTCGAGTAGTAACAATAATTGTGGAGGCTCCTCTAATAAGCGAAAGTCCAAAAGTTTTTGGAAAACTCTTTGGCGCCTGAATATTCCAAACAAGGTCAAGTCGTTTGCGTGGAATGCTAGCAAAAATATATTGCCAACAAAGGCTAACCTTAACCTATGCCGAAGACATGTCGTAGCTGATTAGGTTTGTGAGGCGTGTGGAGTAGAGTCAGAGAGCTGTAGCCATGGCCTTTGGGACAGCGAAAAAGCTCAATAAGTATGGAGGATCTCGGGTCTTTCATTTGATGCTCACGGTTTGGTTTTTCCAGAATTCATAGAATTCCTGTGGCACCTAAAGTTTGGAAAATGTATGGGGGATGATGTCTTGGAGTTTGTGATAATGGTGGCATGGTGTATTTGGTATAATCGGAATGCAGTGCACCAGGGGAAGGAGCGACAAGCTTGTGAGGCAATTTTACACAAGGTGAAAATCATGTATGTTGGAGGAATTCCAGATGGCCAATTTTATTAGTATGGCTCAACCTTGACCTCAAGACGAGGTGTTCATTGGGAAGCTCCAGAGCCCCCTTGATATAAAATTAACGTGGATGAGACTGTATTTGTTGGTTACACTCAGCTGGTGTGGGGGCAATTATACGAGATAATTAATGAAGGAAGAGTAACAGCAACTTTGAGTTGACTCCTACCTATACCTTTAGGACCTTTGGACTGAAGCTAAAGCCTTGGAGGTGGGTGTGATGTTTGCTTGGGATGTAGGAGTACGAGAGGTAATTTTTGAGTGTGATTCGACCATTGTAGCTGAGGCTTTGAAAGGGCTAAGTGAACCACCAACAGCTACTAGCAGCATTATTGAAGGAATTAGAAATAAATTGCAAGATTTTAGACAAGTGCATATTTCTCATGTTCGTCGGCAAGGTAACCGTCTAGCACACATCTTGGCTCAATATGCCTAGCATGTTTCTTATGTTAGGCAGCATTATTGAAGGAATTAGAAACAAATTGCAAGATTTTAGACAAGTGCATATTTCTCATGTTCGTCGGTAAGGTAACCGTCCAGCACACATCTTGGCTCAATATGCCTAGCATGTTGTTAGTTATGTAACTTGGATAGAGGAAAATTCTAGTATGATTGAGCTGGCTTTGGTTTAAGATGTATTGTTTTTATCTTCTTCTTAATAAAAGTTGCAATCTTTTATCAAAAAAAAAAAAAAAAATCCCATGTTTCCCGCTTTTAGTTTAAATAAGTGATTAGTTAAGTCACGTATACATGTGCTTTCATTTGAATTCAGCCTCAAACTTCCCATTGTCATACTACCATTAAAAAGTTAAATTTATAAATGAATAATGCTAAATATCCTGCAATTTCTTTTCCGTAGAGATTACAATGATGAGGCACAAATAAATAAATAAATAAATAATAGAACCTCTATTCATTAAGTTTATACAAATTGAAAATACTCATAAAATTCTTCATTAAACATATGTTGTACATTGTACAACCAAAATTAGTCGCTCCAATATCTCATTTATCTCATCTGTTGCTCCATCCAATTGATACTTCTCACCTTACTCTTCTACTAAGTAATGATTTCCACAATATTAAAGGGGAGATAGCAATGAAGTGAGATAAAATTTGAGGAAATCAAATGACTTTATAAAGAGCTAGAGAATAAGAGATTAAAGAAATGTAATATTAGAATCTATACATACATACATACATACATACATACATATATATATATATATATATATATCTGTGTGTGTGTGAAAAGAAAAATTTACAATGTACAAATAATGAAATTATAATTTCAACATTGTCAAAAGAAGCATACCTCTCTGAAAAGAAAGATAGTGATGAAATGAGAAAAAAATTGTGGAGACCAAAGGAACTGTGGAAAGAGACTTCAGAAAGAGATAAAAAAGAAGAGATTAAAAGAGTGAGAGTAGTAAAAAATTATAAAAACAAAAATACACAAACTAACAAAATAATAATTTCAACAATGTCAAAGGAAAAAAAAAAAAAAACTTTTTTGAATTGGAGACAGTGACAAAGTGAGCAAAAAGTTGACGCAATCCAAAAACCTATGCAAAGAAACTGAAAAAGATAAGTATGAGATATATCTAAATAGAGATAGTGTCTGCTAATTTTTTATGAAATAAAATATTTGTGTGAGATATATTTAAATAGAGATAGTGTGTACTAATTTTTAGAGAAAAAAAAATACTCATGTGAGATATATTTAAAATTTTAAATAGAGATAGTATTAGTGTGTACTAATTTTTAGGAAAAATAGTAGTAATTAGCAATTTCAAAGTCAAAAACTTTCGGCCATTTTATAATCGTTCATAGTACTAATTTAGTAATTTTTCTTAATCTATACTACTATTTAATGGACTTCTCCTATTTGGATTCCTCATTTTTTAGTTCAAAAATGCTCCTACACCCCTATGTTTAAGTAGAGACAAAATTAAAGGATAATTTGGTAAAAATGCAATTCTAACTTCTACTAAAACATTGCCTAAAAAATATAAGTATGCAAAGAAAGTTGACGCAATCCAAAAACCTATGCAAAGAAACTGAAAAAGATAAGTATGAGATATATCTAAATAGAGATAGTGTTTGCTAATTTTTTATGAAATAAAATATTTGTGTGAGATATATTTAAATAGAGATAGTGTGTACTAATTTTTAGAGAAAAAAAAATACTCATGTGAGATATATTTAAAATTTTAAATAGAGATAGTGTTAGTGTGTACTAATTTTTAGGAAAAATAGTAGCAATTAGCAATTTCAAAGTCAAAAACTTTCGGCCATTTTATAATAGTTTATAGTACTAATTTAGTAATTTTTCTTAATCTATACTACTATTTAAGGGGCTTCCCCTATTTGGATTCCTCATTTTTTTAGTTCAAAAATGCTTTTACACCCCTATGTTTAAGTAGAGACAAAATTAAAGGATAATCTGGTAAAAATGCAATTCTAACTTCTACTAAAATATTGCCTAAAAAATAGAATCACTCACCTATTAATTTTTAAATTTCTTTATTCACTAATTTTTTTTTTGCTAAAAAAAAAAAAAAAAAAAAAAAAAAAACTCATCAGACGCACTTAGTGCGTGTGATAAGGCTAGTGTCTATAAATTTTTTATATAAAAAAAAAATGTTGTTAACCAAAACTGTTGGTGATAAAATTTTGCTAGAATGCAAATTGGACTCTCTAAGTTTAGCTAAAATTCATTCGGTTTTCTAACTTTATTTTCGTTCAATTGAGTCCTCTAAATTTCAAATTTATTCAATTTAGGTCTTTTATCCAATTCCATTTAAAAAAAAATTGATGTTAAGTATGCAATTTTTGGAAAATAAATTCTTAGATAAAAATTCTATAAAATATTTTTATTAATTTTATAGATTTATTTTTCATATGAAAATAATATTTTTTTTATGGTAATTTTTTAACAAAATTGGAAAAAAGACCTAAATTGAATAAATTTAAAATTTGGAGAACTTAATTGAATGAAAGTAAAGTTAAAAGACCGAAAAAAATCTCTGCCAAACTTAGAGAGTGCAATTTGCATTTTAGGCTTTTTAGCCTTAAAAAGTTAAAAACTTTTTGTCATTTTATATAGGGAATAAGAAAAAAATAACAAACGAGTAAATTTCAATATTAAAAAGGGGAGAGATAAATAGGCTAAAATTTAGGATTTTAAAAATGACTTTTTACTTGGGAGTTAGAGATGTAATTTTACAATGTTATCCTCAAGTTTTGTTTCTTCTTAAACATTGGATATAAGAGGTATTTTTGAACTACCAAAATGTTAATCCCAAATAGGAGAAGCCCCTTAAGGCGGCATTTGGTACGGGGGAATCCACATTACTCACGGCATCCAGATTCCTTGGAATGTGATGTCTTGCAATTTGAATGTTTTCGAATGTAACTATTCCTATTCATAGCAATCTTAAAAGAATTATTTATTTTTCTCATACTATCCCTAGATTTATAAACCCAATATCAATTTTTTAAAATCTTCCTCTAAATAAATAATAACAAACAAAATATAAACTATAAATTAAGACAAATTCATTAAAACAATAGTAACATTTCAAAATGACATGTATAATACAAAAATAACTATTTAAATTCTTGTTCTTTATGAAAATCACAACATCATGTTTTCTTAATAAAAATAAATATTTTATTTTATTTTATTTTAGCATTTATTTTGTTGTGGCAGGAAGAGATAAAAATAAAGGAATAGATATTGATGATTTGTTTTATGTTTTTGTAAGGACACGAAAATCAAGCGGCCCAAACCCACTTAGAATGGTAAAATTGGTACTACCAAGTTAGGCCCAAACCAATAGATATTTGTAAAGAGAGTGGGATAAAACAAGTTGGGCATAGCCCGAGGATTCAGACAGAGAAGGAATAAGCGAAAGTCAAAGATTAAGTATATAAAAAATTCTTTACAAGCTCGCCCGAGAACGATGTTCTTACATGAGGAGATACACTATTCTCTCTCTTTTTCTCTATCACTGTTCTTGTTCTAATCTCTTCTTTCCTTGATTTTTTCTCCCCCCTCTCATCTGGAAGTCCTCTTTCTTTATATACTCCTAAGTTTATTGCATCCTATCCCTCCATCTACAATCCTTCAAACTCTCCTTAGGACACTTGTCCTTTTAAACTTTTGTTGAAGGTGGTAGAAGGAGCTGCTTAACTATGAATTCTATTGTTCAAGTCACTTTCTCATCAATGCAGTTGATAAAACTGTTGCTAGTCATTTTATGCAGAGGCAATAGGTGAGCTTTCACTAAAAACTTATTTCACCTACCTTGACTTTCTCTCTGAACGCCATTCTCTCCATTCAAACTTTCCGGAAGTATTTTGTTCCTTCTCCTCCTATCCTCAGGTGAATCCCCTCCTCGGGCTTAAAATGCTTTTATAATGATAGTCACAGCTTGTTGTATCCTTCCTCAATCCTCAGGTCCCCATAGTTTTATTTCCATTTTTTTTTATAAGTATGTTTTATCTCCATTGGTTAAATGATAAGTGAAAAATGGTAAAATTGTAAATTTACAACAAATGTAATTTTTTTAAACTTGGGAATCTTGATACCTATCTGTTTCAAAGGGTATCCACATTTCTAAAAGAAGAGGGTTATGTGGGAATCTAGATACCCCTGGCATCTGATTCCTTTGTGTGATTTGCAACCAAATGTAGGAATCTTTCAACATTCCTGAGAATTTTAAAACATTACCCCGTACCAAACGCCACTTAAAGGGCTTTCCTTGTTTAGACTTCTATTTTTGTATGTCCAAAGTAAAAGTTTAAATAATAGGCCTAGACATATAAAATTGCTAATTATTTAAAAGCTCCTAAATTTTAACTAAAATTTAAAAAAGTAGTTTTTCTTAACCACCTTTCTGCCTCCTCCACATTTAAACATATATATATATATATATATAGCCTTTTTTTTTTCTCACACTCACACACTCTCTCACGTTTTTTTTAACTCCTAAATTTTAGCTAATTTTTTTTGTTTTGATACAAGCTAAAATTTTAAAAAGTAGCTTTTCCTAACCATCTTTTTTGCCTCTTCCATGCTATATCTATACTACTATTTAATCTATTTATACTACTATTCAAGAGGTTCCCCTATTTGGAATCCTCATTTTTTTTTTAGTTCAAAAATACTCCTACACTCTTATGTTTAAGTAGAGACAAAACTAAAAGACAATTCGGTAAAAATACAACTCTAACTCACACTAAAACACTGCCTAAAAAATATGGTCACTCTCTTGTTGATTTTCAAATTATATATAAAATAA
This sequence comes from Quercus robur, assembly GCF_932294415.1. NCBI lineage: Eukaryota > Viridiplantae > Streptophyta > Magnoliopsida > Fagales > Fagaceae > Quercus > Quercus robur. Next base: position 22,417,698 of record NC_065535.1, on the reverse strand, counting down.
AAACACAAGGTTTTTTTTTTTTTTTTTTTGCTACAAAATAAACTTGTAATATTTGTTCATTTTTTTTAATCTAGTCTCATGGCAATCCTGGTTGTATTAGTAGTTCTAGATGAGTAATATTAATGAGAAAATGAGTAACCCTCAAATTGGAATGAATGAAAAATTATGACACTATTAAAAGAAAAGGCTAGTATATACATAGATGATTGGGTTTAAGTTACACCTGGTGTAACTCACCTAGTGTAACTCTAAGCAATATTACACCACCCAATAACTTGTTATTGAATTTATATTTTGAAAATTCAACCGTTGAATTACATGTTCTATATGTTTTTAACATGCATGCCAATTTTCATGTCAATCGAACGTAGTTTATCATTCGATCCATAAACTCATCTTTTATGTATTATTTTAAACTATAAAAACTTGAATTCAAACAATTGATTGATGATATGACTATTGATTTTTTATCATCTTTAAATTTTATAAGCATAAAGAATATACAAAGATAATGTAATCCAGCAGTAGATTTATCAAAATTCACATCTAATTAAAAAAATACTGGGTGGTATAATATTACTTAAAGTTACACTAGGCGTAACAACTTTTTTTCTCTCATTCCCTCTCTTTGTTTTTTTTTGATAAACTCTCTCTCACGTTATACATCTAGGGAAATTTAAAAATAAAAATAAATAAAAATAGTAAATAGACTAATAGAGACATAAATGTTTAACTTAACCCATTACCATCCAAATTTTTATCCAAAAAATAAAAAAAAATTATCCAAATTTAAATTTCCACCGAAACCATTATGAAACACTGGAACAATTATTCAAATTCAAAACTCAAAACTCCACCTCCAAACCCGCTACTACAGTTATCCAAATTCAAAACTTACCAAAAGAAGATATGGATAAGGAAATGATCAAGAAAATTTTTCCTTATCATTTGTACGCAAGTGTCGCTTTCTTTCTGTAGGGTCTCAATTTACAGTCCAAGTCCAAAACGTATGGGATGTTAGCCCAATGAGCTCAGTACAATAAATTTGTAGAGAGTGGGTTGAAGAACTAGGTCCTAATGAATTAAACAACGGATATGTTTAATTTGAACAACTGTCAAACATAAATAAGAGATTTGATCTTAATATTTTCAGTTCGAGGAGGTCTCCCTTATATAAATTAATCACAAATGGATACAAAGATAGTTTAGATTGCTACAGTCTTTTTCTCTCTATTTTTCCCGATCCCCTCTTCATGAAGAGCCTTTCACATTATATATCCTCCTTTAAACTATCTTCATCCTACACTTGTTGATCATCTGAACCCTTACTTGAGTACCTGTCCCATCAGATACCCTCTTTGATTTTCTGTGAGTTGTGGTAGCCAAGGTAGCACTGTTCAGAGGTCTTTTCCACATAAATGCAGCCAAAAAAGTAACTGCAGTGCATTTAATGTAGTGGTGGTAGCTTTCCCTTAGATATTTTTAGGTTTCATTCCTTTTCGTATGTTCATGAGGCATGTCCCTATCATTAGAGCTTCTTGGAGGATCACTCTAATCGTTGAAGTACGTACTTTGAACTATATTCATCATATCCGAGGAGGAATTCCTCCACAAATCATCCTCCATTCGTTCCCTACTTATGAGACTTTAATTGGAAACTCCTAATAACTATCTGTTCCTCCTCGGACCTATCAATATCCTCGGACAAAGCTCTAGGCCCAATATATGATCTTGGGCTCTCACCTCCACACTTTCCATCAGAGAATTGGATCTCTACTCAACTTTTACCGGTGAACCTCAAAAAAAATTTTGATTTATTTATAAATTTTGATGTCTTTGAGATTTTATAGTTCTTTTATGTTTCCTTATATATCTCGGGATGAAATTGCAACAATTATTATTTTAAGGTATTTTGTTCAAGAGTAAATGTCATGCGTAATTTTTCTCATCCACTAAAGCCCTATACATTGATTAGGTATGGTCATTTCAAACGAAATTACATTTTTTTTAAGGAACAAAATGAAGTTACATAAATATTACCGGGTGAAAATATAGCAACTCCAAATTATAATGAATGAAAACTATATTAATCTTTACAAAAATATAAAATAAAATAATAGAAGAGCCTTTAAAGCTAGTGTGTATATATATATAGAGAGAGAGAACCATCTTGCAGGAATTTAGTTGTGTAGTCTACACTCAATACGATTCTAGTTGTGATTAGCTTTAGGATCATAAACTAAATGTCGGTTCTTTTTGCAATATATATATATATATATATATATTGCAATATGTACTTGGGAAAAAAAGCATCGAACTCAACCTCCCAACATATTTTCCAACCTTTTACTTCTTTTTTGAATAATGTGAAAGTTGCACCCGACAGACAAAGCATACATGTAAAAGATCTACTTTGAGAGTCATACCGACAGTTTAGCGTAAGAATATAAAATTATAAATAGAGAACGAAAAGAATAGAGGAGGCAAAAGAAAAGAATCAATTTCTTTCTTTCTATACACACCAAACTTCGATCCAAATATAGATCAAATAATTAATATTTAATTAATTAATGAAACAATTAAGGTGGTAGCCTCTTTATTTCTCTACGTTAGCTCTCCTCCAATCTCATTCTCTGTCTATGTGACCAAAAAAAGACTGTTTTCACAATGGGTCTCCCTTGAATCACAAAGAAATTTATGTTTAAGCTAAAGATAATCTCGGAAACAAATACATAACTTCTGGGTTCGTTTTGTTTTTCAATTTTGGGTATTGAAAAAATATGTCTTTCTACGTGGGTATGATTATGGGTGTCACCCTCGGCATTGGGTTCGTCGTAGCTTTTGCTCGTTATGAAAAAGTCCGATCCAAGCGCCGTTCAAATTTGGTATATCTATAAAATTCACGTTCTCGTTATCAATTCAATCACATTTATTACCATCTTGTTATACACTTTTTATAATTTTTTTTTACAATTTTTTTACGTTTGGAATAATGCTTTTGATTTTGATTCAATTCAAATTTTGCTATCTTCTTGTTCATTTATTTTGATATCTATGTTGATCCTAGGCGAAGGTGGTGGCAGGATTTTCAAGAATGACAGTGGAGGATTCAAGAAAGATTCTTCCAGATGATTTTTATCCAACTTGGGTCGTATTTTCACAGCGACAGAAGTTAAGTTCAATCTAGAAGCTACAGTTTCATAACCATATATATCTATGTATGTCTGTTTGCATGCATGCATGTTTATATGTATGCATTCTTTTCTCTCTCTTTTTTGGATAATTTGAAAGTTACAATAATGGGAGAGAGGATTTGAATTTGGACGTTTCTGATGAAAACATTGAAGGCGTCAGTTGAATCCAAAATATTTATTCATTATTGATCGGTGCTCTTACACTAATTTCTTTTTTAATTACAGTTAACTTGGCTTAATCTCCAACTTGAAAAGATTTGGCCATATGTTGATGAGGTTTTTTTTTTTTTTTTTTAATAATGAATTTCACCCCGCCAATGCTTAGTATTTGTTGCATTTGATGTAGTATTAATGAGAAGTTGTTATTTTTAGGCAACATCAGAGCTGATAAGAAACAAAATGGAGCCAATTCTTGAGCAACATAGACCAGCAATCTTAGCTTCACTCAAGTTCTCCAAGTTGACCCTCGGCACTGTGGCTCCACAATTTACAGGTAAATTTGATTTTTTTTTTTTTTTTCCCTCAAAGGAGGAAAAGTTGGATTGATTACAGCATCGGTTGATGGGTGTGCAGTTGCTGTATGATTAAGATGGCATGCATCTTATTCTAATTGTCTACTTAATGTGTCTATGACACCCAGAATAGCATATATCATCATTTCTCTAATGTGTGATTTTCTGTATTACTTTTACACTTATTCCTGTAATATGCTTGTCAAAACTCAATTGTTTTTGTAAAACAAAAAAAAAATACCGAGAGATAATTGAAAGTTTTTGGGATTTGGGAAAACATTAGTTTTTTTTTTCTTTTTAAATTTAGAAGCATCAAAATAAGCATTTTTTTTTGTGCTCACATAAGCATGAAAAAATTTATAAAAGACATGCACATCAAATTAAAAAAATTCAAGTGCCAAATATCATGTGTTGCTTTGTAATTTAAAATTCAAACATGTTCAAAAACTTAGTTTTTGAATTGAAAAAAGGAATTTAGTTAGCTTTATGCGGAGAAAACTAATAAGGAAAGTCTTTCCTTATTCAGGTCCATTAGCCAAAATTGAAGGAAATCATAATCAAAACAATAGTAAGATAAGGTTATTGACAATAAGGAAATCATAAACAATGTGTAAATTGTGTTGATACATTCTGAGAGAAGATGTTGATTTTACTCATTCATCAGATTTTGTAGTGACACTAATCGAGTTATTGATGTTGCTTAGGAGTTTCCATCATTGAAAGTGAAAGTGATGCTCAGGGAGTCACTATGGAGTTGGAGATGCAGTGGGATGGTAATCCACATATTGCACTTGATATTAAAACCAAACTCGGTGTGGCATTACCTATACAGGTTAGCTTTAAGCCTTTGACTTACTGCTCATGCTCAATACTGATCATGCTTATGCTCAGTATAGATACTTAATCTGACCCATGTGATCTGTGAGGAATTACAACTTTTGACTTCCTTTTTTAGTGGAAAATTGAATACATCCCTATGCTTCATTGAGGTTCATGTATATTCTAATAGAAGCATATCAAAATTATTGACTTTTTTTACCCCAAAATTTGTTATCTCACTAAAATCTGGATATTTTTGAGTTTCAATGGTCAAAATATCAGCAACCAACATGAGTTTTGTTTTGTGTTTTAGATACATTGTTTGTATGTTGTTTAAAGGTATGATCTAAGTATCTGAATACTGGGGTAATTAATGGTTGTCATAATTTGTATGTGAAGGAATCTAATACTCTATTTTGTAGCTTTCAAATCCTATTAATACTGACAACAAGCTTCGCATGTGATTTTTTCCTTTCCAAATTTATTTATAGAAAATCTTAATTTGTAACTGATAAATATTGTTGGCCTGTCTCAGTTGCATTATACTAATATTGCCATAGATGAGTTAGCTGTATGCTGACTTAGTGGTCCCTGTAAAGCTCTTTAAAGCTCAGCATTTTACTTTGTGTTAACCTCAATAGCCTGGATAGAATCTTACTCTCTGCACAAAATGCACAGATATGTGGTTAGGATTATTTATGTCAAGATTCAAATTGCTTGACTGGTGCATCATTTGCAACATTCTAAGAGACAGAAAATTGTGCTACTGGAAAAGAAAAAAGTAGTAATGAAGAAATAAAGTAATCAAAAAAGCGAGAAAGAGTGCCACTAGGCAACATTTGCGCAATGACTTCATTTATCCATTTTGAAAAATGCAGGAATTTGCTTTTTAAAATGTCCATGCAAATAAGTCAGGTCTACAGTCTAAGTTACGGAGAACTAAATTATTTCATTTAGAGTGCAATTTGTTTCAAGATATACTAATATCTTATGGATGGAAATTGATACACAAAGTTTCTTTCTGTTGTGGATAAATGTAATAATACTTCACAGAACCATTTGTCACTTTGAACTTAAAATGTCAAATTCCAACCACTTCCTACTAACACCATTTTTTCAGAATTTCTACTTGTGGAGAAATGAAGATTTCCAGTTACTGTCTACCTTTTGGATGTATTTATTACCGTTAGCAAGAATATGTACGCTTTCATATATACCAAAAATTTGTTGTTTTGATGAAGCATAGGCTCTCATGAAATATATAAGATTTAGCTTTTTGTGTTATTGTGTTTTATCTTAATAGATACCTCATCAATTTTGTTTTCTGTTCTAACTTGTTCATTTAGGTAAAAAATATTGGATTCACTGGGGTTTTCAAGTTAATCTTCAAGCCATTTGTTGATGTGTTTCCTTGTTTTGGAGCTGTTGCTTATTCACTGAGTGAAAAGGTGAGTTCCTAATCATTATAGTTGTTCCTCCTTAACCTTGTTAACGCTTAATTTAACAACTAGAATAAAAGAAACCTCACTGAGGTGACATTTATAAACATATAGGGACGGACCCAGGTGGAGCCCAAGGGGGCTCGGGCCCCCCGGGTCCAATTTTTTTTTTTTTTTTATAGTAGTTATTATATATTTTAATTTTTTAGTTGAGTCCCTTTCTCCTCAATAAACCTAGTTAGCCTCATTTAAATAGCAACTATCCAACTCAAAAACTTAACAGAAACAATAAAAACATTCACAATGGTGATTGTATTTTAGTAAAAAAAAAAAAAACTATTTTACTATCAAAGAACCAAAAAATCATGTGTAATTAAAGAAGCTAAAGCTAAATTTTTTCAATTACATTAAACTGGTATAAATGCCAGTTGACTGTAGCAATTTGTTAAAAATAAAATATACAATATTTTATTAAGATTATATCTCTTCTTTCAATTAAAAAAGTCAAATTCTCTCTCTTCCTTTATTATTTTAATGAGTTGTTTATATTATTTTAAATGAAGTATAAAAAAAAAAAAAATAGAACATTTGAATCATTTGATATTAGGTGTATTGTAAAGTAAGGTGGTAAAATAGATAAAGTAATTTTTTGAGGTGCTAAAAACTAAAATTTTAGCACTACCACTGTGAATGCTCTAACTTCAACACAAAAAAAAAAAAAATAATAATAATAAATAAAATAAAATAAAATAATCCTAGCCAGCCTAGTATTAAAAAAAAAACATTTTTTGTTTTTGTTTTTGTTTTTGTCTTTGTCTTTGTTGGTAAATGATTGCATCTTAATGTATTTAGAAATAATGATTTTGTGTATTTATAATTTTTTAATACTTTTCTTTATACTTGGCCCCCGCTAGCTTAAAATCTTAGGTCCGTCCTTGTAAACATACAAGTGCTTCTTTCTCATGTGTGTACTAAGCCAGATTGAATACTTCTATACAGAGATATGTATCTGTAGACATGTATTCATAAATAATATTCTTCAAAATAAATTGAGAAATATTTTGTAAATATGTTTATGACCATATTTTCCATATAACTTTATAAACATGTGATGTGATGCCATTAATATTGATATCCCATTTGTTTTTTGGCTTCTGGCTACAGAAAAAGCTGGATTTTACTCTTAAAATTGTTGGGGGTGATGTATCAGCAATTCCAGGGGTTTCTGATGCTATTGAGGTTTGAGCAAATTTTGCCTTCTCATAATTCTGTTGTTTCTACCACCTTCATAGTATGTCTGATGAATTTCACATAAGGTGTATTCCACAGATATGGGGTTTATGTCTAGCATGTATGGATCTAGAATTGCATATTAAAATTTACAATGAGCTGTTCACTTCATTACCTTATCCAAATGAAGATGTAGCTGATTCGAGACAGAGAGTTCACTCTGGCCATTTCAAAGTGATAACAGAATATCTATAGACGGAAAGCGAGGGGGATTAACATATTCTTATTATTTTTATAGCATAAATGAGTGAGTTTTAGGCCTTTAAAAGATTAAAATTTTATCATTCTGGCTTTTGAGCATACAACATGGTTCTGCTTTGTTTCTAATGGAATCTAAGTGAGTCTAATTCTTTTTCTTAACTTTTGTTCATAAATAGAAAATTATTCAGGAAAGTTTTGGCTTTACAAATTTAATAAAAGAACCCCCCTTAACTTTTACAAGAAAGCAGGGTGAGTAACCTGAGTTTACCACTTAATAATAAGATTAGCTTCTAATAAAATATTTCGGACTCCCTTTATTCAAGTTCTTCTTTGCTGGTTGAGGAAGTAACAGTAAAATATCATCTCATTTCATTGAGTTGAAAGATGTAGACAGTAAGATTTTACTAGTCGAATTTCCACAATCCATACACCTAGGTCCCAGATGCCAATTGAGATGATGTGATTGTATATATGTGTTATTATTGGACTAGTGTTGGAAGAAATTATTAATTTGGTCTTATAACTAGCCCTCTGGTTAGGCTGAACAAACCAACAAGAAGTACCAGCTGGAGTAGTCCTATCTTTGTTAATTCATATTTGCAGGAACTTCATATGGCATATAATGAAAGATCACACGTGATATTAATGCAGATGTGAACCACTCTGCCTGCATTGCATTCTGTCACTATATCTTAGCTCATAAAGCTAAATCATGAACAAGACAAAAGTCTAATGAAATTTATTTTGTTCAGGAAACCATACGGGATGCTATTGAAGATAGTATAACATGGCCAGTTCGGAAAGTTATACCCATATTACCTGGGGATTATAGGTATGCTAGTTTACAAGGAACTATATATCCTTTTTCCTCATCTCAAATAATACACACACACACATATATAATCACCTATTATTTTATCTTCCTTTTTTTGCTTATTAAATTGATCAGTGCTTAAGAATGACATACTGAAAATGTTCTTTTATTTAATAAAGAACCTATTTTTTATAGGCTATCAAATATATAAGGATTCATAGAGCATTTTTCTTCTGAAAAACTTCGTCAGTGTTTCATTTGAATAAAGAAATTTGAAGAGATGGATTTGGATTTCAATCTTTATTTTAAATGACTTGAATGAGGTATGAAATGATAATAAAAGTTTCTATTGATGAAATTTATGACAGGATTTGAGCTTTATTAATATGAGGATTTGAAATGACTAGATGTAAGGTGATGTCATTTCAAACCATAATATCACAAGTGTTTTTCTTTGAGAAAAATCTTTAAAGATTACATAATCATGTGTGGTTAAATATATGTCAAGTAATTTATACTATAATACCTATTAAGTTAAAGAGAAAATTTTATAAGATTGCTATACAACTAGCTATGCTCTATGGTACTGAATGTTGGGCGGTTAAGAAGCAACATATCCATAAAATGAGTGTAGTGGAAATGAGAATATTAAGATGGATAAGTGGGATACAGAAAGATAGGATTCGAAAAATCCGTTTAAAGATAAATTGTAGCCCCTATTGATGAAAAGATGAGGGAACTAAAAATCACTTGAGATGGTTTGATCATGTTAAGAGGAGAGTGTGCAATGAACCGGTAAGAAATAGTGAGTTGATCCAAGTTGAGGGAACTAAAAGAGGTAGAGGAAGGCAAAAAATAACATTAGTAAAAGTACTAAAAAAAGACATGTCAATTAGAGAAGTAATAGAGAGCATGACTTCAGATAGGATAGAATGAAGAAAAAGAATTCATGTGACCGACCCAATGACTATTGAGGATCCATAGCTAACCCTAAATTTTAGGACTAAGGCTTTGTTGTTGTTGTAATTTATACTAGAATTGTTCTTGAAATCCCTTGATTTCAAATCCTCAAATCTTATACGCAACCTTGGTGAATAACCCACATGTACTCAATCAATAGCATTCGTGTCAAAGCTCACTGAGGGCTAGTGACAAATGAAATTTTGGGTGATATCTTCTGATAACTCCTATCCATTGTTAAATTTGACTCAGGATGCAACCGGTGTCAAATCCCTTAAACCTAAGGCTGCAAATTGAGGTATGCCAACCTGATCATGGCCTTTCATCTCGGAACTTGGGCATCTTGAGCCATGTCTAGCTTATGCCAGGCTGGTTCTACCTCAGATTTAAGGGCCCTAGTTTTGGGCTTAGTTCCATTTATAAGAGAATGTTGATCTTCAAAATTTTACTAGCTCAAGTATTATATTAGCAAAAGGTATATCAAATCTCAAAGCAAATATAATTTGTAGTTTTGATTTTAGGACACCCTAAATTTAATCTAAACACAATAAATCGTGTTGGAAAAGGCTAATGATTGGGTATTTAGGTTGAAATTGGTTTAAGTGGACCTCATCGTAGCTAGACTTTCCTTACAGTTGGAATTTAGTTGCCTCACTCTAGTGAGGCTTATAGGCATAATATTATGTTGAATGTTTATGCTTACTATGTGCAATTCTCCATTATGCATAACATCAATATATATGTGTGAGCTCATTTACAAAAATGTCTGTGTGTGTGTGTGAGAGAGAGAGAGAGAGAGAGAGAGAGAGAGATTAAATAAGGATTTGATTTAGTGTTTTGGATTGCACTTTCTATAAAGGTTGCGATTCAAACCTAAACAATAAAACCCATCTCAATTTAGAGGATAGTTGTCTTGCTTGTATTTCAATCAGGTCAATTTTTGACACTAAAGATGTTCTTCATCCAAAATCCAAGTTCATACTCCATTGATAAATTTCCTTTTCCTATTTCCCACACTCATCACAGGATGGTCCATGCATATGTATAATGTAAAAACTTAAAAGCAATAACTGGTTACATTTTTGTTTTTCTGAAAATTTTCCTTTTATGTTCATACTGGCATGCTCAAAATTCAAAACAATTTTTTTTTTTTTTTTTTTTTTTTTTTTGTTCTAACGAGTTGTCTATATTTTCTGTAATATCCTAGTGACTTAGAGTTGAAGCCTGTTGGAACATTAGAAGTGAAGTTAGTGCAAGCAAAGGACTTGTTGAATAAGGACCTCGTTGGGAAATCTGATCCTTATGCTGTCGTATTCGTACGTCCACTACGTGACAGAATGAAAACCAGTAAAACAATCGTAAGATAACTAATCTTCTTTGTAAACATGTTCTGCTATTTTTCTTGGGGTTGAAAGGAAACTCTTTGTTATATATTCAGAATAACGAATTGAATCCAGTCTGGAATGAGCACTTTCAGTTCATTGTTGAAGATGCATCTAGCCAAAAGTTGACTGTAAGAGTTTATGATAATGAAGGAGTTCAGGCTTCTGAACTCATTGGTTGTGCTCAAGTGCCACTGAAGGTCCTTGAGCCTGGTAAAGTTAAGGATGTGTGGTTGAAACTGGTGAAGGATTTGGAGGTTCAAAGAGACACTAAATACAGGGGCCAGGTGAGAATGCTGCAGGAGTGTTCTTTTCCATCATATCTTTTGATAAATTGTAGTATTTGTGCTGGGTATGTAGAGAAAATAGACATCTCGTCTTTTCAAAGTTAAGAGATGTTATAAAAATTGCATTATAATTTAAGGTATTTGATCACAAGGTATAAGGATTTGTTGAATTGGCTTAGCTATCAGAATAAGAACCAACAATGGCTTAAAAGATTAGACGACCCTAATAAGCAGGTCAAAATATAATTTTCATCCTTGAACTATGTGTCAAATTTTAATTTCAACCCTAAATTACTGATTATTTCAATTCAGTCATTGGAGGTTTAAAAATGAGGCAAATGTTGTGGATGGAAATTTCTGATACGATAGACCTTTTTTGTACAAATTTCTTCATAATGTGGACATGACATACCAAGACACATAAGAGTCTCACAAAGCCAAGTTTTAGGGACCATAAATATTTTCTATTTATTTACTTTTATCAAATATTAAAGTCACATGCCTCCAAATGTCTTGATTTTGTGAGACCAATACATTTCCTAATGTGTCACATAAGCAACAAAAGGACATGTGCACAAAAACGTCTCCCACATTAGTAAGTGCCATTTGCATAGTAACTACAAGTTAAGGTAAGGTAACATTGTAAAATTTTTAGAATTTTAAGGACTAAATCGAGAATTGAATTTTAATGCATGTTTAGGGACTAAAATTATAATTTGACAAAAGAGAACATTGTGTTGATAGAACTGCCACAGATTAACTTACGCTTCCCCAACTTTGGACAATAGCTCAACCAAAAAGTTAAAAGACAGCCAGAAAATTTCCCAAAGTACTATGGTTACTTCATGAAGTTCTCATCTATGTACTATGCTTATTAGCACATCATAATATTCTATTGCCACATTCAGTAAGAAATTCAACAAGTTAAATACTGGTTATTCTCTTGAACTTGTATCTATAGCATTTTTCATGGCCTTAGGTGCAGTTGGAGCTCTTGTACTGCCCTATTGGCACAGAAAGTAGCTTTACAAACCCTTTTGATCCTGAATACTCAATGACCGCTTTGGAGAAGGCCCTGAAGAGTGGAACTGATGGAACAGAGGTTGGTGGTCTTGGAAAAACTACATTGCATAAGAAGAGCAAAGTCATTGTAAGAGGAGTATTATCTGTGACAGTAATATCTGCTGAAGACTTGCCAGTAGTAGATTTGATGGGAAAGGCCGACCCCTATGTCATCCTTACTATGAAAAAATCTGAAACAAAAGCCAGAACTAGGGTGAGATTTATGTTCTCAATCACAATAAATCAACCATGCCTTTCAAATTCGTTTCATATTTTGAATAATAGCATTCATCTGAATGCTTAACTTTTGGCTTCTAATTATTCTATGGAGTGGATTCTTTTAACTGCTCTCTTTGAGCCATTTAAACATTTTATTCTATAGTTAGATATGAATTTATATACATGATGTTCAGTTCAAAATTCTAGAAATTATTCCGTCTGCTTTTTCAGGTCCTAAATAACAACTTAAATCCAGCCTGGAATCAAACATTTGACTTTGTTGTGGAGGATGCATTACATGAAATGTTAATAGCAGAAGTTTGGGACCATGACATTTTTGGAAAGGTAATCTTCTAATACAAGTTTCATCATATTCTTTGTGTTCGATGGCAAGCTTGGTTTGAGTTTGTCCCCATTGATCATTTAAGAATCTAATAAACTATTATGATTCTCTCCTGTAAATTATATACTAGAAATGCATTTATGGAATCTCACTATTTAAATTTTAAATCTAACCATTCGGGTTGATTTGTAAAGAAACCAATTCATGTCGTCAATCAAAATCCTGAGATTGACCAGATCACAACAATATATCATGAATCCAAGCTGACCTAATGATATAGTAGCTGACCCAACAAAACATCATGCATATGAGGACTCATTTATCAAAAGTGTAGGTGCATATTTATTTCAACTCAAATGTTTCTGTAAAATTAGGATAATAGTGTAAAATACTCATTTAGAGGTTTAAAACATCACTATTATGAATGATATTAGGTACGTTGATTATATTTGTGTTGCATATTTATGCCAGATATATCTATGCTCTGCGTCTGAAATCAGTGTTTAATGATTCTAATAATATGACTTATTCTGTAAAATACTATGAAATTGATTTTTTTAGTGTTTCTCACACAAGGACATGCTATGCTGAAATGCATACACAGGGAAAAACCTTTAAATCCTCTTCATGTAGATATGCTGCAGGATACATCAGATTTATATCTCTTCAGCTGCTTTCTTGTGATGCTGAAATCATCCTGTGCAAATTAATTTAGTTTCCAATATTTCCATCCTTCATTATCTTCTTCTTCTCCTCCTTTCTTTAGTTTGTTCTCATTGGCTAGACTGTTGCATTGAAAATCAAGGTAGTTATAAAATATTGGCTAGAAACTTTCTGCTACCCCAGAAATCTGTAAAATGTTTTTTTTTTTTAAATGGTTGTCATTGGAAATATCAGTTGCCTCCTAAAATGTGGCCACCACTTCATAAGATTGATTTAGGTGGACTCAATCCATTGGATGAGGCATCAAGCATGTAGTGTTGGTACTTTACAGAACTAGTATGTGGATACCAGGGTGATGAATTATGGGTTACAAATCATATACCATGTTGCTCGTGCTCACCATTTGTTTGCATCATCATCTGCATTTCAAATTACAATGATTATTACAACTTTCTTGCTCAGTCATTAAGCATGCTGACCCTATCAAACTTTATGGATCTTTCAGGACAAAATAGGAAGCGTCGTCATGACACTCACTAGGGTCATATTAGAAGGGGAATTTCAGGGTAGTTTTCAAATAGATGGTGCTAAATCAGGAAAGCTTAATTTGCATCTAAAGTGGATTCCACAGAATAAATTACGGGATTTTTAATCTGTGTAACATTAAAGGCATCTGAGTTGACTTAAATTTCGCTTCAATTCCTTCACCATCCTCATAGGCAAATGGCATTGGCTGTTAATAGCATGTAAATCTGTAAGGAAATCCAAGGCAAAACCTCAAAGATTTTCAGTCAGTCCTCTCTTGCCATACACACCAGTCAGATTGCTTTTCTATGTCAACGCTACAAAAAAAAAAAAAAAAAAACAATCTCAAGGGAGCACAGACATGGTGTAAATTATTTGACATGGCACTTGCAGATAGCTACATTTTCGGTGCTGTTGATGTAGATGAGACCGAATAGATTACAATAAGAAGGCAGATGTTTATATAGGACACAAGATATTCAAGCTTTTGTAAACTTCCACAGGTCATTTATTTATGTAAATTCCAAATTTCAAATTTTTTGTTGTTTGAACACTTCCAATTTATGTTAGTGACTGATGGAAACATTATTTGGTTTAGGCAGGGAATGACAGAAGAATTCTTGACAAAATTCTGAAGGGCCATGATTTATTTATTTATTTATTAAATGTGGGGGGATTATGCAGGTGGGCAGGTAGTGTTCAAAATCAACACAACCATTAAAGAGAATTTCTTCTGGTGACTAGTAAATTTTCATTTAGAAAGAAAGGGAAAAATAATAATTCAGATGAGGTAGTCATGTTGAACACTGCATAGCAACATGCATAGCCTTCAAAATTTGGTGAAATGGGTGGAAACCATCATAGTGACTTAAAATGTGAGGAAATAAATCAACTACCCTTTTTTAATTGGTTATCAAGTAATGCAAGCAAATGAGCTGCAAACGAATATCCAACCACAGCCAATTTTAAGCAACTTAACATGAGGTTAATGTAAGGAGAAAGTAGAAAAGTCATCACTGAATTACTTCAGTACTTGATGGAGGACATTTCTCTAGTAGAGAGGAATCACACAACCAACGCCAATGAGTATAAAAAGGATTGGTTTGAGTTGTAGTAAATCCTAAATGACTCAAGACTCAGAATATGATGGGAAAGAATTGAGGAGAAACTAGAACCGGTTCTATTGATTCAATCAGACAGGTACTTCCTAGAAGGAACTCAAAATACATACATACAAGTATTTGCATATTTGGACGCACGTCAAGCAGACCCCTAAAGCGTTTGAGATCACATATTGGAAGAGCAACTTTCACACGGTTCAAGCTATCGACATCTAGCAGGCATTGTAACAATGATGTTCTTGACGATGCCATGTAGATGTGAGAGAGACAGTACATATATATGTTGCATAATATGCCACCTTTAGTTTTTTTTGTGATCAATTGGGAAGATGTGACATGCAATGGTGCCTTAGCAGCAAGGGAAAGAGTCTGGACTAACATAAACCCAGAAGTCTCTGGTTTGACTTCTCGCAATTTACCTGATGCCTGCTCAGTGGGGTATGTAGGCGTCCGGGGTTTGCTCCTTAGGAGTGGTCCCACTGGCCCGTAGCTTGAGGGGGTTCCTTGTCATTATCAAAAAAATTTATAAAATAAAATAAAATAAAATAAAATAAAAAACATTTGACATGCAATGGTGTTGTACGCATGCCAGATCTGCATGTAATGAACCAGACCAGGTTACTATAGTCTCCTTAATTCTTAATTCTCTTAATTTGTTTCAGAAATTAAGCTCCCAAATGGAACAACGATTGACATTGACAGGATCAATCATTATGTGTTAGAGAGTATTGTGGATGACTAAATTTCTAGTTTGAAATAAATCAAACAAGTAAAATAGTTTTACAAATATGAATTTATATTGATCAATGTGTGGTAAAATTCTTTGAAATTACAAAAGAGTGATCTTCTAATTCGATTTCCTTAAAAGACTTGTTTATTGGAATTGTGGTAATGTAATTTTGACTCGAACACCAAATATCCTTCAATTTGGCTGAAGAATGGATTGAAGACCCTTGAAAAGGAATTACAATGAATTTCAGACTATGAGCTTGTTAGAAATTCTTTGTTCTTCGTGTGTTCTTCGTGCTCTTCGCATGTTCTTTGTCTTCGAAAGTTTGTGGTGGAAATTATTCAGAGCTTTGGAGGCTTGAATCCTTAAAACTTCACTGATTTGTGGTTTCTTGAAGTTTCTGAAGGCTTTTGAGCTTGATTCCAGTAAATTTTGAGATTTAGAAAGATGATTTGAATGATTCTGCTTTGAATGTTCTTCGTATTCAAGGTTGAAGTTCTTGAAGTTCCTGAAAGCTTTAGGGCTTGATTCCAGCAGAGCTTCCACTGAGGGCTCCAGGAAATTTTTTGAGGGTGGTCATTAAAAAACTTAAATTATACAAAATCAAATAAAAAATAAAACTTCATATATTGATGACAAAAAAAAAAAAATATATATATATATATATATATATACACACACGCAAACACATAAAGTCTTACAATTTCCTTTTACAAATTTTCTTTTTTTTAAATCATTATATGATAGTCTCATTATCAATGTTGCAAGATACATTTAATTAAATAAAAATTTTCTTGGACTTTTTCTTTTTGTTTATAAGGGCATAATATATTGTTAAGGAAACCAAAGTATAAGGACAAAGTTTGATTACAAACTTAGTTGTAGGCTGTAGCCTAATGCTATAACTCTCATTAAACAAATTAACATTGTTACATATTTTGAAAATCTAACCATTGAATTGCATGTTCTCTATATTCTTAAAACACATATCAAATTTCATGCTAATCGGATAACATTTATTATTTGATTCATAAACTTATTTTTTATGTATACAAAAATTCAAAATTTAAACTACAAAAATTCAAAATTTAAACATTTGATTGATGATATAGCTATTGATCTTTGATTTTTTTGAAATTTTGCAAGTATGGAGGATATAAGAAGAAAATGTAATTAAATAACAGATTTGTCAAAATTCACATCTAATAAAAAATTATTGAATGAAGTTGTAGCCTTAGTCTACAACTAAATTTGTTTCCAAATTTTGATTATGTTGGGCTTAAAAAAAATTTAGGGTGGTCACAAAAATTTTTTAAGGATAAAAAAATTATAAATTTTTAAAATTTATACATAATAATAATTTTTTTTGGAGGTCAGGGTGGTCATGTGACCACCTTGAACTCTATGTGAAACCGTCCCAAAGAGCTTCTATATTTCTAAATCTTCTTTGATGTTGCTTGAAGTGTGAATGTCTTGGTGTGTGGAAAATAGAAATGCCTTAGGAAGGCTTCTATTTATAGGAGTTTGGGATGGGTGAGTGACACATGGCGGAATATGATTGGTGACATATGTCATAGCCTGGTTGGAGGAGTTTTTAGACTTTTTCTTCAAAACATATGGCATCATTTGTTGGGTTGAAATGTCTTGATTTGAATGAAGTTGTAGCCTTAGTTTACAACTAAGTTTGTTGCCAAATTAGATTCTCAAAAAAAAAAATGTTTGTTGCCAAATTTTGATTATGTTGGGGTTAAAAAAAATTTAGAGTGGTCACAAAATTTTTTTAAGAATAAAGAAATTATAAATTTTTAAAATTTATACATAATAATTTTTTTTTTCAAGGTCAGGGTGTTCCTGTGACCACGGCCACCCTGAACTCTATATGGAACCTCCTCTGAGAGCTTCTATACTTCTAAGTCTTTTTTGATGCTGCTTAAAGTGCGGATGTCTTGGCGTGTGGAAAATGGAATGCCTTAGGAAGGCTTCTATTTATATGAGTTCGGGGTGGGTGAGCGACACGTGGCGAAGTTTGATTGGTGACACATGTCACAGTCTAGTTAGAGGATCTTTAAGACTTTTTCTTCAAGACACATGGCATCATTTGATTGGCCGAAATGTCTTGATTTTCAAGGTGATACATGTCAGCGCTCGATTGAACTGCTTATGTCATTACTTACACATGCGGATGTATGATTGACATTTTGTATGCATTTTATGTTTTTATTTCAAGGACACTTGGCAAATCTCTATTAGTTTCTGAATAGTGATAGTAGAAACTAGTTGCAGTACATGGTGCTTTGTAATTGACCATACGTTATGGACCTAGTAGTATGATGTGTCAGCTTATGATAGGTCAGAAATTTACCCTCTCTGCAAGTATGTCCATTGAATGTTGGATAAACTACGGCAACATAGATGTAGTAATGATTTGCTGACGCTGGATTCAAGTCTGATCGTTGGCAAGGCTATACAATATACTCGATATATACCAGTTTATAGACTTGTTCAGTAATGTTAGGGCAGTGATGCAGCTTAATTTTTTATAATGAATGGCTAGAGCAATCCACCCAAGTCAAAACATAATGAGCTCTGGCAACTCTGTACTGGGTTTCCAAAATGCCGTGCCAGCCAGTCTATAAAAGTAGTGAGAAGACATCCCTGAATGAATTAATTTAGAGGTGTATGCTGCTAACAACCTAACAGAAATTTCCTTAGAAATGGCTGCATTCTACCCTCAACCTGGTGGATTAGGAGCAAATCGTATGCCAGTTGGAACTGTATATCCAGCAACCTTAACTATACATCTTTTATTATATATTAACCCAAATTCTTGGATCTTGATTGTGTGAATTCAACATCGATTGTAATTAGATCAATTATTGATATCTTTTTGTTCTAAGGGGTTTTATAAGTTGTACACACTTTCTAGGAAACTAACACATTCATGAGCAGGCACTCCAATCGTGCTCTATAAGTAGGCTTCTAAATTCTATCTCCTGCACCACTCATTCTACTTGCTATTACTGTGGTCTAAGCCATTGTCTGAAGAGAATATTGACCGAAATTATGATCAGGAATAGCGCATTTGATAACATGAGCCAGTATAGTTACAGGAAATTTCCCCCAAATCCATCTTAAGTAATAGTCAGTGCATCTTTTTGATTGTAAGAAACAGTTTGTATCCAGCAAAAAATAAATTAAAAAAGCAATTAAAAATTTTCCCAGAAATACAATGCTTCTGTTGAAAACACCTCTTACTATCGACTTTACAATGGAGTCATAACATTTCATAAAGTCTCCAAGAATAAGCTCCCATCTGACCATCTCCATGAAAATGGATAAAAATTATATAACTTTGTGAAATTTCTACAAATTATCCCATGTACAAAATTTTTACTTAATTCAAGTGCAACAGCAACAAAATAAACTTCTTTGCCATGTTATGTATAAACTTCGCATGAATGAAAAGTAGTTTCCGCATATGTCCAAATGCCAAAATTTTCTTTGACTAAATATACTTTGTACAAATCCCAGCAGTGGAAAAGACTTTAGTAACCCACATGCACCAACAGATCTATGGATGTAATTGAATAGCTTCAAGGAGTAAAGAAACTCAATCCAATTATTTCAGCAGTTGATTTCTCCTAGAGTTTACAATGACTCTTTTGAAGGCCCCTCCTCCTATGTAGATTGCTTGCCCTACATAAAAGACAATGTTAGTTGCAATATTTTTTTTATTGATAAGTTACACACTTGGTGGGTCTTGAACCCATAATTTAACCCACCACCTTACTCTTACAAAGGGAGGAGGTGGAAATTCATGAAATTAACAACTACTAACTGCCAGTTCCTTTTTTAATGAGAACATTTTCATGATTATGTAATTGACAACTAATGACTACACTCCTGAGATGTTAATGGGTGACTAGTTTTACTGAGAGGTATCTTGCATTTGGAGTCACTTGATTTTGACAGATGGGAGCAACAAATAGTGATATACCATGTAGTTTTGACTAGAATGCTCAAATCAGCATATCACAGAACACTATTAGTCACACTGACAAGCCATTTACTAAGAAAATCAGCAAAAGCTGAATCCAAATATCAGAAATTTACTGCATCTATGGTCCTTATAAAATTTTTGATCAGTGCCTGTTGTCATTCTAACATTATAGGACTAAACTGTAATCATTGAATCCAATCAACAACACCCCTTCCCCCCTTCCCCAAAAAAGAAGAAGAAGAAAAACTCTCCCTCTTTCTCTCTTTTGTTTTTTAGGACCTGCATCCTGCTATCCATATGGCCAAACATAAAATTATATATCCACCAATGAAACGTATAATGACTAAAAAAAAAAATTATGACTGCAACCTTTGTTGGCATCTAGAGAGTGTCATTTTCTATTCTTAACCACAACAAAACTATGATGATTACTGTAGTGATTTACCGTCTCAATATTTTTTACAATTAAAATTTTGTCTTGGCAGAACTGAATTAACTGTCTTGATTCAGATGTACTCTACATACAAATACTATTAGAATATAGCATGTTTGAAGTGGCTCTAGGATTCTTGAGCATTTATATATGCCAGATACAGATACCACATTAACCCTTCATATTTCCATGAGTTTCTATAATCAGGTCAGACAGGCAGAGACTGAACATTTGCATTCAGAAGTGTTTCATGAAAAAGAGTTGGACAGAGATCATACTCACCAGTACTGATTGTAAAATACTACAGAATCTGTCTTTACTTTTTTTCCATCATCATTTCTGTTCCAATGGTAGAACGCATGGGTTCTGTTCCTGATCTCCAATGTAGAATGACCGTAACTGGCTTCCCGGAATGCAGAATAATCTGGTTGTGGGTCCCAAAAACTACAAAGAAAGTACATATATCCGGATATACAAAAATGTACAGTGAAATTGTAAATGCAGCAAAGAAATAATTGGGGACCTTGAAACATTCAAAAAGTTATTCCACTTCATAATAAAATTGAAAACAATTGAACAATTTTCAAAAGATACAATTTTCTTTACCTTCCAGCAAGGCCTTCCTGATTTCCTCCGTCTCCAACAGTTATGTACACTGGAGCTGATTTGTCAGGTATGGGGTAACGGTCACCGCTGGATACATTGTAATGTATGTTTGAGATGCGATACTACAAATCAAAAACATTTCTTTTTTTGAGATGAAGCTGGAACTTTGATGTTTTTAGGTGAAATTGCATGAGTGAACAACATTATAAACACCATTCTATATATATATATATATATATATATATATAAGAGTACAATAGGAAACCTTGCATTCAAATGATATTGTAAAATTTACTTGTAAGTCAGAGTATAACAAAAATGGATCTGAACAAACTGTCAAAGCATAGAATGTGCTCTCTGCTTTATAAGTCCCATGGTATGTGTACATATATATAGGGAATGTGGGGTGCTACCATGTGAAAGCAATTGTGCTCTCTGCCTGATGCACTTCAGTATACTGGTGATGTGTGATGAAAGATATATTAAGAAGATTAATAAGTCATTTCCTGTAATTTTCATGTGAATTCAATTCTGGGACATGCCTGACAGGATAACGGTGGAATATATCAGGGAGAAAAGTGCTGAATGAAAAGAATGTAATCAAGCACCACAATTTTTTTTTTTTTTTTGGACAATGTAGGAACCTTTGTAAAGAAGATCCCTATGAATTCACCTCTAGCCAATAAAACCTATGGGCAACTAACTCCACCCACAAGAATCAGTTGTCGGGTAATTTATGAGCATTCACCCCTAACAGGTTAAGCAATTTATGCTCATACCCAAGAGCACAATCACTATGAAAGAATATAACGGAAAATTCTTTCAGACCAATTAACAGATTAATTTCTGGCTGGTATAGCCTACCTACCTACTTGCTTCTTCTCTTTGAAGTTCTATCCTTTTGTGCTTTGATCTAGAGAAGATTCAAAGATATTCCTTACTATCTGGGAAGAGTGAAGAATTTAAGTAAAATTTCATAAAATAAAAAATAAAATATGCACAATGTGGCTTTGGGGCAGATTCATAATCCATGTGAGAATTCAATAAGAGGAGGCAGGGGATCAGTGACAGTTTTGGATGCTGTGGTGTCATAAGATTCCTATTTGTTGAACGAAAAGACATATGTATCGACAAGAGACTCAATACAGTACCAGAAAGGGCACAAAAAGGAAAGAATATCCTAGCTTAAATGTACAGTATATATATACTTGTGCTTATGTTAATTTATTTATTTACCCATAGAAAATGGACACTAAAAGGAAAGAAATTCCTAACTGATCTTTCATAGGCATGTACATGGCCAGCAAAGATGAGATCAACTTTGAAACAGACAAACCAGCTCTCAAAGACAGCTCGCATACTTTCACCTTCCATATAGTGGGCTAGGTTACTGCTGTAGATGGGCATATGCATGAGAATAATAAGCCAAGGTGTCTTCTCTCTATCCACTTTTTTTAGCTCTTCTCGCAGCCACATCCATTGAGGTGTATATTTCACTGATTGAAAATTTTTAACAATCTCCTTGAGGTTAGAAATACATACATTCTACAGAAAAACAAATGAAAAATTGAAAAAAAAGAAAAGCGAGCAATCTATTTCCATGTGAAAACTGCCGTTATGGTTGATCCGAGCCTTTCAGATTTAGGAGGATAAATGTGTAGAGAATTCCAAATTTTGGATTAGAAAAGCACCATGGCAACTATAAACCATACTTTTATCAAGTACACATTAAAACTATTCACTGAAAAAAACTTAAATTTTAAATACTGTTAGGGCATTAAAAACTTTAACCTAGGAAATCATGACTATCATAGCCATATAACTATAACCATATCTAAAGATAAAATGTCATAACAAAATGGTGATCAGCATGCATCACTGCAACAACAAACAAGGATATTACAAATTACCAAATGGAGAATAGCTGGATAGGACAATAATATGTGCAGATGCCCGCCGGACAGCATACCAAAGAGGATTGCTGCTATTGGATGCAATATGGGGTGTAGAAAACCTTTGCAGATATGACTTAAATGGAAGAACTTCCCCCTGAAAAATACAAAATATGAAATCATTTGTACCAAATCATAATAACAGAAGTGGATAACATCATACTTATAGTCTGGCAATTTAAAAGCAACAAAAACCATGTTTATAGATATAGGCTTCAACCAAAAAAAAAAAAAAAAAAAACCTATGTTTATATAGAAACTTTGGAAAGCAATCAACTGTAGTGGAAGAGATTCTATCAAGTACAATGTTGTACCTATCAAGATTTGGTAATATATCAATAAATTAGATAATCTAGCATGTGTTAGTAAAACCCCTAGATGCAATTATTTCCCCCCCTTTTTTTTTTGTTTTGGAGGGGGGGAGGGGGGGGGGGGGGGGGGGGGGGGTGGTAGTATACTTCAGCCTTATTATATTTTCCAAAGTGACCATTCCAGCAAGCCAATAAACCATTCACAGATCTTGGCATGACCCACATCGCCCCAAACAAACAAAAAACAACACACCACAGTTTTCTCGCAATGTCTTCTCAGTTAGAAATAGGTTGTCTACTGACTCTCCATTTGATTGGCACATGCAACACCGATTAAGGATTATAATACCTCATCTTCTCAAATTATACAATGTTAAGATTTTATTCATGAGGCAAACCAAAAAAAGCCACACATCATGGGAACTCAACTTGCCATATATTTTGCCAAGGAAAGCTTGTCAGCCGCTGTTCTCAAAGCCTCGTAGTAATCTTTCACACAGAATCCATGACTTTTACAGAGAGTCCAAACCATTTTGTCTTCTTCCACCTAATAATTTTGGTAGCATACAACTCGTCTAAAATAAAGTCATGGACTCTGACTCCCAATAGTGGACCGCTCTTAAGAATGACGGATTCCA
Source organism: Quercus robur (assembly GCF_932294415.1). NCBI lineage: Eukaryota > Viridiplantae > Streptophyta > Magnoliopsida > Fagales > Fagaceae > Quercus > Quercus robur. Next base: position 22,394,197 of record NC_065535.1, on the reverse strand, counting down.
ATGAATGCCTCCTATGAAGCAGAGCAATCTCAACAATCTGCCAGCGTTGTGTCTCTATTCCTCGCTATCAAAAATAGCTCAGCAAATTTATTTTTTAAACTATCATCCCCACACCAAATATCATGCCAGAATCTAATTTTGGATCCATCCCCAGCCTCATAACATATGAATTTAGCAAACATAGCCCACCAAATGATCCTCTTCATTTGCTTAGAGACAAATTCATGCTTAAGGTGTGATTCTAAGAAATCTAAAGTACACATGGTGTTAAGTCATTTAAAATCTCATTCCATCAAATATGGGACGAAGACTGGTGGTAACTGATTTTAAGTGAGATGCCACCATGCACCATTAGGTTTATGAAAATAAAATGTACATTATGAAATGGAATATCTCAATTTTAGAAGAACTCAGATAAGCAAACAGTTTTTGAGCAATACTGGAAGACAAACTGAAACTCTGTCGTATCAAAAAAGAAGTAACCACATAGTTTCTTAAATCAAACATCCAACAAGAGAAAAAGTCAGGAAATCCTTAAGAGGCAAGTCGCTGGTAATAAACACAATAACCGGCATCTAGAGGACAGCTCTAGCAGTTCAGAATAGATCATGACCAAGCCTCTTGGCAATTTCATTGGATACATCTGGTTAAGGTGAAGCAACATATCAAAATAAGCATCAACCTCACAAATTGCATGCCACAAGATGCTCTTACAATATCAACAAGGCCACTAATAAAGCTCAATGTGACACTTAATGCATACATATATGTCAAATAAGATGAGGAATATATATAAACACAAATGCATGTATGTATGTACTTCACTCAGCATCAATGTGTGCATGCTTACTTACACATAGGAACAGAAGTAATTAGTAAGCTCAAATAGATGAAAGATAACAACAGGACTCTGAAAGTTTAGAAGGTAAAATATTGTCATAGTACCATGTTAGGCATATACTCTATTTCATGATTCCCAGCTGACCAAATCCATGGCTGATATGCAGTACTTCGCTCAATAAAGCGGCCCCATGAATCCCATCGAATACCAACATCATTATATGTATATCTATCAGCATAAGAGAGATCGCCAACATATAAGACAGTCTGTCCCCCACTCTGCATGTAATGCTCGAGAGTGGAAAGAGAATTAAATGTTTGACCCAAATCACCTAAAATGAACAGAACCAATTGAAGATAAGAAAACTCTCAATGCATATAGTCCTATATAATTAGCTGTTCTTCCAATGACACCATTTTGTTATATTTTCAATACAGTCCCCATATGAATGAAAAATAGTCTGTTTCTATTTTTCCATTCAAATTGTGAATCGTCATTCATATAGTAAATCTTCTAATTACATAATAATGAAAAGAAAAAAAAAAACCTTAACATTGTTCTTTTAAGAGTTTATATAAAATAAAAGAATATGTTACCAATAACTCCAAAAGTATAGGAAGCATCTGGATCGATCTTTGGAGGTGTTTGAAACCAAAATTCACGAGAAGAATCACCTACTCCAATCTTGTAGTAATACTTGGTGTTATACTAAAGACAAGATATCGGTACATGTTAGTATAATACTAAAAAAAATAAAAGATCGCAATATTACACAATATAACAATAAGTTTACAATGCCTACAATTTGCCACTCGAAAATAGATAATCATAACTGTTCTCAGCAAAGAGCCTCAATAGGTTGACAAGTGGAAACCTGCTAAAAGTATTACATATATGCAACAAAGGCAAAAGCATTTATTTTTTTCATGAGACATTTTGTATAAAACTTATATCAATGCAATAAAAGACCAAAAAAAGGAAAAGGCTGAACACAATAAAAAATATATATATATACACACACACATAACCATAACTAAAACAAAAATGAGAAATCAGAGAGAGGTGCTGTGAGACACCATAATTGTGTAACACACAAAATATGCTTTGGAAAAGTATATGCCACCAAGAGTAGCATTCTACACCTGGAAAGCAGCATTTGGAAAGATCCTTATGACAGATAATTGAAGAAAGTGTGGAATAATCATTGCAGATTTGTGTTGTGAGTGTAAATAAAATAAGGAAACAGTAGACAATCTACTTCTTCATTGTGATATCACTAAAGAGATGTGGACTTTTGTTTTTTGGTTGTTTGGGGTTAGGTGGGTCATTCCAATGTACCAATAATTATCTTAACTTGCCCTATATGGGTTACTGTCCCCTGAGGCCAAACTTGCATGAGCATCGATTATGGATTACCTTTGCCATACACAAGTGGATGTGTATGCATAAGAGAAGAAGTAGACATATCAGTTCTATTAAGGATAATTGGGTGCCACCAAGAGCCTTGTGGCTCAATGGCACTGTCTAGTTCTTGCAGGGGGAAGAAACTAGGTTCGAATTCCCCCCCCCCCCCCCCCCCCCCCCCAAAAACTCCCTAACTTGTTGTAAGCAAAAGAAAAAAAAAAAGGATAACTGGGTGCCTTTTTGAGTACTTTGTTCATAATTGTAGACATTATCCAGGAGATCAATTACAAGAACATGGCATATAATAAGAATATTTTGTATGCTTAATTAAATTAAGTACTCACGATAAAAAGCGATATTACATTTCAGTTTATAGTTACCTCAAGACCATCAACCAGACAGTGATGAATGTAGCCAGACTTGTAGTTGTAAAAGGTGTAGTTTGTCACTGTGCCCTCAGCAGTAAACTCAGAGTTATCCTTTGATGTGCCATATTGTACTTTACTGGGCCCTGGTTCAGCAGTTGTAACCCATGAAATTATGACAGCCTTTCCATCATAGTCACCTTGAGTGATATGCACCTACACCAAAAAAATGATGGTGTAAATATAGCGGGCGGTGAAGGGTATAGTACTACAGCTGTAGTATTTAAGATGGGCAGAGAAAAACATACTACCCCACTCAAAATGAAATAATGTCCATTCTCCACGCTATTCACAACCTCATAGATTTTCTATAGACTAAATTTCAGCCCAATTTCATCCATGACTACAGTTGGTCACACATCATGCCAATGACAAGCATCACTAAGTCAGAAAAACTTGGGCAGAAGCTTATATGGGACAATAAACTCTAAAAATGGGGACGTGTTTGGGAAAGAAAAGAAGAATAGAACTAAAGGACAGTGCCTAGGAATCAGCACCTAGAGCAAAACCTAGGCATCAGCACCAAGCATAATAGGAACCTAGGAATCAACAGCTAAGTTTGCTTGGAATCAACACCAAGCACTAGAAGAAAACTTCTGAACCAAAGTGAACTTTGAGCCCTTAAATAGAGTCCCCAAATTAAACCAAACATGGAGTCATAATGAAATTACATCACATATGGGAATAAGATTCAAATAATAATTAAATATCTCTAATAGTATCAATCACGATCAACATTATTAAATATCTCTAATAATAAATTAACATTTTTATTTTGCTAGGTAAATAGAGGTTGGTGGGGTTTGAACCCCAGTGCCCAAGCACCACAAGGGGTGCTGGAACCATCAGCTCAATCAACTTATACAATATAGAAGTAAGAGTATTGAGGTGCACATTCACCATGTGAAGACCCAAACTAAGCATTTTGTGAAGTTGGAAGAAATTTTCCATCTAAATGCATGCTAGTTTCTAGTGAGTACCAAACTGTATGTCACAGAACTCAGTGAAAGTGCAAGTTGATGGTAAATCAATTCAAGTGTCCCAATCTAGCATCATAAACATAATGCTATGATCTTGTGTATTTAAACAATGTGTAAGTGTAAGCACAAAAGGTAGAAATTGTCAAGACAGCTGCTCTGGAAATCTAACCATATAATTGGATTGGGGGATTGAGAGAAGGATCCTCAACATCCATTGATTGAATATTCATAAGAAGGGAAAGGAGAGGATTTGAGGGGACACCAACTCCCTTATCAAACCCACCAATTTTGGCCCCCCACCTTTCTGCCAAAAACTGCGTGGATCCAGAGGAAAAGTGAGATTATTTAAATGAAATTTAGTGAAACAATCCTTTTACCCCTTGGATATAACTATGGATTGAGGTTAAGAAAAAGGATATGATGGAAAAATGATGTACGTTTAATTTCTTTTTGTTTCTTTTGTCTTCTCAACCAAACAAGAGATAAACACTTCCATGTGATTTCTCTAGTAATCATCCAAAAGACAAAAGAAATAGTTGCTATCCTTTCCTCTCCCTCTACCCTTCTCCTCCTCTCTCTTTTCCATGCTAAACTTCCAATCACAGTGTAAGGATAAATCCTTCCTCAAAAAGGTGTTCCCAACACTATAGATAGAAAATGTTTTAATTTTACTGATAACATTCACATACTTTCTATAAGTGATTCATCCCTAATTTTTAACAAAAGCTCAAGGCACCGCATCTATTCTGTTTAGATGCAGATTTACTACGACTATCAAAGTCTTTCAGAAATGTGTCTCTGCACAAATCAAGGGTCAAAGCCAACATGACAGTCAAAAGGCCCAAAACCCATAAAAAATATATCTACATCTAATTTTGAACTTGTAAAGAAATAAACCCTTAGCAAAACCAGATGGTAAAGCCAAGGCAATGTTTCTAACCATATATTTGACAATCTAGACTCTTTACATAGTCAAAAATACTAAACACATGCACTAATTTCTACGCATTTCTAAGTTGCCAATTTGTAAGTTTTGCAAACACAAAGTGAATATAAATGAATGCTTACTTGCTGTGGGGCATTATGACCTTTTGGAATTGCAAAGGCTTCATTTTCAAGAGGGATATCAGTCGAAGGCCATTCGGAACGAACAAAAGTACTCGTGACTCTCGCATCTCCGTGTCCCACAAAGCTTAAGATGATGAGAACTATATGTAGATGTTGGTACAATATTAACCGCACCCCAAAAGACACCAGCATTGCTGTTAATTCAATAAGATGAGAAAACATGAATTGACAACAGAGCAGAATCTAATCTATTACTACCATATAACTGAACTGAAGTCAAAATAAACCCAGGAATCATAGTCTGAAAGATAACTACCATGACCCATCTGATTAAAAACATTTTCAGTTCTCAACCGTCCGATTTAGATCCACAAGCCCAGTGCCCACCAAACCCAGTTTTTAGTTTTATCAAACTACCCCATCAAAACAAAAAGATCAAGCACAACAACAATTGACAATTAGATGAAAATATTACGAGTACATAATCTGAATGAGAAAAAATAACAAAAGATCTTATACTACAAGTACAACAACATATTTTTACTCAAAGAGACTGCAAGTGTACCTGAACAAATGTAACGTACAGAGTAGGAAAAAGCTTGGTTGATACTTGATACCTTGATGGTGGTTTGGTTTGGTTTGGTGTAAATGAGTTTTAGGAGCGTAAAATAGCAGCCAACGGTTTGTTCTTGTGTCCCTATTCCATAGTCAGCACAGAGCTGCAGACTATGCAACTCTCTTATGTAAGACTCTGTCTATGGAAAATTGTCAGCCCACGGTTTTTTTTTTTTTTTAAATTAATTAATTTATTTATAAACTCATTTTAACTTTTTTTTTTTGGTTTTTTATTAGTTAATTGATAAGTAAGTAATAACTTATTAATAATAAGTTTATTTTTATTTTTATTTATATAAATTTCGGTAGTTACAATTAGTGGAAATTTGAATATTGATAAAATGTTTCATCACTGCTATCTTAAAATAAAAAATAAAAAATTACATTTACATTGAGATGGTATTTTGTGAATGAGTGATAATAAAAATAATGTTATTAGTAGACACACATGAAATTGATGTTACACTAATAACAACTTACCTTTTTTTTATTTTTTAGAAATATAATAACTTACCTCTTAAAATTGAATTAAAAAAATAAAAACTTATCATGTAAAGAAATTGTGAAAATGTTAGATTAAATTACAAATGGCATCATTTAAGTTTATGGTCATTTTAATTTTATCCGTTTATATTTAAATATTATGAATTTTTATTTTTAATATTACATATCACTTTGATTCGAATTATTCTAGGTTCGTTGATAAGGTAGTAGATAAATGTCACTTCAACTAAAAATAACACATAATATTAATATGTTAAGAGTTAAAACTACAGTGTTATTCCAAGTCAAGAAAAATGATTTACATTTTTTTTCCTTTAGCTAAAGTGCAAAACACACCCATACTGAATGGCCAAACTTGTTGAAATGGTCAATTTTGTCACCATTTGACAAGATCATTGTTGAAACGACGTTGTTCTGCACTGGTTAATGTGGCAACTTTTTTATATGTCAGATGACTAGAACATGTTTGGGTTGCCAAAATGTCATTAATCTGCCAATAGATGGGTTGCTGATACAAACGAAATATAATTTTAGGGTGTAAAATTAAAAAATCCCCCAAACTTTAGGGTGTAGTTTTCACTTTAGTCTAGACATTTATTATGATTAAGTTTGTATATTTGAACTACTCAACAACAACAACAAATGTATATGAAACTATATATTCTAGAATTAGACATTTATTATGATTGTGTTTATAGATGAAATTTTATTATGATTCTATTTAACACAAACGAAATATAACTTCAAAGTGTAAAATTTAAAAACCTCCCAAACTTTAGGGTGTAGTTTTCGCTTTAACCTAGACATTTATTATGATTAAGTTTGTATATTCGAACTTCTTAACAACAAAATGTATATGAAACTATATATTCTAGAATTAGACATTTATTATGATGGTGATTATATATGAAATTTTATATTCTACTGTTTGAAGAGATTCTAACAAGAATTTAAATATAGAATATAATTTAAATTTAATTAAAAATAAATATGATATAATAACTGTAGGGGCGGTTTTTGGGTCTCAGGCCCAACAGGCGGGTGGTTCTGGCCCAAAAGTCCCTCAACAATGAATTTGTAGAAAGTAGGTTACAGAACTAGGTCTTTGACAGCGGAAACGTAGTTATGAACAAGCCATGCAACCAGTTGGACGTAGGGATATTCCTTCAAGCTTTTAGAATGACAGTCCGTGGGGCTGTATCTTCTGTTTTTTTTATCTCTAACTCCTTTCTCTTTTCTCTATCTTTTTCTTCTTCTTCTTCGCGATCCTTTGGCCATGGGGATCTCCTTCTCTTATATAGCATCCTTCCTAAGATCATGACCCTACACTTGTTAATCATCTAGGCCTCTACTTGAGTGCCTGTCCCATAGGACATCCTCCCTCTTTTCTGTGAGTTGCACTGGCCAAGATAATTCTGTGCTCCTGTCCTTTCCACATTAATGCGGCTGGAAAAATAGCTCCTTGGCATTTAATGCGGCAATCGTGGTTGCCCCCCTCCCTGAACGTCATGCACTGTTCCTTCATATTGGATGACCTTTCGCCATGTATAGGGTGTGAATCGGACAAACACTTGGCGAGTCCGAGGAGGTACTCCTCCTCGGACGCCCCTAAGCAGGCCCGGCCCACCATGGTTGGGCCGGGGTATCCTATGCCTATGCCCTTTCTTCTTGTCGTGGTTGGGCTTAGTATACGTACTAGGGCCCAACGTCGACTGACGGATTTTACCCCCACAATAACTATGTGTAAAATTATGAGATTTCAAAAGCTTATGTGACATGGCATTATAAGGTTAACCAAACGTAAAACGACTTTAGTTATATACATGGATGCATGTGATTATTTAAAACAATGTACCTTTAAAAAAAAGAGTGATCACAGGGTCAAGGAATATGTGTTTGTTATTACTGATGAGGATGCTAGATAGAGATGATGAACCTAAGAGTTGGCAACTATCGCTGGTAATATAATTGCCTTTGCAGTGGTGGCAAGAGATAGTTATGGTGAAGTTTTCAAAGTCTAGGCCTAACTTCATGAGTTGTTCTCTCCTTTGCAAGTTGAGGCATCAGCTTTTCTATGGGCCTTATATAAGTTGCTATTGCAGAGAATTTGATGCAGGTTGTTATAGAAAATGATGCTAAAGTCTGTGTTGACGGTCTGAATAGAATGAGAGTGCCAGACTGCTAGTTGATTGGTCCATTAGCACTATTATTTGTAATTCACTTGAACTTAATTTATCGTTCTCTAGTTATAAGTTTAGTTGGGTTAGGAGAAATCTAAATTTTACAACCCACACTACTACCAATCTTGCTGTTAGGCTTAAAAGTCGTTTTTTGTTGTAATAAGCACTTCCCCCCTAAAGTCATTTAAGATGCTTGTAGATAATTTTTTTTTGTTTCGGAGCAAAAAGTTTAAAATAAATTATAATTAGGGTTCACTTAATGGATACTTTTAGGGCATTTGTTAATGATCAATTTTAAAAAAAGTTTTTGTAGGGACCTGGGGTCGATGACCAACACTGGACCAGCATTGTTGGGGTAGGCCTAGCCCAATGGCAAAAGTACAAGGGCATAGGATCAGCACTCGAAGGTGGCCTAATGTAGTTGGGCCGGGCTAGGCCCAGTACCGACAAGTAGGCCAGGGATGGTCAAAGGGGAAACAGTCAAGACTTGTGGTGCCTTGGAGAAATTTGCTACCAAGCACTATTTGGCATCAAGTGTAAGTTTTAAGAGAATTCTTAGACGGGACTAGTTTTACTTGGGATTTTGGGTAGAAGTGGGAATACATGGGAATTGATGCAAATGTAATTTTTTGGATCCCCACTAAGGAAAGACTATAAAAGGGAAGGAGAGATGAATGGAAAAAGAGGTTGGAAAAACAAAAAGGGGTGAAAAATAACTGGAGAAGAAGAGAGAGAGGAAGAGAGGAGAATTCAGGGAATGGTAAAGACTAGGCTTGGAAGGAGCAGGAGTTAGAGGGTTGGGCTGTCAAGGCAGGGTTTGAAGCTAAACCTAGTAGGAGTGCAAGGAAACCCACCAACAAATAAATTGGGAGCTCAAATTCTTCCTCCCTATAGGTAAAACCACCGGGTTTGGGTACCACAATTTTAATACCACTTTCATGAAAAAATATTAAAAGTTGTGAAAAAAAAAAAAAAAGTTAGTTACCTTTTTCTTTTCCCATTCCCTTTTTTTCCATGACTTTCTCGTATTTAAATACATTATATTCCATTCTTTTCAATTTTCTAATTATAATTATTCTATTTTATTCCATTTGTTTATGAACTCTCAACTGAAGTTTTAAAAGTACATTTACTTCTTCCTTCTAAAATAGAGAGATGCTACGTTCATAATATTTTCACAATAATCTATAGGTGGTTAGTTGTTATTAGTTTCAATTTGAACCTATAACTGAAATTACTTTTCTATCTCACTAATAACAACCTGTAATAACCTGCTACATAAAATTTATTGTGAAAATATTGTGGACATAGTATTTCTCTATAAAATAATAAGAAAATGGTATCCGTACTCCAAGGTGGTATATCATGCATCGGATGCGTGTTTCTTTCCTCTTACATGAAGGTAGACCTCACTTCATATGAGGGGAAAGAAATATGTATCCGATGTATGGTGTATTTTCTCTTTACCCCTTGGACCGACACATAGAACAAAAGAGGGTTACTTGGGCTGTTTCGTGTGGAAGGGCAACGTACGGTACCTATGTTGAACGGTTGGTTGGTTTGTGGTCCTGCCTTTTGGTTTTGGACCGGTTGTTGTTGAGTTTCCTAGCTTCCCTGCCTGTTTTTCACGCTAATTCCCAGTCTTACTGTGCTATTTCAATTCTAATTAGCAGCCATGAACTCAGACGAATCTGATCACGAGGAATTACAAAGTCAACGTGTTCTACTTCTAACACTACTAGATGCGTTAAAAATGGCTTCCAAGGATCTACAAAGCAACCTTTTTTCTCTAACCAACACCGACTTTTCCAAATCCAAAACCACATTTGAAGCTCTTTCAAAGCTCGAAGCTGAGGCTGACAGCCCTCTCTCCACTGACCCAAATCTTTTCAAACTCTCTCAGTTGCTCTGCAACCTCAATGCTCTGCTCGAAAAGCTTGAAAAATCTCAGGGATATAGCCTCAGTTCTCTCCTCCGCCGACAAATCACAAGCTACAAGATTTCCCAAGTTGCATTCACGATCGAGGCTGAAATTCAAGCAATCCTTGACCGAGATAATGTTCAAATTCTTGCAAGAACGTTGAAAGATTCCGAGGCAGACGAGGACCAAAAGGTTAAGGTTTTGATCGAGTTCAGAAATCGGGTGTGCCAAGGTTTCAATAGAGATTTTCAAGATTTAGTTTTGAGAGCAAAGGTATTTTCGATTCTAGAAACTATACTTTGTGACTCAATGTGTTCGAATCGGGTTCGAGACCAAGCGGCTCTTGTTATAGATGCTTTAGTTCGATTCAATAAGAATGTTTTTGTGGGATTAGTTTTTATGGGTCCCATTGTTGGAGCCTTGGTTTCAATGGGTTCATGTTGTTCAATTCAAGTTCTTTGTTCACTGATCAAATTTGTTAGAACTCCTTTAATAGATGAAATGGAATTGAATGGTGAAATCCCAAGAATTATCAATCTCTTGAGCTCGGAAGAGTTGCCTATTCAAGCTGTAGCCTTGGATTGCATTCTTGAACTTGCTTATTTTGGGAGGAAAGAAGTGATTGAAGCAATTCTTGGAGAAGAATTGGTGGAGAAGCTCATGGAGATGCAAAGATTGGAACCTGGAAGTGAAGATCTTGAGAAAGGTCAATTGAGTCAGACAGAGAATGAAGGAGTTTGTGAGGGAGCAGGGCCAGAAACGAAAATAGAGAGCAAAGAGAGGGATTCTGTGCAGAATTATCCATTTGAAAGCTGTGTTGCAAGGTTTGCAGTGCAAATAGAAGTGGGAGAAGGGTTAAATAAAGTAGAGAAAAGAGAAGTTAAATTGGAAATATTGAGGAGAGTCAGAGAGGCCTCTGTTTCTGAAGCAGAGTCAGCCACCATTGAATCAGAGGTATTATGGGGTTCTTCACCTTGAAATTCGATTGAGGCATGATCTTTTTTTATTTTTTATGTAGGGTTTATAGTGTTATTTTGGGAGAGAATTTAGGGTTTTTTTTTTATTAGAGAAAGTTTTGGCCTTTGGATGCACAATTTTTGCCACAATTGATATGGTCGATTGTGAGTGGTGGTCTTTTTAAAATGTGATTGTCCACAGCTCAAAATCAACTGGCTGTGACAAAAATTGTGGCAATTGTGGCAAATAGTGTGATCCTATAACAAATGATTTTTTTCTTTTTCTTGATTTTTAATTTTAGGGTTTAGATTAGTCATGATCTTGATTTTCAATAGAAGTTGACTCTAACACCCAACATAAAACTGATGGGCCCCATGCATTATTGTGGTGGTGTATTTGGTAGCCATATGTCCCATATTAGTAACACTAATGTTTGAAATTAGGTAACACTATACAACCTCAGCACCAGAAATCAGTGCTGATATTCTGTTTGTAGGTTGTGGTTTGGACTGTGGTGGATATTGGATGGAGGCGATTGTAATGCTAGTGCCACCGGCTCTGATTGTTTTTTACCGCTAAAAAGCTAAAATGAAGTGTGCTCATTTTTCATTTTGAGCCTAATTCGTTGATCAATGTGTGTACAAGGTAACAAGAGCATAGAGTTTCTGATTCATGTATGTAAATGAGTTGGAAAACTCAAAACCAAACGATCAAAAACATGAGTTCCAGAATTTTGAATCAATTTTCCAAATGACCCATGTCTTGCTATATGAGTTTTATATCAAGTATCAACAATTTTCCGGGGAAATACATGATTGAGTGTTTTACATAACAATTTAAACATACTTCTAGGTCAAAAGTTGTCATTTTAAGGTCCTAGACAAAATTTTCTATCATTTTATTGTCAACAGCCATGTTCTGGTTCCTCTTTGGTACCTCTAAGGTATGCTATCGACTACAAACAAAATTGAAATGATGAATTTACAAGCCCCCATTAAAAACTCACTCATTCTCTTCGATTTTTAGCCGGATGTAAGACTCATGGAAAATAACTAATCGAAAAGTCATTAAAAAGTCACGTCAAACAGGCAGATTTTCCTCTCATTTAGCACCAATTTCCTATCAGACAAACTCTCCTCCCATCCTCAAGAAGGTGACAAAGAAGTCATTGTTCTCATTTGATATGCACCTCAAACCTTAATATTGAGAAGAAAATAGACAGTTGAAATATTCTACAAAGCAAGCCTTTATTTCCTCTCTAAATGAGATCCAATTCCCATGATTTTCTTCAAGGAAGTAAATTGAATTCTTCCTTCTTCTTATGATGGTTGAGAGGTGTACGTATTAACTCTGCACTCATGAGCCTTTGGATGCGAGATTTTTGTTTCAACATGCATTGCTCTTGGATAAGACATTTCCTGTAATTCTCGCAAATTGTTTTCACTGCCCAAATTTTAGCTGATGGCTCCTTAACTTGGAAGTTCCTTCACGTTTATTCTAGAATGAATATTACCAATGACCACACCATTCCATCTTCTAAAGAGACATTAATTTGGTTTTTTTTTTTTTTTTTTTTTTAATTTGTTAGTGAGTATGAAAGGAGCAGAGCCCTGTACTTGATTATTCCAGACAGATTTTTCCACTCTGAAGGTAGAGAGATATCTAATCCACATCGTTTAATACCTGAATGGTTTAGAAAATTTTTTATGCTCACCTACTGTACTGAAGAGAATATATGTGTGGTCAGAACTCAGAAGTCAGAACTTCTGAACTCAAAACAAGCCAATGCTTCATTGTTGCATTTTGAAACCAACAATTCAGTCTGGTCTTTCTTTAATATTAACCTTACATGACCCACAATATGTATTTATTATCAACAAATCCCTGGTCCACTAAGTCATTTTCTTGTCATTACCCTTCAAACTAAATATGTTACTAGCATTGCAAATCCTTTCCCTTGATTTATTCAACGTGAGTTCAAAGTGATAGTTTGATGGTAACAACATCTTTTATGGTATTTTATGTTTGTGATTTGAATCATACCTCTTCCTTCCCTACTATTTATCTTAAAAAAGACAAAATATACTTCATCACCTTTTAATTAATTAGTGATTGATACAAATTCACCAAAGAAATTAAATTCTAAGTTATAATGCAAATTTGTTCGAGAATTCAATAAATATATGATGATTAGTTAAATATTTGATTTTTTTTTTTTTTTTTGAGAAGGAGTTAAATATTCGATTTGACAGAATGTAAATTGCAAATCAATGGAATTAAATTATTAACATAAACTTCTACATATAAAATATATTAATATCATAAATTTGGCCTCAGAGAGCATGACATTCCCCTCATCACTCATTTGTTTAATCAAACAAGAACTCCTTACCCTTCTGATTAATTTCTCCACCGTCCCAACTCTATGCCTCCTAGTTTAGCTTATATTACCTTAGTTTTCTATGATACCGCACATAGTGGTTATTTTGACCTAAAAAAAAAAATCATCCTTATAATTTTATTTTTCAGTCAAATGTAAAAGACTTTAAAGTTTTGATATTTTGTTATAGAAAGTTTCAACATATTGCGTCCGCTCTTAATAATTGCTTTTTATTATCAGATAAAAACAGTAATTGGCTTCAATCTAAAGTTTCAAATGGATGTCTATCACAAGCTTAAATGTTAACTCAAAAAAAAAAAAAAAAAAAAAAAACCCTAATGTGATGGAATAAGATAACATCCACCAACCAGAAATTTTAATTAGTTAATCTCTCTCTCTCTCTCACATCGGTAGTTGGCTAGATAATCATGGAATATACGAATATTTTAAGTGACGAAGAAGATACTTTTGTATGTAGGGTGGTGTTGTGGGAATATTCTAATGGCCTTATTCCTGAATATTCAAATTTAAAACTTAAAAGGATTATTACTAGAAAATAGAAATATCATCACCCACAAAAAAAAGGGGGGGCTAGTGAGAGAGAACATGCTTTGGTTCAGAAATGTGTAATTCATAGGATAAACTTTCCTTGTTGACATCCTCAATCAATTCCGGGGAAAATTTGCATGACACTTATTACAAAATCTATAATCAATAAATCTTTCCAGATGAATAAATTTTGAAACACAAGCAAACTTGTGATTATTTTAAAATTATAATTACAAGAGATGTTAACACATTTTTCATTATTTCATTTTCAAATCATTATGATTATTGATGATGTTTATTATCCCATCTTATTATAATGTCATTGTCTTATTTAATTCATATAATAATTCCCTATTAAAAGAAGATGGTCTCCAAAATTGCCATTTAGTATGCTTTAAAATAACGTGCTATCCAGATGTGTGCATGATAATTAATAACTTGTCGTTTGTATTCTAAGGTCTGCTTTCATTGCAAGGTTTTCATTTTTCATTTTTTTTTTATAGGAAGGTTATCATTTTTAGGATAGCCTTATATTGCATTAGAAAGGTATAAAATAAAACCAAATTAGTTTATTAATTTGGCTTATTGGTTGTGGGTTTCAATTAACTCAACTGGTAAAGTCTTTAATGATTGTATAAAAGATTTGGGATTTAATCCTTATCTATACTAAAAATTGATTGGTGTTTGATGATAAAGAGTTATCATTAAGAGCGAATGCCAGAGCACATTTGTTAGCTATAATTTAATGAAAATTTCTTTATTACTACTTGATAATTTCACATTAATTGGTTTACGAGTTACCATTAAGATGCATTTAGTACATATGAATCAAAATATAGAAATAATGTTATCTATACCGACTATAGGCAAGACAAGTTTGACTGCATCACAACCAAAGTTTCACAAAATTTTTTTTGGAGAAGTAATATTCAAGTAAAGGAACCTTTATTTTTTTGAGAGTCAAGTAAAGGAACCTTTAGGTATTTTTTTTTTCTTTCCCCTTTTATGTTTAATTCCATGAAACAAGGATAAGCTAAGGATAAGGTAAGAAAGATGGAGACATGAAAGACAATTCGAGGTCGTCTTAAATACAATAAATATATTTTTTTTGGAAACAAATACATTAAAACTTAAACAATAAATTGGTGATAAGCATAATATTTCCCACAATTTTTAATCATAATCTATTGTGATTGACTGATTGGTACACAATAAAAATAACATTATTAATTAGATCCAAATGAATGTGAGATTACACCCTTCACACACATTATTATGTTAATAATTATGAAAGAATTATAAAAATATATAATTTCTATATTAATAATTGTAAGGACACAAAATCTGTTACGGCCCAGCGACGATGTTGGGCTCGCACACGGAAAGTCCCTCACAATAATATTTGTAGAGAGTGGGGTTAAAAAGCCAGCGTTGGATCACAGGATGGCATTTTGGGCCTGACTTTAGATGAACCAACATGAGATAAAACTTTGGGCTGGATATTCAGGCCCTCCGACCTAGTATTGAGGAGGATATGGCTCCTCGGATACTGTCCGAGGAGCGGTGGAGTTGTCCCCGATTGCCCGTCGGCGGGTTTTTTCAGGTGATGTCCAGCGTATACTCTTCAGACATTCCATTTCATCCAGTTCCTTTTTCAGAGCCCCCTTTTTTTGGTCACATATCATTCTCTTTTATACTAGCCTACGTTCGTTGTCCTTCGTCCACGTGTAGGGTCGATCTTTCCAGGGCAGATATCTGTCCCATCAGTTTAATCCCTGAATTGTGGGAAATGATCCATAAAGCCTAAAAATCCGGCTCTGTCTGGGGCGATGTCATGTCAATGAAGGATATTTAAAAACTATTTTCGTGAGATATTTTCGGATCTTTCAAGTCTGCCTGTATCCCATTCTTGTCAATGGGGTTCTGGCTTTCCGAGGACTGAGCGGTCCTCGGACGTACCCTTGAACCACATTGGGCTCACTATTTTTGGGCTTGGGCCTTGGCCTCCTTTAATTTGGTGACTTGTGGATTCCCCATAAGCTTGCGAGCTGGGCCCATAGAATGTTGGGCCCCACAATAGCCCCTCAAAACCCTGCTGTCCAACGTCTGGGTTGGAGACGTGGGTTTTGGTAATACCGAGCCTTGACTGCGGCTCATTTAATTTGGCCCTTGATCAACGTTGATGACTCTTCACCTCCACGAGGGATGCGCCGGTCTACGAGCCGTTTTTCCTGGATTTACGTACGTGGCCGTTATGCCGCGTGGTTATCTGCAACGTGCCTTTAATCTCTTACCATTTACGAGACCTTCCAGATGCAACGGTTACTGATGGTGTGGGAGAACGAAACGGCGCGTCCTACTCTGGATTTCCTTGAGGATTTGAATGTGTCTTATACCCTCTTCCTCGTCCCCTATATAAAGAGAGAAAACAGAGGGAGACCCTTTCATATCCGAATCCTTTACGTTCTTCCTAGAATCCACTTCCTCCATCCGGTTACTCCCTATTCAATAATACTTATCTCATAATCATCCACCATGAACAAACCCTTCCTTTCCCAGAAACGCCATGTCCCTACAAAACTCGAGATGGCTCGGTCGGGGCAAGGGTGGCGGAGGCTTAAGATTTGCCTCCCCATTCTTTTAGCCAAAATCCGAAGCAGGGACTCGTCACACCCCATTTCTGGTGTGACTGAGTCGAAAACATCCCTTGTCATCTCCATCCGCTCTCTCATGAGCATACCTAATAAGGCTCCCCTTCTCCCTCTTTTGCTCCTTTTACTTTCTTTTCATTACTTCCCTCTTCTTCTCCTCCTTCCCGCTCATGTCTTCCATCTTCTTTTTCCCTTGCTTTTTTCAGCAACAAGAGCTTGCTGAAGTGCTTCCATGTGTTCCAATTCTTCTTCCTTGTCCTTCATTATTTTTGTATAAGGTTCTTCTCCTGATATGAGCAGTACTGAGGCAGAGATTTCAGAGAGACTTTGAAGGCGAATTCAGAAGACACTTGGTGGTTTACTTAGTTATGTTACGGTTGTTGTTACTGTTTTAGTAGTTCAATTTTTTGTATAGGCTTGTTTAAGCCCTTCCTTGTATGTTGTAACAGTTTTTCATATTAATAAAAATGATTGTTATTCTATTTCGTATGTCTTGGCTATATGTTTTAACAAATGTGAAAGCGCTGTTCGGCACAGTAGTATAGCATTTGAATCAATAATAACTAAGGTCAAAGTAATCGTTCCTAAAAAGACGTCACGATAACTCCAACAAAAATATTATTCAACATGGCAATCCGACCAGTAAGGAATGAGACTTATCTTAAAATTGGCCGTGATGTGTGTTAAATGCTTCGATAAGATGTAAGAAGTAGCTATCCGAGGACGTGTTACCCATCGGATGAATGGCCTCCTTTGGTTGACGATCATTAGGTTGTTCTGCTATCTTCATGATGCGCGAGACTTAACCCTTTCCAGTATTGAAGCCGAGAAATTTCTTCATTCGGGCAGTTGATCTCCCAATGAGCCTGAGTCCGAGGACTTTGTAAAACCTGGGTTTTGTTCTAGACTTATGCGTTTTATCCCATGTACTTGACTTTTCCCCTTAGGCTTGAGTCCGAGACTTGGGTCTTTATTGGTACTAGGTTTTTCCTTTTTAGCTTGAGTCCGAGGACCATGCAAGCCTTAGGTTCTGTCCAGGACCAACGTCTGCATCAGTACTTGGTTTTCCCTTTTAACTTGAGTCCGAGGACCATGCAAGCCTTAGGTTCTGTCCAGGACCAACGTCTGCATCAGTACTTGGTTTTCCCTTTTAACTTGAGTCCGAGGACCATGCAAGCCTTAGGTTCTGTCCAGGACCAACGTCTGCATCAGTACTTGGTTTTCCCTTTTAACTTGAGTCCGAGGACCATGCAAGCCTTAGGTTCTGTCCAGGACCAACGTCTGCGTCAGTACTTGGTTTTCCCTTTTAACTTGAGCATTTCTCGAGGTGCCGAACAGGGTGTCCCTGGGCCTTCACGCAAAGCGGGCCTGGGCCGCGAATTCAATGGACCCGCAAATTAAGGGATATTTCTGCAACCTCTGGCCATGCAGTACTTCTCTGATGCCCCAAGGATCGAGGCGCGCCTTTACGAGGCTCTTTGAATCTCTTGGCTGCAGTTGACGTTGGAAGTTGAGCCAAGACTACTTTGTCTGTAGTGCTCCTTGGGACGCCGCATGAGTTGACTGCCATCATCCTGTCTTTTCAAATAAATAGGAGGAAGAAAAGGGTGCTTTATATATATACACCCCTCCTTTTGGTTTTCTCTTACATCACGCCTTCCATATCCGGAGTCCTCCTTTCTTGGCATAACATGTTGAAAACGAGGGTTGGGAAGAAAGAACTTCCTCCACCGCAGAAGCGCCGTGTCTTCATGAGGTTTATAACAGTAAGGTATGGGCACAGGAAGCACAAGTTCAAGGGAGTACTCCATCTCCACCGAGAGGGAAAGGAATTTTCCCCTCTTTCAGTCAAAATCCGAAGCAGGTTCTGTCCTTGCCAGAGTTTTGGTGCGGCAGAAGAAGGGTTTTTCCCCATCAGCGCCTCTGCTTTGCGGTAGGCGTATATTTAGAGAAAGCCTCACCACCTCCAACTCCCTACACCTTTTCTTCAACGGTGTCAGGTTCAAGTTGAGTCTCTTTGGCTGCCTGAGTTATGGGCAGGCAAAGATGCGGGGGAAGAATAAGGTATCGGAGCTGTAGCCAGCCTCTCCTCCGACATACCTCCTCGGCTTTCTACAGCTTTCTTGTATTTTTCTTTTTCTTGCTTATGTAGTAGGCTTCGACGTAGGCTGATTTCAGCTTTTCCTTGTACACTATGCTATCTCTTCTTCATGATAGGAATGGAAATTTCTTTACTTGTTTTGAGCACTGTTTCTTTGACAACACTGTTTCTTGAATGGGTGTGCCCTATGTGTACGTTTCTTCAAGAGTACTTAGGGCCGTATGACTTGAAGCATAATTCAACTAACTCCAATTTATCGATCATACCAGGCATTACATTGATGATTCATAATAAATGAAACTTAAGAAAACTAACCGAGATATCAGTTGGATATTCTGTGATAAGCGCGTGAATATCGTCCAAGGCTGATGATTTCTAGGCAATCCATCTGAGCCATCGACTGGGATATAGGGGGTTCCGGTGATGTCTTCATCTTTGTACTTGGTTTCCCCATAGGCTTGGGTCCGAGGACCATGCAAGGCCTTGGTTCTGTCCATTACTTTTAAGATGTCTTCATCTTTGTACTTGGTTTCCCCATAGGCTTGGGTCCGAGGACCATGCAAGGCCTTGGTTCTGTCCATTACTTTTAAGATGTCTTCATCTTTGTACTTGGTTTCCCCATAGGCTTGGGTCCGAGGACCATGCAAGGCCTTGGTTCTGTCCATTACTTTTAAGATGTCTTCATCTTTGTACTTGGTTTCCCCATAGGCTTGGGTCCGAGGACCATGCAAGGCCTTGGTTCTGTCCATTACTTTTAAGATGTCTTCATCTTTGTACTTGGTTTCCCCATAGGCTTGGGTCCGAGGACCATGCAAGGCCTTGGTTCTGTCCATTACTTTTAAGATGTCTTCATCTTTGTACTTGGTTTCCCCACAGGCTTGGGTCCGAGGACCATGCAAGGCCTTGGTTCTGTCCATTACTTTTAAGATGTCTTCATCTTTGTACTTGGTTTCCCCATAGGCTTGGGTCCGAGGACCATGCAAGGCCTTGGTTCTGTCCATTACTTTTAAGATGTCTTCATCTTTGTACTTGGTTTCCCCATAGGCTTGGGTCCGAGGACCATGCAAGGCCTTGGTTCTGTCCATTACTTTTAAGATGTCTTTTTTTTGGCGTCTTTTCTCTATATTGATTTATCTTTCGAAGGTCAGCCCCTAGGCCAAGGAGGGAGGAGCAGGTTTGAGGCCGCAAGCCCCTAGAGCTGTCCGCTCCGTTGGCAGTGTAAGGCGTAGCCCCCCAGCAGAGGCTTATGGCGGAGCAGTAACTGTACGTCGCTGGAGATGGAAAAAACTCGTGAATCTCCGGTTATTGGAGAGCTGACTCATGCACCACCCGTGCCAACGCACAAGCCTTTCCCACAGACGGCGCCAATTGTAAGGACACAAAATCTGTTACGGCCCAGCGACGATGTTGGGCTCGCACACGGAAAGTCCCTCACAATAATATTTGTAGAGAGTGGGGTTAAAAAGCCAGCGTTGGATCACAGGATGGCATTTTGGGCCTGACTTTAGATGAACCAACATGAGATAAAGCTTTGGGCTGGATATTCAGGCCCTCCGACCTAGTATTGAGGAGGATATGGCTCCTCGGATACTGTCCGAGGAGCGGTGGAGTTGTCCCCGATTGCCCGTCGGCGGGTTTTTTCAGGTGATGTCCAGCGTATACTCTTCAGACATTCCATTTCATCCAGTTCCTTTTTCAGAGCCCCCTTTTTTTGGTCACATATCATTCTCTTTTATACTAGCCTACGTTCGTTGTCCTTCGTCCACGTGTAGGGTCGATCTTTCCAGGGCAGATATCTGTCCCATCAGTTTAATCCCTGAATTGTGGGAAATGATCCATAAAGCCTAAAAATCCGGCTCTGTCTGGGGCGATGTCATGTCAATGAAGGATATTTAAAGACTATTTTCGTGAGATATTTTCGGATCTTTCAAGTCTGCCTGTATCCCATTCTTGTCAATGGGGTTCTGGCTTTCCGAGGACTGAGCGGTCCTCGGACGTACCCTTGAACCACATTGGGCTCACTATTTTTGGGCTTGGGCCTTGGCCTCCTTTAATTTGGTGACTTGTGGATTCCCCATAAGCTTGCGAGCTGGGCCCATAGAATGTTGGGCCCCACAATAATAATATTATTATTATTATAATAATCAAACCTTAGTCCCATACATTTTTCAATCAATTATAGATCCTCACTAGATTAATTAGATTAAACCACATATATTAGTATTACTACAAAATATATCCCAAATTGTGAAAAATGTTGTTTCCTTAATATTACTCAAAACTAAAAAAAGAAAAAAAAAATACCCTTACTAGAGAGTAATACTAGAGGGTCTTGTTAACGAATACCCTTAAAGCATTTGTTAATAAGTCATTATAAAAAAAGTCTTAATACAACTTTTATGGAAATTATTTAAAAAAAAAACTATCCAAAAATCAATTTTTTTTTTTTACATAAAAATTTTCTCTAAATCAATACCCGTCTGATCATTAAGGAATGAAAATGAATGTTTTTACAGAAATGAAATAGAATGGAATGTAATGATTATAAAAGGAATGGAAATGAAAGAAACTTGTTTAAGTAAGGGAAATGAATAGAAAATAATGAAATGGAATGGAATTAAATAACTTTGATTAGATGTTTTAAAATAAAAGAATAGGAATGGATGAAAATTGATGGAATGTAAGTAATTTTGTTTGGAAGTAACATAGAGGGAATGTAATGGATTTATTTTATAACAATATTACTATTAGACCCCTATTTTAAAATAAATGGTTAAATATATAGAGGTATTTTGAGAGTTTTAGTAAAAAAATTATTAAATCTAATTCTATTCCCTCTCATTCCTCCCAATTTCGAGGGGAATGAAAATTTGAAGTTTTAAGGAAATAGAGGGGAATGAATGTTCTCTCCTACTCATTTCATTCTTTCCTACTTAGTGTGCGTTTGGATATCGCTTATTTTACTGAAAACTGAAAACAAAAAAAAAAATCATTTTTCGGTTACTGTTTACTTTTAAAATTACTGTTTATAAACCTAAATACACTGTTCATGTGCTGGAATAAAATTAAAAAAAAAAAAAAAAAAGTCAAAAACGCGTCTGTGTGAAAACGTAAACACAATCCAAACAAAGTTTTAAACCCCTAAACAAGTAAAGAGAATAATATTTTAAAATTATTCTCTTCCTTCCTTTTCAGATTAGAGTATCCGTTATCTTATTTATTTATTTATTTCTCTGTTGTAATAGAGACCGGACTCCACAGAAAATAAATGAGATGATATATATATAATTTTTTTTCCCCGGGATAATTCTCGAAGGAAATAAAATAAAAGAAGGCAAGAGAGACAAAAAGCCAGAGAGGAAGTTTAACTTTAACTACCGACCTTAAATTTTCTAACAATTCCCTCTCATTCATTCTCATTCTCTTTCATCAAACCATTTCTTTTACCTTTTTTTTTTTTTTTTTAATATCCTTCTGCAAAGAATCCTGTCCCCAACAAAAAACAACGCCTTTGTTGTTTCTCAACGGCCGCTCTATTCCCAAATTAGCAACTTTTTTTCTCTCTCTCTCTCTCTCTCACGCTCACACGCAAACTATAACACACACACACTCTTGAAACGTTCCCTCCCAAGATCTCTCATTGTTACATGTCGGTGGGCGTTGTCGATATCTCAAACAAGATCTGAGAAGAGTACTATTCCCACCTCAGATCTCTCTTTTTTGTATCTGGGTGTTGCCTTTGCTTTTTTGATTCTCGATGAGTTGGAGATACAGAGCTGGGTTGTGTCTCATAGGAGCTGTTGTTGTTATATGGGTCACCTCTGCCGAAGTCACCCAGGTCAGCTATTCCAACTTTTTTTTTTTTTTTTGGGTTAAGTCTCATTCATGGTTATGAATTTATATGCCTTACATCTATGTTTGATGGATCATGAGTTCCTGTCTCTTGTTTGGGTTTTGAATTATTATTATTATTATGTATTTTGTATCCATTTCATTGGATGTTTGATGAGGATGAACCATGTTCATATAGTTATGGAATTTTTAGCTCAATCTAGTTTTGTAATTCGTTAGGACTAAAGGTCAATGCAACTCAGCTCAATTAATGCTTAGTCCTGCTAGGAGTCTTGTAGCTCAATTTACACTATATAGTGTTTACAACAGAGACTTTCAGGATTCAAATCATAATAATAGTAAAACTAAGGCTTAATCACAATTAAATTCGGGTTGGCCACATATATCCTTTTCCTCTATTTTGTTCATAGTTAAAGGCATACTCTTTGTTACCTCCCTATTAATCAAATCCTTTTTTGTTCTTTCAACTCGAATTACATTACTATTGTGCCTATAGGTTTTGCGTAGATATTGAGTTATTTTTAAAAATATGTAAATGAAATTGAAGTTCCTGTCATGGTCATATTGATCCTCCAGAAAAAATAAAGCCACCAGAAAAACTCAGCCATGGTCGTAGATTTGAAAGTAATATTCTTCTTGCAATCTTATGAAGATTAGGGATGCTTTTGGTAATTGATTCTTTCTTATAGCTTGAAGTGAAGTATTTCTGCATATATATTCATCACAAACATTTATCTTTCTTTTTGCAATTTACGGGGGTCTTATATGAGGCGGGGTTTCTTCTTTCATTGATTGTTTGCATATTTATTCTATGGGTATCATAATTCGTTATAATTTGATTTCTCAAATCTTTGATGCAATGCATTTTTCTTTAACCATTGACGTAATGCTACACCATACCAACATGTAGCCAGGTTTCAACTGACAGTTATCTTATTTGCAGGACATATTTGTAGACTATAAGCAGCCTTTTGCAGTAACATATCTTGGAGCTTCTCTTATGGTAGTTTACCTCCCAATAGCATTCCTAAAGGATTGGTTGTGTAATTTTCTAAAACGTCGCTCTTCTAAAAGTGGTAAAAATGCAGAAAGTGTGGCTGAGTTTTCTGCCGGTCTTAATTCTCCAGCAAAATACAATGGTGGGCAAAAAAGCTATGAATTGGAACTTCCGACAACTTTGACTAGAAAAGACAGTGAAGCAGACCTTTCACCTCATGCAGAAGGAAGGCCATTGGTTGCTAAAGGGAAAGATGAAGCTCACATACTTAAACAAGATAGAGAGCTTACACCCAGAGAAATTGCTACTTATGGATTTTATATTGCCCCAATCTGGTTTATAACCGAGGTAAGTCACTTGGGCCACTTGGCTGCTTTCTTCAAATTTATATTTTCCATTTTGGTTTGTTAAAGAGTTGATCATGAATCTTATCCCTAGATCCATTTTCACTTTAAGATGAATGTTTAAGTGGCATCAATCTGCAAGAAATTAAATGGATTCTTCCTCTACATGTATCTTCATCATAATGTCTCTTTTAGAAGTCTGCTTGTACCATGACCACTCAATCCTCCTAAGACACGTAACTAAGGCTTTTCAAATGTTACTAATTTTGGTATATACCTGTAATTTTTTTGGGGCGTGTGTGTGTGTGTGTTTTTTTTGGAAGGGGGGGGGGGGGGGGGGGGTGTTATAAACCATCAAAATTTTTGTTGATACCATGGTGTAAAATGGTTTTAGAAGGATGCAAGTCTATTCGCTCCCCATTGATTGAATGACACATTCAGTGTTTGTGCATGTGCTCCTGAGTTGGAGAATTTTTTTTTTTTTAAATAACTGAACAAGGGTGCATGCCATCTGTGTGATTTATTTTGGTGCTGTGTAGTAGTTATGATGCCTTGTGTTTGTTTTTCCATGCATTAGTCTGTTAGGTGCCACAGATGTTTTTGGGTCAACTGGACTTTTGTTTCAAGGGTCCTTTCATCATGTTTGCTGTTTCATAAGGTTCTCAAGGTGAAGAGTGTAGGAATTACTGCAGTGTTGGATAAACATATTGAACATTATTGCTTGGAAATGTAAATAAGTGAGTTTGGATTCTAGTGATGTTGAGGGGTTGCTTAGTCCAAAAAATGTATGTCATGGCATTGTAAATCACACATCCTTGCCTTGTACAGGGACATGTCTGAAAAGGAGGTGAATGCCTCAAGTTTACCAGCCTACCCACTACTAGACTGTGAGGGGGCAGGTGAAGTAGAACTTGAGTTTTTTCCGTCTAATGTGATATATGTATACATGATTTACATCAGTTATGTTTGCATTCTTTTGTTATCTTCTGACATTTCTTTTAGTTATTCATAGGCTTTTCTTTGCACTTTTGATGCTGGCATAATTAACAAGCATATTCATGGAAATTCTATTATTTCATTTTGTGATGTATTAAGGGTTTAGATTTAGTATGAGGACCCAAAAATATTCCTTATTGATTCTTTTTTCCTTTGGTTTGCAGTACCTATCGAATGCTGCACTGGCACGTACAAGTGTTGCGAGTACAACAGTATTATCCTCTACTTCAGGACTTTTTACTCTTTTCATTGGTGCGTATCTGGGCCAAGATTCTTTAAACATTGCAAAAGTAGTTGCTGTCTTTGTTAGCATGGCTGGTGTGGCTATGACAACCATGGGAAAAACTTGGGCAGCAGATGATTCACAAATGAATGCTTCTGCGTGAGTCCTTTACTCCATCTTTATTGGTTCTATCATATCCAATCCTGAATTTTATTATATATGGGACTTAATTTCAATTGAAGACGAAATAGAGGGCTTTATTGATGCTGTTTGATGTGGAAAATACTGCAAGGCTTGTGATGTTGGTATTGTATGTCATCAAAGTATGTGCAGATATGCAAGGCTCAATGAAGCTGTACGTATGTGGGGGTGGGGGTGTAGGGGTCAAAGTTTCACCAAGATCCAAAATACAGCTTTACTTCTTCTTCTTTTTCTATTGAAAGATACGCTGTATGCCCTTTTACTATAATATGACAATGGTTAACCTCCATATTCTAAACCTCCATTTTTTTTTTATGCTAAAAACTTTTGGTGGAACTTAGTTGCTGTGCCATGAAGATTTTCACATTCCAGTTTAAGAATTTGAGTGACAAAATCCCAACCTATTGAGTATATAAATGCAGATTATGCAGGCCATCTGTTTCACATTTCAATATATATATATATATATATATATATAGTCACATACTTCTTGTGGGAAGAGGAAGTGCCATTTGAGCAAGAGCTTATTGGCTATATTTTTAACATATATTCTCCATCAACTTTCTGTTCGTAATGTGTGTTTTTTGCACTGACATTTGATATTTGTCAGCAGTGGAAAACGTACTCTTGTTGGGGATCTTTTTGGCCTCCTCTCAGCTGTGTCATATGGTTTATTTACAGGTTTGAGATTTTCTCTGTTATTCAGTTCTATTGTTCAATTTAAATTTAATTTGACAAGCAATTATATCTTATTCTCACCATCATTGCTGCAGTGCTTCTTAAAAAGTTTACGGGTGAAGAAGGAGAAAGGGCTGATGTGCAAAAGTTGTTTGGATATATTGGATTATTTACGCTTGTAGCACTATGGTGGCTTGGTAAGAGTCTTGACTCACAAGTAGTTTATTAATCAGCCATCAAATGCATTTATAAGGTTCTTTATTTGTTCTCCTTTTTTAAAAATTTGTTTATTTATTATTAGTAAACAGTCATATTATCAAAATCTTGATTTAAGAATGGCCTTTGTACTAGCACCCAAAAATATTCCAAAGTTTCCTTATGTTCTCCATTATAGTAGTTCACTATTTTTAACAATAGGGCCTGGAGGCTTTCTGGCTTATAATGCTATTGCTTTAGGTCTACGTAGGTTTCGTTGATATTTTCTTGGGGACCCTGCAGATTTTTAATTTTTTATTTTTAAATTTCTTTTTAGAAACAATTTGGGATGAAGTGGATTCTAATTATGGACTTTTCTTTTCCTTATTAATGTTTGTTTTTGTTAGCCACAGTTTTAGGAGTCAAATTGTGGTGAATCTCTATCTTTCAAAATATTAGCAATATTGGTGATTGTTAAAAATGATAACTTGGGTAGTACAGAAGTTTACAAAAGAACTTTGAGAAGAAATATTACTGGATTGTTAGTGGAGTTTTCAATGAATGGTTTATGGCCAAACAACTAAACAAGGGATTATTCATATCTCCTCTTTACATTGAGAAGCATTAATGCATTAACTGATGGAGTAGGCAGCTTAGACCACTTGCACTTTTGGAGAGGTCTAATAGTCCAGGTCTTCAAACCCAGCTAGTAGCTTAAAACTTACAGAAATCAAAGGTCTAATTGCACATACTACCACCTCATCTGACTCTAATGACCCCTCCTAGTCTTGCTTTTTTATTTTTTTTCATCTATAAATTTTCCTCTAGTCCGTTAACCTTCATTTTTTTTACCACCTTCTGAAACTGACCATGAAAAACTAGGGGCTGGAAATAAGCTAGGGCTCCATGCCAGATTTGGTGGACACTAGATCTGAACTTCTAGACACTTTAGCATTGTATTTCAAATACATACTCTTTTCCTTTTTTCTTCTAATGGCTGACTTAGCGAGTAAAATATGTGCTGGATCTTTTATTTATTATTTTTTGGTCTCTTTCATATAATAAGCAATGCATAGTACCGCTAGTTTAGATGAATATCTTTCCTTCTTTTTTTGTTTCCCTTTCAGTTTGGCCATTGACAGCCTTGGGCATTGAACCAAAATTCACAATTCCTCATTCTGCTAAGATGGATGAAATTGTTCTTGCCAATGGCTTTGTTGGAAGTGTCCTCTCTGACTACTTTTGGTATGTGAAAAGTAATGTTTATAAATCAGTGATCATGAACTCGTATTTTCTCATTCTCTTTATTCTATCTCGTTTCTCTGTAGGGCACTCTGTGTTGTATGGACAACTCCACTGGTGGCCACTTTGGGCATGTCACTCACCATCCCTCTTGCTATGCTGGCTGACATGATGATCCATGGTCGTCATTATTCAGCAATATACATTCTCGGCTCAACTCAGGTATTATTATAAAGATGCATTGGTCTATGGAGATTTTTCTTTGCCCTTGTGTAAATCCTTTTTTTAAGGCGTCTAAGTATACTTTTACATATTAGGTGAATTAGGTGGAAAGTGTAGTTCTTGGGTATTTGGCACCGATTACAAGTCACAGTAAGACTAGGGCATTTTTGAATGTGATCTGGTTGCTTCCCTTTTTATTTAAAAAGTCTCATACATTAATCTTCTTCTTCTTCTTTTATTTTTATTTTTTATATTATTTTTCTACTTGAAGAAAGAGATATGGTGCAAGACTAGCCACCAGAAAGATCCTAGTCAGCATTTTAATGCTGCTGAGTGGGATTCCATTTCATTTTGCTTCAAATGGAGAGGCAGTTAGTACTCAGACATGGGGAAGTGGTAGGATTTGAAAAACTTTACAGGTCCTATCCACTATCCAGTGTCCATCATCTTCTGGTTTGCTCTCAAAGTTTCTGTTAATGCACATCATGATGGGGAAGGCCTTTGACATCATTTATTGAATTAGATAATGGCTAGATTTCATAAAATGTTTTTGACCCCCTGGTGAAAATGATGGAACCACTTTAGAGTTATTATGTGAGCTGTGATTGGATATGGACCTAATTCTAATTCTAGAGAAGAGAGAGTTATTATGGAGCTACCCAGCTTCGCATCCTTCTCCAACATTATCTATATTTTCTGTTCTAGTTATATGTGTAGGTGGCATTTGGATTTTTGGTGTGCATTGACTGTGTTGTATTTTTCATTGGAGATAAAATTAGTTCATTTCATTTCTAATTTATTTAGGTAATTTCAACAGATGCAACTCAATTAATGCAACTAAAAAAATATATGACCAGAACCAGCTGTTATATTCAGATGCTGTTCAAAATACAATGTATTGATTCAAATTTCTGAGGTTGGCTGTATATCTATTGTTTAAAGCCTGAAATTTCTTGTTCCCTTTGGGGTCATTGCAGGTATTTGCTGGTTTTGTAATAGCTAATCTTTCAGACTGGTTCTCAAAGAAGTTGGGCTTGTAGCATTTCATTTAATTCTTTTAGGATAATCTAAAAAATCTTTTCTCGGGCCAATCTCTCTGCACTGTTGGATGCCGTATTCCTAATTCATTGTGTTGAGAGTTCCTTTGCCATTTGCGTCCTTAGCTGGATAGAGGAAAGTGATGAATGTAATTGTACTATAGTTGATTGTGTAAATGAACGTTTGTCTTTTGAGTGTAAAAAAAGGGGTTCGTCTTTACACTAAGTTTGAGTGTAAACTGTAAAACCCAACTGTATTTTTTTTATATAGTCAAATGAAAATCCCTTTCATGCTTTTTTGTTGATTTTTATTATGAATATTTTCAACCGTATTCTCGTTTGAGCAATACTTTCAACCATATTCGTATATAGCCTGAATGGAGGTTACTATTAAATTCACGATTTTAGGAAGATTGGAAGCAGTAAACAACAGCAAATCCCTTTTAACAATTGTTGTCTCAGCATGAAAACTTGGCGATAGTATGAGAATGTGAAAGAATGGTAATCATAACAAATTGAAACGTTTGAAATGGGTAGTCTTATAGTTCCCACCAATTGAATTGGTATGCGATGCATCATATTACATCACAAAGTATCCGTTCCATTAAAAAATACAGTTGCCTGAATGATAATGGCGTGTATAAAAGGGATCAAGGAATATGCAATGTAATGAGCATATAGTGTACACCCTATGCCTCATCTTGACTCGAAAATAGTATGAAAAAATATACTATGTATCCGCTATATGTAACCTTCTTTTCATAGCAAGTGGGTCCCACTTAGCCTCTCTCTAAGAGTGGATGAGACCCACTTGCTATGAGAGGGAGGCTACATAATTTCTTTTTAACTTGAGATTTGAGAGGAGTAAATGCATAGTATAATTTCCTCTTGACTTGAGATTTGAGAGACCCGTTGGTGGGCTTGCGTATTTATACTATAAAAATATTTCTTCTACCAAGCCTTCTTAAATGGAGAAACTGGTTGTTTAGGTGGTGGAATTGGCAGTGATGTTCATGATAATTAATGGTGCTAGATGTAAACAATGATGATGATAAAAGTTCAGACCCAAGATGACGGGACAAAGGACTTTGGGGTGGTTACCATTAAAAAATGCCCTTATATAGGCAGACATATGAGTGTTGCACAAATAAAATAAGTGCACACATAGAATACGGAGATATACGTGAGGTGATAAAACTCCAAAGGAGGTGTGGAAACCCGAAAATTATGTTGTACAGTGTATGAGTTAATGAATTTAATTAAAGGGTTTAATTTAAATTGAATTGTCCATGCCAAGTAACTATTAAGAAGATTCTACTATCGCATACTCTTGATGCGATAGTCACTCCACAAGTATAAGTGCTTGTGGGGTGTGGAGGGCAAAAGCCGGGGTTCAAGTTTCCAGGAGGGAGTTTCACACACATATACACTTAGATCAGGCTAAAGTAGAATTCTATCTTAAAAAAAAAAAAAAAACAAAACTGGTTATTAAGGAGTAGTGCTAAAAAAAATTGATATTACTTGGCCCAACTACAATATAATGTGAATTTTTGTGAGGATAAAATCCGGTGCCACAAGTAATTTCCATTATTAAATGGGATTTATTGGGTTTTATTAATTATTAATTATTATTGCTTGTTATAAACAGTGTTTTTGCCTTGTATTCTAGTGTGGTGTTATATTTAAACTCAAGTGATGAGTTAATGTGCATGTAAGTAGGGTGAATTAAGTTGTTCATAAAAAGGCGGAGCATGTAAGTGGTGTTTTATTAAACTCATTTATGTTTGTTTGTTTATAAATAAGTCAAGTTTAAACTTTAATTTTATGTGTTTAATAAATAAGCTAAACCCAAGCCAATATATATATATATATATATATATATATATACTAGCCTCATCACTTGCACTTGCACGTGTGACAAGGATCTTTTTCTTCTTTTTTTTTTTTTTTTTGAGTTTAATGTAATTTTTTAATTTGAATTTATCTATTGTTAGTGAAGTTACACTAGAAGGAATTTTTAAGAAACTAAAATTTAGGATTTGAAATGGAGTAAACTGCTGAGTTTAGTGTATGCTGGTTTTTAGGAAAAAATATATCAAACGTGCGTGAGATATATTTAAATGAGAGGTACTACATCCACAACATTTTTACAATATTTTCACAATAAATCATAAGTGGTTAGTTGTTTTTAAGTTTTGTTGAATTACAATTTTAACCTCATTTTTATTTTTTAAGAATAAGGATTATCTAATTAAATTAGGGGTAATTTTGACATTTTTGAAGCCATAATTAACTTTTTGAATCTTTAATATATATTGTAGGGACACGATTTGTTTAACGGCCCAAGAGTAACGTTGGGCTCGTATGCAATGGACCCCAACAATATGATTTGTAGAGAGTGGGCTTGAATGGCATGACATCGGGTACAGGTGGACGATTTGATCATGGCGTCCATGGAAATTCTTATACGGGCGGGCCTTGCTTGACTAGCTAAGCCCTCCATTGGAACGGGTTGTAGGATTTTTGTCCTCGGATGCTGTCCAAGGATCCTTGTGTCCTTCCCTCTCTCCTCTTTTTCTAGGGGGAGAGAGTCCCCACTCTTTCTGGGGAGTTCTTCCTTTTATATCCGCCTTTCTTCTCTTCCTTCAAGTTCACGTGTAAGTCTCACCCTTTTTTCGGGGTGTAGACCTGTCTTGTCAACCCATACTCCAGTATGGTTTGGGGTCGCTGGGAAAGTTAAAAGATATGGTTCAGGGCATGGACTTGTCAGATACAGGGCTTGGTGTAATGATGCTGGTAGCTTTTTCCCTTACCCTGCCCCTGAACTCAGTTTCCTCCCTTCCTCAGGCCTTTCGTGAGATACCGAGCAGGAGGTTGTCCTCGGCAATGACTCTCCTCGGCGTGGGCCCTAGCCCCTGGGCCCTCATGCAGAATGAGCCTGGGCCGCGAATTCACTAGCCCCACAATAGCCCCTTAAAATCCTGCTGCCCGACTTTTAGTTGGGGATGAGGATTTTGATAATGCTGGGCCCATATCACGATTCACTTAGATTATGTACTTTTGATGTTTGGGCTTTTCCCATTTGCATAGGAGATGCATCGGTTTAAGAGGCATTCCTGTAGTCTTTGGTCACGCGGTACCCTTTGACGTTCCAGTGTTCGAGATGCGCCTTCACGAGAATCCTTTAATCTTATGGTTGCAGGTGGCGTTGGGAATTGAGCCGGAACAATTTTGTCTGTAGCGCTCCTTGGGACACTGCGTGAATTAAATGCTACCTTCTTATCTTTTAAATAAATAGGGTAGGAGGTTGATCCACTTACGCACAAATCCTTCAGCCATAATCACAACTCTCATATCCGGTGCTATCCTCCCTTAGTATAATATGTTTGAGGCGCGGGTTGGGATGAAGGAACTCCCTCCGCCACAGCGGCGCCGGGTCCTTACGAGATTCAAGGTAGTGTGGTCTGGGCATGGGGGGCACAGATTCAAGAAAATACTCCGTCTTGACGAAGGGAGAAATGGTGTTTCTCCTTCTTTTAGTCAAAATCCGAAGCAGGTACTGGTCACGCCAGATTTTTGGTGTGTTAGAAGAAAGATTTTCCGCCATCACCGCCATCTGCCTTGTCACAGGCAAATTTTTGTGTAGGCTCTTCAACTTTCGGCTCCCTGCACCTTTCCTTCAACGGTGTACCTTTCCTTCAACGGTGTGGGCCTCAAGTTGGGTTCCCTGCACCTTTTCTTCAGCTGCGCTAGCCTGAAGCTGGGCTCTCTCTGCACCTTTTCTTCAATGGTGCAGGCCCCACGCTGGGTTCTTTTGCTGCCTGAGTTATGGGCATGTAAAAGTATTGAAGAAGAACAAAGTCTCGAAGCAGCAGCCAACCTCTCCTCTGTACTACCTCCTCGGCTTTATCTTATTCTCTTGTATCTTTCTTTTCGATTATGTAGTTAGCTTTAGCAGCCAACCTCTCTTCTGTACTTCCTCCTCTGCTTTATCTTATTCCCTTGTATCTTTCTTTTCGATTATGTAGTTAGCTTTAATATAAGCTGATTCCATCTTTTCATTGTACGCTGTACTATTTCTTTGTTTTAATAAAAAGGGAAATTTATTTACTTGTTTTGGATACTTTTTTTTTTTTTGCAACACTACTTTGTGAATGGGTGTGTTCCGTGTGTGTTTTCTTCAATGATACTTAGAGCAGGAAACCTTGAAACATAATCCAACTAATTCTAATTTACCGACATTTCCAGGCATAATAACGATAATTCATAGTAAGTTAAACTTAGGAAACTAATTAAGATAACAGCTGAATATTCTATAATAAGTGCGAGAACACCGTCCGAGAACGATAAACTCTAAATAATTCATCCGAGGGGGTGACCGAGCAGTAGGGGACTCCGATTGTGTTTTTGGCAACATATTGCTCTATATTGCATCAATCCCTTTGGTGCTGAGGATCCGAGAGCAGACTTGAGAATCCATGCAGTTTAAGAATTAACCCAATTGTTAATGGAGAGTTTTCCTCGGATAGATTCTAAGGTCCATGTAATGTAGTTTTTCCTTTAAGTACTTGGCTTCCCCATAGGCTTGAGTCCGAGGACCATGCAAGGCCTTGGTTCTGTTCAAAACTTGTACTTTTCTTTGTAAGTGATTGGTTTCCCCAGAGGCTTGAGTCCGAGGACCATACAAGGCCTTGGTTCTGTCCAAAACTTGTATTTTTCTTGTAAGTAGTTGGTTTCCCCAGAGGCTTGAGTCCGAAGACCATACAAGGCCTTGGTTCTGTCCAAAGCTTGTACTTTTCTTTGTGAGTAGTTGGTTTCCCCAGAGGCTTGAGTCCGAGGACCATACAAGGCCTTGGTTCTGTCCAAAACTTGTATTTTTCTTGTAAGTAGTTGGTTTCCCCAGAGGCTTGAGTTCGAGGACCATACAAGGCCTTGGTTCTGTCCAAAACTTGTATTTTTCTTGTAAGTAGTTGGTTTCCCCAGAGGCTTGAGTCCGAGGACCATACAAGGCCTTGGTTCTGTCCAAAACTTGTATTTTTCTTGTAAGTAGTTGGTTTCCCCAGAGGCTTGAGTCCGAGGACCATACAAGGCCTTGATTCTGTCCAAAACTTGTATTTTTCTTGTAAGTAGTTGGTTTCCCCAGAGGCTTGAGTCCGAAGATCATATAAGGCCTTGGTTCTGTCCAAAACTTGTATTTTTCTTGTAAGTAGTTGGTTTCCCCAGAGACTTGAGTCCGAAGACCATACAAGGCCTTGGTTCTGTCCAAAACTTGTATTTTTTTTGTAAGTAGTTGGTTTCCCCAAAGGCTTGAGTCCGAAGACCATACAAGGCCTTGGTTCTGTCCAAAACTTGTATTTTTCTTGTAAGTAGTTGGTTTCCCCAGAGGCTTGAGTCCGAAGACCATACAAGACCTTGGTTCTGTCCAAAACTTGTATTTTTCTTGTAAGTAGTTGGTTTCCCCAGAGGCTTGAGTCCGAGGACCATACAAGGCCTTGGTTCTGTCCAAAACTTGTATTTTTCTTGTAAGTAGTTGGTTTCCCCAGAGGCTTGAGTCCGAGGACCATACAAGGCCTTGAGTCTGTCCAAAACTTGTATTTTTCTTGTAAGTAGTTGGTTTTCCCAGAGGCTTGAGTCCAAAGACCATACAAGGCCTTGGTTCTGTCCAAAACTTGTATTTTTTCTTTATTTATTTATTTTCCGAAGGTTAGCTCCTCGAACAAGGTGGGGTGAAGCTAGCTTGATGTTTGAAGCCCCTAGACTTGCCCATGCCATTGGCACTGCGAGGCGTAGCCCCTAGTGGGAACTTATGTTGGAACAACAACAATGTGTCACCGGTCATAAAGGCATCCTCATAGACTCTTGCTCGACAAAAGCTTAACTCTACCGCCGCCTGAGCCAACGCGCAAGCCATCCCCACAGACGGCGCCAATTGTAGGGACACGATTTGTTTAACGGCCAAAGAGTAACGTTGGGCTCATATGCAATGGACCCCAACAATATGATTTGTAGAGAGTGGGCTTGAATGGCATGACATCGGGCACAGGTGGACGATTTGATCATGGCGTCCATGGAAATTCTTATACGGGCGGGCCTTGCTTTACTAGCTAAGCCCTCCATTGGAACGGGTTGTAGGACTTTTGTCCTCGGACGCTGTCCAAGGATCCTTGTGTCCTTCCCTCTCTCCTCTTTTTCCAGGGGAGAGAGTCCCCACTCTTTCTGGGGAGTTCTTCCTTTTATATCCGCCTTTCTTCTCTTCCTTCAAGTTCACGTGTAAGTCTCACCCTTTTTTCGGGGTGCAGACCTGTCCTGTCAACCCATACTCCAGTATCGTTTGGGGTCGCTGGGAAAGTTAAAAGATATGGTTCAGGGCATGGACTTGTCAGATACAGGGCTTGGTGTAATGATGCTGGTAGTTTTTTCCCTTACCCTACCCCTGAACTCAGTTTCCTCCCTTCCTCAGGCCTTTCGTGAGGTACCGAGCAGGAGGTTGTCCTTGGCAATGACTCTCCTCGGCGTGGACCCTAGCCCCTGGGCCCTCATGCAGAATGGGCCTGGGCAGCGAATTCACTAGCCCCACATATATATATATATATATTCATAAATAAGCTTGTGAACAATATGACTCAATGAAAAACAACCTAAGTTAAGTTAGTTTTTTTTTTTTTTTTTTGCTGAAGGGAGAAGTTTAAGTTAGTTAATGGGCTTAGAAGTAAGTTTAATATAATATTACATAGTTAACTCATATATTACTAAGCCTTTAATTAATTATAAGTACTAGCCTCATCACACGTGCTTCGCACGTGCGATGAGGCTTTTTTTTTAGTGGTCCTATTTTGTAAAACAAAAATTGTGTTTATTTATTTATTATATATATATATATATATAATTTTTATTTTAAAATTTTAATTTATAAGTGAATAAATCAATTTGAAAAATAAAAGGAGAGTAGTCCTATTTTTTAGGTAATATTTTAGTGGGAGTTATAGTTGCATTTTTATCGGATTGTCCTTTAGTTTTGTCTCTACTTAAACATAGGGTTGTAAGGGCATTTTTGAACTAAAAAAATGAGGAATCCAAATAGAAAAAGCTCCTTAAATAATAGTACTAGCCTCTAAGCACGCGCATGAGCGCGTGCTCAAAGGCTCTTCTATTTTTTGGGTAAGGGTTAAGTTAGAACATTTATTATAATTTGGGATTACTACATTTTCCAATCACAAAAAAAAACCTAGGGGTGTGATGAGTGTCATGTGTGGAGAAATAATTTTCCAATCACAATAATTTTTCATCACAAAAAAATCTAGGGGTGTGATTGGAAAATTATTTCTCCACACATGACACTCATCACACCCCTAGGTTTTTTTTGTGATTGGAAAATGTAGTAATCCTAAATTATAATAAATGTTCTAAATTAACCCTTACCCAAAAAATAGAAGAGCCTCTTGGCATGCGCGTGAGCGCGTGCTTAGAGGCTAGTTTTTTGCTAATAAATTTTGTAAGGTTATATGTAATGAATAAATAAGAAAAGAGGAAAATTATCTTATGAGAGATTCTCATGAAACCTCTCTCCTACATTATGTGTGGGTTTCCTATACTGTCATTACATGTCTCCCACAAACCCACCTAAAATGTTTTTCCTTTTGATATGTTTGTAGTCATTTTGTTTGGATTTTTTTTTTAAAGCTTCATAAAATTTATTTGTTACTATAATTTTGATCCGCCTTATATTTTTCTTTTTCACAATCTCCCTACTAAAATGTTTGGATAATCAAATTTAATGGTTACTAAAATAGTAAAATATACTTAGAATTATCTATATCACTCTTAGCTAACTTGCACTATCAAATGACAAAAAATAAAAAAATAAAAAGGGAATAGTATAAAAAATAAAAAATGAAGAATATAATGCAACATAAAAAATGAAAAGAATTCTAAAATGAAAGAAAGAAAATAATCAAACA
Source organism: Quercus robur (assembly GCF_932294415.1). Taxonomy (NCBI): domain Eukaryota; kingdom Viridiplantae; phylum Streptophyta; class Magnoliopsida; order Fagales; family Fagaceae; genus Quercus; species Quercus robur. The sequence continues at coordinate 22,357,676 of NC_065535.1, read as the reverse complement.
AAATGGTATATGCCATTCAGTTAGTAAAATGTAAACAAAATGATTTCAAAAATTTGTTTGTGCCCTCTACTAAGTCCACAATCAAAAGGTAGTTTCTCAATATAACAAATAAATGGTAAAAAAAAGTCAGCTACTTACAATACATAATATTTACTTAAAAAAAAAATACATCCATCTTAGATCAAAAGCTAGGGCAGTCAATTGTTCTCCCATCTTGCTAATATCCTCATGTTCTTCCTCATGTTCTTTGCACATGTACATAACATCTGCAAGAAAAAAAAATGGGACACGTTGAGAGCAAAAACAGATACAATATTTTAAAGCATCAATTGAATGTAAGAAATAGAAAACTAAAAAACATGATAAGTAAAAGAAGAATATTTTCTTATATACTTATCTGGATAATCTTGGAAGTCAAGTAATGAAGTCTTTTGTTATTCCAGTGCAGTAATATTCTATTCGGGTTTTTTTTTTTTTTTTTTTTTTTTTGATATATCCAGAAGAAGAAGAAGAAAAAAAGGAAGGAGGATATAACATGAAACTTAAATAAAATAAAATAAAAAATGGATAAGCAAAAGAAGTTAAAGAGAAGTTAAAATTTTTAAATTTGATAGTAAAGCAGTTTCTTAGGAGTAAAACATGGGAGAGTGGAATTCAAACAATTTGTTAGGAGTAAAATGTGGGAGTGGAATTCAAACGTGTTAAGGTTTTTTTTTTAATTTGAAAAAAAAAAGGGTCGGCCAGAGTTTTTTTTTTTTTACAAAACGTAGGATTTTTTTTTTTCAAAATAGAAACGTGATAGATAATTTTTTTGATACAACGTGGCTTTTTTCAATGTGTGATGAGGCTTTTTTTTTAGTGGTCCTATTTTGTAAAACAAAAATTGTGTTTTTTTTTTTATATTATATATATATATATATAATTTTTATTTAAAAATTTTAATTTATAAGTGAATAAATCAATTTGAAAAATAAAAGGAGAGTGGTCCTATTTTTTAGGTAATGTTTTAGTGGGAGTTATAGTTACATTTTTACCAAATTGTCCTTTAATTTTGTCTCTACTTAAACATAAGGATGTAAGGGCATTTTTGAACTAAAAAATGAAGGATCCAAATAAAAAAAACTCCTTAAATAACAGTATAGATTAGGAGCACTTATCCGAACCAAATAATGAATTTGTAAATTGTAATGGATCTTTTCTCAAGAGCTTGATATTAAGATCGATCCCAGGCCGGGCCCACTCTCTTGTATAAATCATAGTATCATACCGTCTTGATAGACTTGACAAAAAAAAGAACACAGTAAGATCGATAACACGGGATCAAACAACCGTATAGAAGAAATCTGAGAACGCAAGGAAGTGAAGTTAGAAGAGTCCGAGTCGATCTCTCTGGCTCTCAATTCAATTCTCATTCTCATAAGCTCCGAAGCTTTTAAACAAAAACATTTGCTGTTTGTGTCAACCCCGAACCATGAGATCCAAACCGGTTATTCTCGTACTTTTCGTGCATTTATGTCTCTCCTTGCTCTCTTTCTCTCTCGCCATCTCACCTGGGTAGGTTTTCTCATCTTATTTATATTTTTCCTTAAAATCAAATAGCATAAAAATGTTTATTAAGCGCTTTAGCTGATGCAGTTTCCTTAGTTTTCTAGTCATCCAAACGTAGAAATCTACGAATTTTAAGACTTGCAACCTTAATTTCTTTTCCACTTATTTAATTTAATTATAATTTTATGATATATATTTTTTTGTTTTTCGTTTACAGTGACGGTTACACCATTACTGGTCGAGTGAAGATTCAAAGTATGTTTTTCTTTTCCTTTACTTACAAAAAAAAAAATTTGAATTTAATTGCAGCGTAGCAAAATTGGAACGAATTTGATATGGCTATTATATATCTTGTTCTAGTTTGAGTTAGATTTAGTTATGGAAATTCATGTGAACATAGAAAAGTGTAGCATTGCAATAGAAGAAAATGAATCACCCGTACTAGTAGTTTATTAATACCTCATGTGAAATTGAAATTGAGCTCTCCGCTGGCGTTGCATTATAGTATAAGTGACCTGGGTTTGAAACCTGCCTACACCAAAAACAATTGGTATCTTTGCCTGAAATTATAGAACAATCATCATGGAATGGACGCATTGCCAAGAAACTTGTAGCTCAATTGGCGCCATCCAATGAAGACGTCTAGGTTTCAAATCCCCTTCCCCCATTGTAACTATCGAATACATAAAAAAAATGGAGTGGATGCTATTGAATTAAATTTATCATATCTATCAAAAAAAGAATACAAGAATAAGGAGTGCCCTCTGACCTTGGCTAATACCATGGGATGGGGTTGGACTCTTTTGTTGGGTTGGGGGGGGGGGGGGGGGGGGGGGGGGGACTTGGGGGTTTACTGAGCCTAAAAAAAGAAGGTTGGGTTTACCATTCTTTTGGGTAGCAAATATGATTGAGAAACTACAATGGAATTTCTTGTGGAATGGATAGGGGAGGAGTTTAAACATCATTTGGTGGGATGGGATAAGGTATGTACTCCTATTGCTAATGGTGGTTTGGGGATTAGGAAGCTTACAACCTTAAATTAGACTCTGTTGTGGCGGTTTGGGGGTAGAGGTAACACGGTTATGGAGGCGTGTAATGTTATGGAGGCATGTAATGATCTTGAAGTTCAGAGTGGAGTGGGGTGGTTGGACTTTGAAACTTGTTCGAGGTTCTCATGGGTGTGGTTTGTGGAAGAGTATTAGGATGAGATGGGATAAGTTTCTACTGTACATCTAGTTTGATATAGGCTTGGGTAACCATATCCGGTTTTGGCATGATGACTGGTGTAATGAGGAGCCTTTGAGGTTGGTTTATCTTGTCTTGTATGATAATTCCACAAATCAAGAGGCTTCAGTGGAGTCTCAATGAGGCATAGTACATGGGCGGGGGTAGTAGTTGGGATGTTAGATTTATTTGGGACTTTAATGACTGGGAGTAAGACTAGGTGGTGTGGAAACTTAAGAAGAGCGGAGAATTTGATATATGGTCTTTCTTTAATGCTCACTCCAATGTTGTTCCCTTTCCTTGGAAAGGTATTTGGGCTTTGAAAGCCCCATGGAGGGCCTCCTTTTTTGTGTGGACAGCGGCATGAGAGAATATACTTATGTGTGACAATCTCATTAAGAGAGGCTATACTATAGTAATTTGGTGTTGCAAATGGTGGGCTTTTTAAATCATTGTATGGTTGCTTATGATTTGTGAAGCTTTGTTCTTAGATCTTTTGGGATCCACTGGGTTTTACTGAAGAAGGTGATTCATCTTTTTCTTGGTTGGATAAATTGGGAAAGGTGAGTATTCGTTGTATATTTGGAACATGGTTCCTTTATGCATAATGAGGATTATTTGGAAGGAATGTAAACGGCGCACATTTGAAGATGTGGAGTGTACACAGAGTCAGTTGCTAGCAGCTTTTTTCTAGCTCCTTATTTGGTTGGTCTCGTGCATGGGGCTTTACGTATTGTGATTCCATTATGATGTTTTTAGAGTCATTGTCTTTTTGTAAATTTTTTTTTTTTGGTTGTAATTCTTTAGGCTTCTTCATGCCCTTTGTCGATGAAGTAGTATTTTTTTAATAAAAATATTTTCACCTATAAAAAAAAGACTAAGTGCTTTGTGGAAAATGATTAGGGTCACTGAAAAGAGGTTTAGCCCGTCTATTTGTATGAGATGATCAGTTGGGTCAATTCTATCTTCTAGGAGGGTTTCTGTAATTGCCTATTTCCAATTCAATGCTTTTTTTTTTTTTTGCCCAGTAATTTACTCATGCACCCAACGGGTACTCAGAACCCATAACCTCATCCACAAGAACCACAACCCCCATCCTTATGGGATGGTGGAGGTGCCATTTGTTTTAATGACCATTGGCTGTACCAATGCAACACTTTGATCATGAATGTTGAGATCTCAATTGGAATTATTTCAATAAATTATTGTATTAATTTTGTCTTTGATAATACAATTTGGACTCCAAGTTGGATTTTGGTGCTCAAACAATGCATTGACGTTTTTTGGTTGTGAAATAATACATGTGGCCAATCCTGATTATTGAGGATCCATTGCCAATCTCAAAATTTTGGGACTAAGGCTTAGTTGTTGTTGTTATTCTTTTTCCTCTCACTGCACTTCTTGTTCTTCCCCCCCCCCCTCCTTTTTTTTTTATGAGATCCGGATTATTTATGAATTTATTTGGCAGGTATGGGTGTGAAAGGTTTTGGTGCACATGCAAAATCATCAAATGTCAAAGTTATACTAAACGGTGGCCAAAGGGTTACTTTTCTGAGACATGATGGATCTTTCTCATTGTATCCTATTTTTCCACACCTTGATTAAGGACACTTGGAGTTTTCTGATTACACATAGTAAAAATCCTGTCCACTAACCTAGTTCCTCTCTTTTCTGCACTGTCGGATGTAAGTTTTTTTAAAAAAATCATCTTCATTGTTATAATTGTTAGGCCCACAGTTTTCAGTATTGAAATTATCTGTATTTTATTCTTTTGGGAGGAATGCTGATGAATCATACTTTAAGCACTCTGTGAATCCTTAATATGTATACTTAAAGCTATAATGTGCCCGCGGGAACTCATCTAATTGAAGTTGATGCTTTAGGCTATTACTTCTCTCCGGTAGGACTCTACTATCTACATTTTTTGTCATTTATTTTTATTTTTATTTTTATCATTAATCACCGATAAGATTTATCATTATTGTGTTCTCTTAATGTGTTTAGGTCCGGGTTGATGTCAGCGCCAGATTTCCAGGTAAGATTCAGGCAGCACTGACAGAGAACAGGAGGGGTCTTGGCGAGTTGACTTTAGAGCCAATGAGAGTGGAACAGTATTATGAGGTTCATTTAGACTTAATTTTTCCTATTTCTCCTTAATTTGTTTGTTTGGAGTTATTATCTATTCTATCTTATTTTGTTTCTGCTTTTACAGATAAGGGAACCCTTTAACGTTATGTCTGTTGTGAAGAGCCCAATGGGTCTGATGATGGGATTTATGCTGGTTGTTATGTTTTTAATGCCCAAATTAATGGAAAACATGGGTAAAGTACTCTGGCCCATGCTTTTTATGTTTCACCTTTGGTCTTAAGGCTCTGACTTGCTGTAGATTAACATTAATTGGCTTGTCTCATGTAATTTTGATAAACTCTAATGTTTGGTGAGAGCTTCACGAGGCTGATAGGGTTTGCATTATGGTTCCATTTCTCTTACTGACCATATTAATTTGGTGTGTTTTGGTGGCAGATCCTGAGGAAATGAGGCGAGCACAAGAAGAAATGAGGAACCAAGGGGTTCCATCTCTTTCAAGCTTGTTACCTGGTGCTGCGAGGAGTAGTTAAGGGATTTATTTGAAAAAGTGCAAACCCTCTATCCCTTCTCCATTTAAAAGCTGAAATATTTGGAAACATTAAGTTTGGAGCCCTGGAGGCCTTGTTGTATCAAGCAAATAGGTGCTAAAATTCTTCACTGAATTTATGGTCTCAAAATTATACCTCTTTTTGTTGGAATTTGTGGAAGGTAGTAGTATTTTACCTGGGTGACTAATCAAAAGATGATGCAAATCTGATTTGATATTTCAATCCCTAATTATATGTAGCTAACTTTAGTTTTAGTTTGCATTTCTGCATTTAAGTTTGTACACAAATAGGCGGCCATTGGCCAGCCTGAGCAAATCTGCATCTCCTGAAATTTCGAAGTGGTTCATTCATATGAAAATGTTTTCATTATTTAGTTAAAATGACTTAAAAAAAAAAAAAAAAAAAGGTTAATTACAACTTACCACCTATGATTTGGCCGAAATTTAAGTGGTTTATCTGTAGTTTGAAATTTGAACTTTACTCACATGAGGTTAGCTCAGTTAAGGTTCCGTGACTCACTTATGTTAAAATTGAGGCTAAATATGTAATTCTGCTCCTAATTTATGTCTTTCTCCTCCCAAAAAATAAAAATCATAAAAGAACAAGGGAAAACAAGATAAAAAGGTAAGGGTTTTGTAAAAATTAAGATCATTAGTCCCATTTGAGCAAAGGAGAAGATTAATACATGGGCTTGAAGAAATTGCTTGAGTTCATCATGCTGGAACAAGAACACTAAATGGATCCCCTCTTGGAAACATGTCAACCATGCGTTTTTGGCATTCCTTCATCTAGCCCTCATCATCAAACCCATCATGCATTTTCTAAAGAGTCTCATGACAGGAGTAGCTTGCCGTTTCAAAATCTTAGTCTAAAATATTAAGTAAAATTTAAAGCTTATAATTCTTTTTTCTCCCAAGTAAGGCAACGAAGAAAGGAAACTACAAAATGAAAAGGGCCTAAAGGAGTATTAATTCTATGGTGAAGATGTGCTAGGCTGGAATAATCATGTAAGGATTCTACTAAAAATCAACACGATTTCAAACAAGATTCAGCAAAGTTCAGTAGAATAAAGGCCTTTCTTAGCACCACAACAATACCATCAGCCCAATGTGGTCTCCACAGCCATAATTTTGTAAGGATTCTACTAAAAATCGACACGATTTCAAACAAGATTCAACAAAGTTCAGTAGAATAAAGGCCTTTCTTAGCACCACAACAATACCCATCACCCCAATGTGGTCTCCACAGCCTCCGCTTATCCTTGGAGGCCAGCAACAACAATTATAGCAATAACAACAACAGCAGCAACATCAACATGTTTGTCACAACTTTCTATTTGTAATAACAGATGACTATGCAACCCAAATCAAATAACAGCATGACGAACTTAAGCAATTCCTTCAAGCCCATGTATTCATTTTCTCCTTTGCTCAAATGGGGCTAATGTTTGTTCTTAATTTTTACAAAACCCTCACTTTTTGATCTTATTTTCCCTTATTCTTTTATGTTTTTTATGTTTTGGGAGGAGAGAGACATAAAATGGGAGTAAAATTATATATTTAGCATCATTTTTAAAAGAAATGGGTTACGGAACCCTAATTGAGTTAATTTTAGATAAGTAAAGTGTCAAATTTCAAACCACGGGTAAGTAATTTAAATTTTGGCCAAACCACAAGTGGGTAAGTTGCAATTAGCCCAAAAAAATATACAAACAAGCAAGTATTTTTTCCTATTAATGAATTCTATGGATGGATTTGAGATATATTAATATATGGTTTTGAAATGATCAAGTATAAAATGTTATTTGAATTAAAATCTCAAGTATCTTTATTGGAGTAAAATCCCAAAACTCAAATAATGTGGTTTTAAATTTGTACTATGTAGTTTATGCTAATTATTATTCTCCAAATCACTTGATTTTAAATCCTCAATTCTAAATGCGCTTGGTGCAAACTGCAAACTATGTGAAGTTTATCTTTGTTTCTGTAGGATTTGGATCTAGTTTAGATTTAATTTGAGCATGCTTTTTATAAAGCTGTAGTATGATCGAGTCTACTGAGGGTAAAATCAACCTGAAGGTGAGCCTATTCCATCATTTATATCTACGTTCCAAACCAACTCTTGCTAATTTTTTTTTTTTTAATGAAACTTTTGTCTAATTCTAGAAAAAAGGGAAAAAGGTTGGAGAGAATGGGTCTCTAAAATTTTCTCATTTCTAGAGCTAGCACAAGGAGGTAAGGCATAGTAAGTTCCTAGGTGGACTGGAACTTGGTTGAAAACTCGTTAAGTCCTGGCGTAAACTATGCTATGGCCCTTTGTACAACCATATTTGCTTGTCAAGCTGTTTTTTATTTTTTATTTTTTTTTGAGAATGAAACTGGATGTTCCATTAAAACTGAAATTGGCACACAACAGAGAACAGAGGAGAGGAAGTTACATATTAACAAATACAGAATTAACATTTAGCCCTATTTATAAGAAGAATCTGCTGTATCATTGGGGGCTCCATTCCTTTCCACTGCTGAGTTGTTCCATTTGCCTTAGCGACTTGTGCAAGATTGTGCGCTGCTCTGTTGTAGTCCCTTTTCAGGTGTCTCACTTTCCAGCTCTTAAAATGCCGTAACAGCTCCAAGGTTCCTTGTCAAGCTGTTTTTGATTGACCCCATGAATGGTCGTTGAATTGTACACAGTAGACCTAGACTCGAATGGGTAGAATTTATAAGTCCTGGCGTAAACTATGCGGTGGCCCTTTGTACAACCACATTTGCTTGTCAAGCTGTTTTTGATTGACCCCATGAATGGCCATTGAATTGTACACGGTAGACCTAGACTCGAATGGGTAGAATAGTACAGCATATGGTTGGTGAGAACAATAAAGCCAAATAAGTGGTAGACCAAGCTGATCAAAAAGTGGTTGCTCAACCCAAAAGTTGTTGTGCGATAGGGGAATTCGGTGTTACAAGAAGCACTTTCATACGAGCAAGAAAAACTACACGAGACAACAATATTTAATGTGATTTAGCTAATTTCATGCCTATATTCTCAGGCAACGCCAATAAAAAAAACTCACTATCAATGATATGAATTACAATCACACTTAATCAAACCTTACAACACTAACAACTCGCACAAGCAACACTTCAAACCTCACCAACATAAACAAAATCTCTCACAAATGCAAACTATCTTACAACTTTTTTTTTTTTTTTTTTTTTTTTTTTTTGTTTAAGTACAAACTAACTCACAAAACTTACACACAATTATTTCATTTTCGTCATCTTTAAGAGGTAGAAATATTATAGCTCTTTCTAACAAATTCTTTTTCCTTCTCTTTATAAAATATTAAATGCAAGAGTTGCACCATTTTTATTTTTAAGACTAAATTTCAAAGATAATAGTTAAAAGTGATCATGTCATTATTGAAAATTTATTGTTTGATACCTCAATTTATCTCAAAAATTACATTTTTTTTTCCTCTCTTCTTTATTACATTTAGTGGGGGCCATTTGTTTCATTGTTTGGAAGCAATGGAAAAATCAAATCGTTTGTTATATTTTTATTTTTATTATGCCTTCTGGTTATATCTCTTTCTGATTAACTTATTTAGGTATATCTTCTGGTCAAACCAGGATTTGTATACTTTCCCAATTTCTGTGTTTTCTCAAAATTTTGCTTTTGCTTTGTCTTTATTGTAAGGAAGTTCAATAATTTTCTTACAAAACCATCGCTGTGTCTGCTGTACTGGGATCCATCTTTTAGATTTGTCCTTTTTCGTTGAAATATTCTTCTGGGTGAGTGTTAATCTTTCATATTTGTTAACCAATGCAGTATTTTCACTATTTTGTGGATTTTGCAGTAGCAATAAAAATGACAAATACTAGTTAGTCCCCGCCCAGATATTGAGAAACAAACATACACTGACTAGTATTTAGTATTCACTTCGGCCTCCCTCAAGTTTTCGAAATTGTTCTGAAAAACCCAAAAGAAAATAACCCAAAAAAATTAACGCCTCCCTCAAGTTTTTTTTTTTTTTTACTTCGCAGTTGTTTATTTTAGTCATTTTTAGGGCTGTAGTTATTTATTATATGTTCCATATCATATCATATATAATAAAAGTTGGGTTTAGACGTAGTGATTGTGCCAAGTGGCGGTACTAAATTGCAAAAAATTTTCTTAAATTTTTAGATTTTAAGATAAAAAAAAAATATAAGTTTTCTTCAACTATAATTTCTAAATGGATAAAAATCTTAATTTGATTAAAATTGAATTACACTTGCTATATTTCGAAGTGGATAAAAAAAAAAATCATAACAATTAAAAGCTGTACATCAGGTCTTTCACTGAAACAAAATAATTTTTAAATGTGTAAATAGTGCCATGAGACTCATTTTTAATGAAAGTTTTGTTGAAAAAAGAAATTTGTGGGTTCCGTGAACAATACATAGGACCCACTAGAAAAGCCACCAGCCACAGAAACGCGCTTCAAAAAAATAAAATAAAATAAAACAAAAAATGCAAATGCAGACGCTAATAATCACTATCCAAACGGTCACTTAATCTGAAGATGAAGGTTACGCATAAAAAATAGTGTTGTGCTTCCTTGGCCAATAAGACCCGAAATGTAGCTCTCAAAGATAGAGTTACAAGGCATATACTTTTCCTCAAATGCAGATGCAAACGCTAATAATCACTATCCAAACGGTCACTTAATCTGAAGATGAAGGTTACGTATAAAAAATAGTGTTGTGCTTCATTGGCCAATAAGACCCAAAATGTAGCTCTCAAAGATAGAGTTACAAGGCATATACTTTTCCTCTCTAACATATGTGGCATCTTAGTTTTAAGGATATAAAAGTATATACTTCACGTGGTGTTAAAAAAACCTAGCCATAGTTGGGTCACATGAGCTAAATATTAAATCAAATCAAAACAAAATTAAATATTTTCTAAATAATAAAAGTTGGGCTTAGACGCCGTAGTTGCGACACGTGACTTCACCAAATTGTAGAAATTTTATTAAATTTTTAGATTTTTAAAGAACTAAAAAAGAATAGTATACTACCACGACTCTAATTTATTCTTATCATTAAATAATATTAGATTAACATTATTTTTTTATTTGTTAGGATATATTTCTTAAATTAGGGGATAATATTTAACATACAAAAATTTAATTTAGATAATATTTATCATCTAAATTTTCAAAACTTTAATATTATTAAATTAATATTATTTTATCAGAATATCAAGTTACAAAACTTGATTATTAAGGGATAAACACAATCCAAATTCTTCAAGAGGTGATTAATATAAATCTATCCCAAGAAACGATATATATCTCCAATAATTTGATAATATCTATCTATCCCAAAAAATAGTATATATCTCCATTAATTTGATAATTTCTACGTTGATGTCATTTAATATATATATATATATATATATTTATATATATCAAAATTCCTTATAGCTACCAACCACGTTCTCTTTCTCTCTTTTATTTATTTTTTATTTTTTTTTATACTTTTTAATTTTTTATATGTTACGTTATGTTGAATCAACTCTTTTTTTTTTTTTTTTTTCATTCTATTCATATGACCTTTTTTTTTTTAATTCCAATTTTTATGGGATAAAAACAAACACATTGATTAGATATCTTTAATTTCAATAAGATTTAAATGAATTATATTTCAAATGGAACTCTACCAATATATATAACCCTATATATCATTTTTGGAGTGAAGCTTATTTCAATATGTGAATGCCTAAACCCCATGACAATGCAGGTGTGCATTCTTTCTTCTTTTATTATTATTATTATTATTATTTTCATTTTGTTTATTTTCTTTAGTGTTATTATTGGTTTTCTGTCTTCATTTGATTTTAATTAATAAATTCAAAACATTCGAAAACATTGTCAAGTTTCTAAAGGCTCCTTTCTTTTTTCTTTTTTTTCTTCTTTTTTTGTATTTTGCTTTTATTAAATTGATTAGGTTTTTTGTATTGGTTGCCTTTTGTTTAAACTAATTTTCTTAGCTTTGATCTATTAAATATGGTTAGAATTAATAGATAAATTTTAACAATTTTCTTATTTGATTTTTATGTTACATCAAATTATCAAGATGTTCTACACCTGTATTCTTGAATTATCAACTTTAATTTTAATTTATAATATTATCAAGATTATATTAATTTTAGATTTATCAATTGTTTAGTACATTTTTTTAAAAATAATTATCAATTTAAAATTCAATTTGGAATTATCAATTTAATTTAGTTTTAGGAAGAAATCTTACCCCTTATTTTAGTGAGATAATTATTTACACTTGATAATTTTTTTCTTTTATCTTTATTGAATCTATTAAAATATATAATTATTTATACATTTATTTTATAAGTTTTTTCATAAAACCGTGCAACGCACGGGCTTATAACTAGTATAATATAATAATTAAACAAGTGGTTTACAACTTGCACTTCTTTACGTTTTATTACTTTATTTATTTTATACTTAAATTTTATTTGATAATATTGATTTCTTATCTGTTAGTTTATTAATATTTATATTAGATATTAGTTTATTTAATATTTATACTTAAATCGAGTTATTTGTATATATATTATATCTTATGTTTATGTTTGCAAATGGATGATTTTGTTATTATTTTATATCTTCAGAAAATTCACGGTTTGACTTTGGAATTAGAAGATGATTAAATTATTTTTTTGACAACCAAACCATTACAAACATTTTGTAGATCCCCTTCCTTACCTACTAGTGCAGGAAACAAACTGTTTTGAATCCCCACTAGTCATGGTGAGTTCACGGTTAAATTAGCCTACCTTTTTTTTTTAACAATTAGCCTACATTTTTGATCAGTCACAAAGGTTTGAAGACTCTGCTTCTTTATCAAAACAAGAATGGAAGTATTTGTGGAAGCTCAAAATTCATGAAAGGCTAAAACTCTTGCTTTGGAAAATTGCATGGGACATTCTCCCCAATGGGCTGTTTTTTGTAACTGGAAGGGACTCACATTCGCATTTTCTCTTCCTCTTTTAGTTTTTTCTCCCTAAAATTGAGATGGGTTGGGACCTTTTTTTTGTCCTCTTTTTATATAAATATCCTTATCTATATATATTAAAAAAGAAAAGAAAAAGTAATAGTGCCAAAAGGCTATCAGAATTGTTTTAAGAGATTTACATCAATCTTTAGCAGCATGTTGATTTGTAATTGGCACCTAGTATTGCATTCATCCAGGGTTGCCTTAACAACTATATATGGAAATATGGTAATGGTATTGCACGATGGCAAAGGTGGCTTCTGCCTCGGATTACAACCCTTTGGCTTCTATCACAGCAGTGCGATATGATGTGGCCTTACCGACATAATTGGCAATTATTACAATCTTAGGAATGCTTTTTAAAACAATTCATACATACATGTTGATCGGATCTTGATGAACCAACCATGGAGTTTTGATAAACATTTGGTGGTGGTCATGAGGGATGCTTGCTCACTCCTAAGTGCAGGAGATCGTAGCAATATAATTCTTGAAGTACCGATGTTGAACCACAAGGAGAAGGGTAAATTTAAAGACAATATAATTAAATAACAATTTGGGTGAAGAAGAAAAATACTATTGCTAACAAGAATAATAATAAAAACTAATTTAAATCAATAATGTAAATACTAGGGCATCGAGGTGTTTCTCTATATCGATATGAAATTCTTTGTGATCTAAGAAAATATCTATTTCATAATTGATTGTTCTTATACAATTAAAAACTTATGATTCGGTTGAACTGAGACAATTCAAGAACTTATGATAACCTCAATTAATAATGCGGTTAGAAAAATTTTCAGAAAAACCTATTCACTTTAAAACCTGATTTCTATTTGAAACTATTAGAAATTCATCTAAACAATAAGAAAAACATGATTGAACTTATTGAAAGCATGGAAGAACTAATACATCAAAAGAAATCTAATTAAACAATCAAATATGTTGTTGATAAAATCCTAGAAAGAATCATATTGAATATTTATATCGTATAAAAGAAACATAACCCCTAGCCCTAGCAAAGAGTTTAGGTTGCCATTAGAGAAAGAAAAATACAAGGCTTTCTCTGCCAAAATTCGTTCTACTAGCCTTCCTTCCAAAACCCTAATGTCTAAGTGTCCAAAGAAAATAAAACTTTTACTATTTCAATTCCGTCCAGGTTTACAGAAGTAACTTGTAAATTAATTTCAACTTTCAAAAATTGAGAATTTCGAAAAACTCAAAACGGGAAAGTTGTAGATATTTAAGTCACGGTTCCAACCCATCTAGCTTGTGTCAATTGGATTTTTGAGAAGAGAGATACTCCCAAAATACTGATCAGTGCTCAAATCAGATTTTTCCTTTTCAGATTCTGCCTCTTTGATTTCTTTCCTTATTTGAAGCTTCCAATCATGGTAGACGATCCAAGCACTCCAGCTGCACCTCTTTAAACATTTAAGTATGGTCCTTTAGCTCCACTTTAATTCTAGTTTGGCCTCCATTCTCTCACAAATTCCTATAAACTCATCTTTCTCACATGATTTCCTGAAAGTAGAAAATTACACACAATGAATAACATCTTATTCAAGAAATTATGTAAAAATAAATAATAGGGACTAATGTAAATCATGGCTTAATTATACAAATTAAGCATAGTAATAAGGAGATAACGCCCACATAAATATAAAACAAGTATACATTTTAAGGCATTATCAAGGTATGAAAAAGATATCCCGCTAAGATCATTGTCCTTCAACATGGTGATGTTATGGGTCCAAGTCCATGATATTCCCATACGGTACATGACAACTGAGGTGGTTGAAAAATTGTGTGATATTATAGGGGAGGTGGTCTGGTCTATTGGTGCAGAAACTGAGGCAGGGAGCTGTTTCATGAGGGTAAGAGTTAAAGTCGATATAGCTGAACCTTTGTGTCGGGGGAGACTCATAACTCTTGAGAATGGCGAGAAAACTTGGGTGGTATTTAAGTACGAGAGATTGCCAAATTTTTGTTTCTGGTGTGGGAGGCTTTCCCATGGTGATAGAGATTGTTCGCTTTGGTTACAAAGCAAAGGAACACTAAAGGAAGAAGATAGGCAGTTTGGGCCCTCTCTAAGAGCAACACCCTATAACCCAACGAATCAAAGGGTGATTTATGTACCAGGATTCTATGATAAATTAGGATTGAAGGGGGATGAGGGGTTGAGAAGGAAGGATATCGGTGTAAGTGGGGTGGCTGGAAACAAGAAATCCAGGAAGCAAACAATTGGCAGGTCAGAGATGGAAATAGAGGAGTTTGAGGAGGAATTAAATGCTGGTTTGAATGGTGTAAAGGGAAACATTATGAACTTGGAAACAGATTCTGAAATAACAGGTAGGGTATTTGATTTGGAACCAAATAAGGAAGTCTTTAACCCCAATAATGACTCTATTCATCAGACGCATGATTGGGGGAAGATAATTAAGGAGCAGACATGGACTTCAGCAACGTTCCACTCACGAGATAAAGGGAACGAGGCACGTGAGGAGGGATTAAAGATTCTAGAGGTGTGAGTGGAGTCTAGCACGCTAAACACACGTGCATGCCCAAACAAATTATTTCGTCGTTGCATAGAGGAGATTGACAATGATCTTAAAAAATATGATATCAGGTTGAATGAGAAACTTAATGGAGAGTATGAAGGGGGTGACAAACAAAAAATCCCTTTGCTTAGGGACAATGGTTCGGTGGGAGAAAGAGGTGAGGAAGCTGAAATCCAAGCCACTCCAAGTCCGCATAAAGGAGGAAAGTGGGCAAGGGTGCAAACTGTAAAGGCTGCTTCCATGGAACCATTGGAGATTGTTGTTGGGAAAAAAAGAAGCTTGGCAGTGAGTATGGCAGAAATGGAGAGTAATTTCGAGGTTTAAAAAAGAAGGGGAGAGTGGCGAAAGGGAGTGAAGAAAAAAATTCCGAATTGGTGGAGGCTGGGTCCCAGCCTCGCCAGACACAATAAGTATCTTATGTTGGAACTGTTGGGGGCTTGGGAACCGGCAGACAGTTCAAGAGCTTGGGGATTTGATCCGGGCACAAGATCCTTTAGTCGTGTTTTTAGTCGAAACATGGCTGGTAGAAGCAAGGCTAGGTGACATTAGGGATAGATTGCAGATGGGAAGTTATTTTGGCGTGTCTAAAGTGAATTTAGGAGGAGGTTTAGCACTGTTTTGGAAGGAGGGAGTGGAGGTAAGTGTAGAATCTTCATCCCTAAACCATATTGATGTCTTGATAAATAAAAATAAGGAGGATGGGTGGAGCTTTATGGGTTTTTATGGTGAACCACTGACACAACGAAGGATGGAATCATGGAATCTTTTGAGAAATTTACATGGGAGGTTCTCGGTACCATGGTTATGTGCTGGAGATTTTAATGAGATTACAAAATCTCATGAAAAAAGTGGAGGGAGATTGAGGCCGTATATGTAAATGAAAAATTTTAGACATGTTTTGGATGAGTGTGGGCTTATGGATTTAGGGTTCGTGGGTAGCAAATTTACTTGGTTTAAAAATATTGCCAATGGAATTTCGTTATGGGAACATCTAGATAGAGCTTTGGGTACCATGGATTGGTTTGAAAATTACCCGGCGACAAAAGTGGTTTTTGGAATGTGGTATGTCAGATCATAAACCAATGTTAATCCATCCTTGTGGGGTACCGGTGAGAAAAAATAAGCCATGGCAGTTTGAGAAGATGTGGTTGGAGGAGGAGGGGTGTCATGATGTAGTAAACTCAGCTTGGAGGGAAGGTGAGGGCAGTACACCAATGGGTGGAGTGGTGAACAAAGTGGGAAATTGTCAAGTGAAATTAAAGATGTGGAGCAAACGGTGTTTTAAGAATGTTACATGGGAAATTGCACAAAAGAAAAAAAGAATGAGGGAGGCAAAAAATTTGGCTCTACAAGGAAACAATGTGGAGTTGGTGGCAAAGCTAAAAGGTGAATTGGTGGGATTGTTAGCAAATGAGGAGCAGATGTGGCAGCAAAGGTCCAAAACCCATTGGCTAAAATTAGGTAACAAGAATTCTAAGTTCTTCCATACTAAAGCCTCGCAAAGGTTTAGGAGAAATCGTATCTAGGGAATTGAGGATCATAATGGTGTATGGGGTGTGGGAGAGGAAAAGGTGGCTAGGGTGTTTGAGAATTACTATAGCAAATTTTTTACGTCCTCAAATCCAAGTGAATTTGAAGAAGTAATACAACATGTGGGCCGAGTAGTCAATGAGGAGATGAATAAGGAGCTGATCGGAGACTTCAATAGGGGGGAAGTAGAGAGGGCATTGAATCAGATGGCACCTTTGAAGACACCTGGTCCGGATGGTATGCCTCCAATATTCTACCAACACTATTGGAAGAACATTGGTGATGATGTGACAAAAGCGGTGCTGTTTTGTCTAAATACCGACAAGATTCCCATAGGTTTGAATCATACTCATCTTACTCTCATTCCCAAAGTGAAGAATCCGATAAAAGTGTCAGATTTTAGACCTATAGCTCTTTGTAATATTTTGTACAAAATTATTTCAAAGGTCCTAACTAATAGGTTAAAAAAAATTATGCCATGTATCATTTCTGAATTTCAAAGTGCCTTCCAATCAGAGAAAGCCATCTCAGATAACATTTTAGTGGCCTTCGAATCTTTACATCATATGAAATAAAAAAACAGGAAAGAGTGGGTCTATGATCATGAAGCAAGATATGAGTAAAGCTTATGATAGGGTGGAGTGGGAGTTTTTGATGAAAATTATGGAGAGAATGGGTTTCCATTCTAGATGGAGGGGTTGGATTTATGAATGTATTAGCACAGTTTCCTTTTCTATAATGGTTAATGGGGAACCGAGGGGTAATATAGTTCCAACTATGGGTTTGAGACAAAGGGACCCTTTATCACCCTACCTGTTTTTATTATGCTCCGAAGGGTTCAATGGTCTGATTCATCATGCTGTAAATGAAGGAAAAATTAATGGGTTTTCTCTATGTAGGGGTGGCCCAAAAATTTCTCACATATTTTTTGCAAATGATAGCCTCCTTTTCTATCATGCAAAGGTGGAGGAGTGAAATCCATTCAAGCCATTTTGGAAGTGTATGAAAAGGCATCAGGTCAACAAATCAATGCGAAGAAGACTACCTTGTTCTTTGGGAAACCAGTGAGAGAGGAGACCAAAAATTCCATTAAATTACTACTCGGCGTGCCTGAAATAAAGCATTATGAGAAGTACTTGGGGCTACCTGCTGTGGTCGGTAAAAATAGAAAAACAAGCTTGAATTACATAAAAGATAGGGTATGGGGGAAATTGCAGGGGTGGAAGGAGAAATTATTATCACAAGCGGGGAAGGAAGTGCTCTTGAAGGCGGGGGTCCAAGCCATTCCCACTTTTGCAATGGGATGCTTCAAACTCCCAATTGGTTTGTGCAAGGATATTGAAATGTTAATTAGGAAATTTTGGTGGGGACAATGAGGGGAACGAAGGAAGATACATTGGAAAAATTGGGAAACACTTTGTAAACCGAAGATTGAAAGAGGTTTGGGTTTCAAGGACTTGACAAAGTTCAACGATGCAATGTTGGCCAAGCAGATGTGGTGGCTTAGTCATGATACAAGTTCACTATTTTATTGTGTATTTAAGGCCAGATATTTTCCCAATGGTACCATTTTTGATGCCAAACGAAAATCTGGTTCTGATGCATGGAAGAGTATCTTGAGGGCAAGAAAGGTGATTGTAATGCGAGCAAAATGGAGGGTGGGGGATGGACAATCAATAAAGGTTTTTGAAGATAAATGGCTACCAGGTCTTTCAGGTGGTAAAGTAGCTTCTGTCCAGTCGGGTTTGGATGGAAATCTAAAAGTGGCTGCATTGATGTCATCGGATAAGGCTTGCTGGAATGAGCAACTGGTTGATTCTTTATTCCTCCCTCATGAAGCTCAGCAAATTAAGGGAATTCCCTTGTGTTTGGTGCCTCGATCTGACTATCTCTATTAGAGTGCAGAAAAGAATGGAATTTATTCTGTGAAGTCAGGTTACAAGTTGCTTTGTGAAGAGGCAAGAAGGGAAGATGCTTTGGGTTCGAGCAAAGAAGGAATGGCTGAGCTGTGGTCTAGGATTTGGAAACTAAAGGTACCTGGAAAGATACTTCATTTTTTGTGGAAGGCTTGTACAGATTGTTTACCTACTAAGGTAAATCTCATGAAAAGAAGAATCGTGGATGATTCTCATTGTGAGCTATGTGGAAGGCTGCCTGAAAATACAAAGCACGCATTGTGGAGTTGTGAGGCTGTGAGGAGGGTTTGGTGCGTGGACTTCAATTGGGTGATCGAAGGCATGACAGCTTATGGGTCGTTCCTTGATCTTGTGGAGCTATGTTTGACAAAACCAGGTGCAGGTGAATTGTTTGGGATCACTGCTTAGCTCATCTGGACTCACCGAAATAAAGTTAGGTTGAGGGAGAAGACTATACCATTGAGTAGTATTGGAGAAGCTGCAAAAAAATTTCTGCAGCAAGTGAAGGCCGCTCATGACTTCAGGGAGGTTTGAAGTGTGGTAAAACAGCCACCTAGGCGTAAGTGGTCCCCTTCGGTAGCAATGGAGTTCAAAGCTAATTTTGATGGAGCATGGTTCAATGAAAGCGAGGAAGCTGGAATTAGAGTGGTGGTGAGGGACTCCTTGGGTCAGGTGCTTGCTACACTAGCTGAAAAAATAAAAAAGCCTCATTCCATGGACTGTTTGGAGATGATGGCAGCAAGAAGAGCGGTGATTTTTGCACAAGAGATTGGCCTACAAAAATGTCAATTCAAGGGTGATTCAGAAACTATCATAAAGGCTCTTAAAATAGGGGATATGTCCTCTTCACCTTTTGGTCATTTAGTTAGAGACACTTGAGCTATTGTTAATTCTTTTTTGGATTTTTCTTTCTCTCATATTATAAGGCAAGGCAATGTTGTGGCACATGCCTTAGCCCAGAGAGTTCGTTTATCTTTCCCTTTATTAGTTTGGATGGAGAATGTTCCATTTGATATTGACTCTTTTGTTTCTGTAGATTACCAAAGTTCTTAATAAAGTTTCTTTATAGGCATGGTCCTAATTCTCAAAAAAAAAAAAAAAAAAAAAAAAAAAAAAAAAAAAAAAAAAACTTGTAACTACACGCTGGATGTTTTAAAAATGGTTCTCAAAGAATCGTGGCTTAATGTCTTACCTTTAAGGGAAAGCAAGCAAGGACTAATGCAATCAAACAACTATATGGCTTATCCAAAGCCCCTATTCCTTGATTGACAACAACGTATACAACTTCAGATTCAAGTAATTGCTCAATAATAATAACATTCTTTTATGATGTTTCATATCTGTAGTTCGATCTTAACTTTCCTAGTACTCGATGTAGAAAATTAGAAACCGTGTTTTAATTCTAATGCCATTGAAACCTGCCTTGGAAAAAGCCCTTTTTTTATAATTATTATTTTGTTTAGTAAACTAGAGAAAGAGAAAGACTATGACAATTAATCAATTATGGGATACCCAGTGCTGACCTAGAGAGTTAGGTATTACAACGAATGCAATTGGAACCTGCCTTGGATACTGCTATTGCTTTCAACCAGGGGAGTTGATGCTTGTGACGGCCACTCATGATCCATGACTCAACCAAAGTCCAAGCAGCCTTAATCCACATGACATAACAAGTTCTTTGTCAAACAGAAAATTATAGAATATATGCATTTCATAAAGTATTCTATAATTCTATAATTACCCTTATCAAAGAATACACCATCATCACCTTTGACACAGAATCGAAATTAAAAGCATTATAATCTTCACCCATTGGTTTCTATTGTTGTAGCATTTTCCCCTTGAGGGAAAGGCGATTTAGTATTTTTAAAGTTTATATAAATTATATTGCCTTCAAATAAAAAATAAAAAAAAATGAAAGATTATAGAAGGATGCGAATTGCAAGTTACAACATGAATTCATCAGTTTTTTATTTTTTATTTTTTTTCCCTTATAGAACCAATGCTAGTTAATTAGGTTTCCTATAAAAATTTGAAATTTGTTCTTGGACTTAGCCATGCTTTCCTTGTTAATTTTATGATAAAACTAGGACAATGTGTTATTGTGTTAATATAATATAAAACACTGTAAACAAATAATATAATTAGAAATCGGTAATCTTTTTCGTTTTAAAGACAATCCTTATCCAGAGAATGATTTTTTAAAAGGCATAGGATTGATTGGTCTTTGAAAATGTAAACCACACGAATAGCGAATGGTGAATATTGAATATTCCTATGTCAAATCTATGATCATTGTGATGGTGATGGTGATGTTGATGTTATTGCACTTATAAAACTTTTTTTTTTTTTTTTTTTTTAACTATTCAGCTTATTTTTTGTTACTATTCATAAGTCTTATTGTACTTTTTGGTACTATTCATGGGTCATAATGTACTACTCCTATTTCAACTACATTTTAGCTTTATCTACAGTACATTCAGCAAAAAGTTTTCAATTTCAGCTAAATAAGCTATTCTCAAATAGATATGAAATGAAGTGATGGCAATGAATTATAATCTATTCGCTAAAATGCAAATTAAAATTCTTTTCAAATCTTTGACTTTACCTTAATTCAATTGAGTCTTCTAAATTTCAAATTTATTCAATTCAAACTTTTCGTCTAATTCTGATAAAAATTTTATATAATTGAAGTGAAGGCTATGAATTATAATCTATAGTCTATATACAATATAAAAATGAAAGTGTATTATTTAATATTGATATACTCATGTTATGCCACCTTATCCATTATTTCATTAGTCATATCATCATTCTTTTTATTATTATTTATATGTTACTCCTAATGTTTTTTGACAGTACTAAATATAAATAGATTGACTTTATACATTCATTTTGGGTGGTTTTAATTTTATTTATAACTTTGTTTTTACATCTAGGTTCTAGTTAGCTCAACTAGTAAAGTTTTTAATGGTTGAATAAAAGATCTAGGGTTGGACGCCATAAGTTGAAACTATCTCAAAAAAAAAAAAAAAAAACTTGTTTTTACATGTTCATCCACTTTAATTTAGATGTTTATAAATAAACAATGAAATCAATGAATAATTAAAAACAAAATTTATTGTCTCTACATTCATCTTGGGTGGTTTTAACTGTACATATAACTTTGCTTTTTACATATCCATTTACTTTAATTTAGATGTTAATAATAACCCAATTAAATCAATGAAGAATATATTTAAAAAAAATAAAAATTTATGAAAGGTATTCACATGTCTTACTTTAGCTTTGATGGTGGAAATGATAAAACTTGATAACTACTCAATAGGAAGAGCCCAAATAATGCATGATATAGATCTCTTACTAGAGGTAAATCTTCTATCCCACTTTTCTTACTCCACTCTATACTCCACAAACAAAAACTTGCCACATGTTCACTTAGTGTGTGTTTGCATTTGACTTATTCACGTCCACGTTTTTCCCTGCTGCGTTTTTGTTCTTTTTTTTTTTTTTTTTTTTTTTGGTTTTCACGCATTTTGGGTATTGCGGTTACTGTTCATTGAACAGTAACCGCAAAAGCTGACTTTCTGCAGTGAACAGTGCATATGTGCACTGTTTACGGACCCACAAATTTCATTTTTTATCAATTTTTTCATTAAAAATGGGTCCCACAGCACTATTCACATATTTAAAAATTATTTTGCTACAGTGTTTTCAGTTTTCAGTTTTCAGTTTCAGCAAAATAAGTTCTATCCAAACACACCCTTAATTAATTAAGTACTACCATTATTGAATTTTTTATTTTAACTACCTAAATTAAATAAAAAACCCAACAACTCCCTGCCATTTCCACCAGTCCACCACCAAACTTTGGCCAGCACCAGAAGCCTCTATCACAGACATTGTCGGTCACCACCACTGACGTTGCTGGTCACTACCGGCATCCAAGCCAATCCCACTGCCCATCTCAATCCCTCCAACCACCATCACTCCACCACCAAAATAAACCCAACAAATCTAAAATCCATGAACAATCCAACACATTCAGTACCAACATTTCCAAAATTAATATATTATTTGAAAATTTAACAAGAAAGATGGAGAGATCTAAAAGATTTGGATTTGAGAATTGAGAAAGACAAAGTCTTACTTTGAATGATGGTGATTCTAGATCTGTTGGTGTTTTTGGTGGAGTGATGGTGGTTGGTGAGGGGTAGTGACGGCTTGAATGTCCGACGTGGTGTAGATCGAGTGATGGTGGCACTACAAAAAATGCGTTTTTAGCTGCGTTTACAAAAATGCAGCTATAGGGTGTGTTTGAGCTACGTTTTGCACAAACACAGCTCCAGCACTAGAAGTATAGCCGCGTGCACTGAACGCAGCCCAAGATCAACTCTGTAGCCGCGTTTTTGGTTACTGGAGAAGTCGAGGGTGGCGGCTGACGGTGCTGGCATGTTTGGTGGTAGTGAAGGGCAGTGTTGGTGGTAGGAGGTGTTTGGATTTTGTTTTATTTAGTAGTTAAAATAAAAATAATAAGTCATAATGGTAGTATTTAATTAATTAGGTGAACATGTGGCAAGTTTTTATTAGTGGAGTATAAAGTAGAGTAAAAAAGGTGAGACAAAAAATTTGGACTTGAGGTTTGTACCCTCACTATTCTATCCTTCATTAATTCAAATATGTTCTATTATGCAAGTATTTGTTTTGTCATTTTATTTACAATATTGAATACTCTTAATGAATAGCAGTTATTATTGACCTGAATTGGAGGAAAATCATATTATAATGCCTTATTTAGTGAATTAGGTTTTAATTTATTTGGAAAACTAAAAGTTGGTCTAGACTCTAAACAATATAATTATAAACAATTTGTGCAGTTGAAGAAAATGATCTACACAAATTAGTTTCGTGCAGTTTTCTTTTAATGTTTATAAATATTTTGTTTGGAGCATAAACCACTATAAACCGTAAACCCATAAAGAGGATTACACAAAATAGAAAGTACAAAGCTCCTATTAATGGATTGGAAAAAGACATTGTTTCAAATTACAAAGCTCCTTTTTTTAAAACTGAACTGA
Source organism: Quercus robur (assembly GCF_932294415.1). Classification (NCBI taxonomy): domain Eukaryota; kingdom Viridiplantae; phylum Streptophyta; class Magnoliopsida; order Fagales; family Fagaceae; genus Quercus; species Quercus robur. The sequence goes on along the minus strand of NC_065535.1, from coordinate 22,334,122 downwards.
GAAATACAAGCACCATCTAGTAATACTGCAAAAGAATCCTTGAAGCAATAATCTAAATATACACCAACAAGGAACTGAGAAAAAGAACTATGAGAAATACCGAGATCTTATTTTATCAAATAGAAAAGCATAAAAGGAAGCAACTTTGTAATTTAAATATTGAAAGATAAAACTAAAAGTACTTAATTGACTTACTTCCTTCTTTTATTTTTATTTTGAGAAGATACTTCCTTCTTTTAAACAGGGTCTTAACTACATCACCTAATTCAGCCAAAAAAAAAAAAACTACATCACCTAAAATGTATTTAATAAAATATAGTCAAGGGTAATTCAAATATGATCTTAACTATATTTGTCTCTACAGTAAAATGATTTAAAAAAAATATATTATGTATCCAACAAAATATTTATAGGGATAGTAGAAAATTTCAACATTCAATTTATTGATTAAAAGAGTATTTTAACTATGTAAGAGTCATAAAGCTATTATTACAAAAGATTTAATACACTTACATGACTGTGAATGAGATTGGTGCCACATGAAAACATAATAAATTACATTATTAAATAACATTATTGCTTTGCGTTTTGGATATTTGGATATTTGGCTTGATTACATTACGTTTGATATGTTTCACATACTGGGGAGAAAGAGTTTGACTTTGATGTGAGTTTTTTTATTTTTTTATTTATTTTTATATATTTTATCTTTTCTATCTTTTTGATTTTAATTATTAATTTTTGAGATACATTTTTGGCTTTTTGGATTGTATGAAGAAAAAAAAAATTGGGTTTGACAAATTTTGTCTAGAACTAAAAGAATAATTATAAATTTCTAGCAAAATCTCACTACATAAAAAAGTTAAAAATAACTGTTACTAAGGAATGAATATTTTCCCTAATTTATCTACTCTAATTCATGAGAAAGATGGTATTGTTTTTCATTTTGGTGGACTTTTAGTCAATGTTGTGTTACTATAATATATGTCACATTGAGAGAGACCCTTGTTGAGCTTAAATAGTGATTAAAAATGGGTCTTTTCTGGACTACAAATACTTAATTTGTGGTCTGGTGGAGGTTGCACTTCATTCATCTTCTTGTTCTGAGGGAGGCTTTTCTTCATGGTATAAAGGAAGTAATCAAAAGTAAATAGGTACGTAAAAACTCTTTAACATTGATCCTCTACTTTTTTGCTTCTCATATTCATATTCCATTGACTACTTGGTCTTTCTTATTGAGGCGGTCAACCATAAATTTCTAGTTCTATATACAAATGAATAGCAAATTACATATTCTCATCCTTCATTAAAGGAATTGACTTCCAATCTCAACAAATCTTTCTCTCTCCCTCTCCCTCTCTCCCTCAAGCAAAAACTATTACAATTCTTTCATCCACAGCCAATAAGAATCTCTATGTATCTTAATGGTACCGTGCTTGCACTTGCGGTTAAGAAGAAGATGGGGACAGAATCAGCACAGAAGATTCTGATATATGGAATGGCCACTGCCCTATTTCTGCTGTTCTGTTTGTTTTTGTGGCTGTACTGGGTCAGACATGGCTCCCCTGTGGCACCACGCAGTACATCTGGGGTTGGAACTACCATTGAAGGAAAAGTTTTTATAAATGGAACCACTTCAATTGGAAGAATAGATGATGATTTTGTCTGTGCCACGTTGGATTGGTGGCCTCCTCAGAAATGTGACTATGGAACATGCAGCTGGGGCAGAACTTCTCTGCTTAATCTAGTAAGTTGATCATCCTTAACATGCTTTTCTTTCTTTTTTAATTCCTCTTTAATGTTGCTATTCAAATCAGACATGTTTTACCATTTTCTTTACTGAGTTAGTTCTCCATTGAAATTATTGGCAAAATATTTTTCTCAATGTAGCGTTGCTCTGCTACAAGTATAATAGCCTACAATAGTTTTGGACCGGTCTCAATATCAGTAACTGTAGCCAAAACAAAACTGTCCACATACAATCAAGACAACCCGAACAAAAGTTCTAAAAGCCAAAAACAAACACCCCCCCCCCCCCCCCCCCCCCCCCCCAAAAAAAAAAAGTGATGTTAGATAGAGTTTACAAAATGATTTGTCATTATCAATAATTTAAAAATAATTTAAACACTAAATAGGTAATTAAAGTCCATCAATCTTATATTTTATGTGCACTTTTACGCAGTAAAATTGTAATAGCTTTGAGATTTTTATATCAATATTGAAATAATAAATTAATGACAGCTTGTCAGATGCTAATTTAATTTAAACCCATTTCCCAAGGCCTCATCTAAGAGAACAAAAATGATGGTCAACGATTTAAAGAGCCAAGTCTTGTTAATTTGGCTTATTCTAATTTTTTTTCTCTCTGTTCTCTCTTTTTTCCTCTTGTAGGACCTTAACAACGTAATATTATTGAATGCCATCAAAGGTAAGTAGTCAATTTGAATAACTTTACATAAAATACTTGTTTAACGGTTTCTTATTGAACTCAATAAAATGTACTTCTTCAACAATTTCTTATTTAACCCAAGTTAGAAGTCAACCTTGATTGTATTGCAGCATTTTCTCCGCTAAAGATAAGATTAGGTGGAACCTTACAAGACAGAGTAATATACCAGAGCAATGAACAACAACCGTGTAGCCCATTTGTCCAAAGGAGTTCAGATTTGTTAAGATTCTCTAAAGGCTGCCTCCCTTTGACTCGCTGGGATGAACTAAACAATTTCTTCAAGAAAGCTGGGTAAAAACATTGTGACACTTATAATTACACCCAAAAAAAAAAAATATATTCTTAGTTAGAAATTAAATACTTTATTTATTTTATATATCAAGTTCTTGCTAATACACAATTTCTTGCTAATACACAATTTCCTGTTTCTAAACAGTATCACATTGTGTGTTGAAATCCAGGGCTGTTGTTGTTTTTGGTCTAAATGAGCTAAGAGGGAAGACAATAAACCCCCAAGGTTCTGCTGAAGGAGCTTGGAATTCTAGTAATGCCGAATCTCTTATGCGATACACTGTCAACCAGGGCTATACCATTCAAGGTTGGGAGCTTGGTAAGAAATCTTATGCACAAATTTGGAAGGTACATCTGGTTTGGAAGCAGTTTGCCTTAGCTCTTGAAAGTGTTTTTTTTTTTTTTTTTTTTTTTTTTTTTTTAATAAATCATAAAAAGAGTTATAATTTGCTTAACTCCAACTAATATGAACTGGATACTTAACACCAACGAGAAAACTAATTAGTTAGGAACAGAAGAATGTGACAATGCAGGCATTTTAAGATACATTCTGACTAAATTGAAATATTTTACTTGCACCCTCAGCCTTCACTCCTCACTAATATTGCTTTCCCAATTATCCAACAGTAACTTCATGTAACATAATGCAACTCAAGCAGACATGTTTTGCTATTAACCATTCTTTCTTGAGGTTGCTTTCTTACCTCATACTAAAATAACAAGGTAATTTAATAAAAGCCGGGAAAAAAAAAAATCGTAAAAGCATCATAAAAGTATATCTAATTGCAGGATTAGTTCAAGAAAAGAAACTTACTAAATGGTACTTTTTCGTCCATTTACTAAGGTAATCATTTTTTTTTTTAGTTTTCTAAAGAATATCAGACAGCGAAATTTTTTTTTCCTTCTATATTTATTGTCAAAGGTTTCCATAATCTCTATGTAAAATTCTTGTTACTTGTCAGGAAATGAACTGAGTGGGAATGGAATTGGAGCAACAGTTTCGGCAGATCAATATGCATCTGACATAAACACTCTGCAAGACACCGTGCAAAATATTTATGCTGGTTTTGACGTCAAGCCAGCAGTCATGGGACCAGGAGGTTTCTTTGAAGAAAACTGGTTCAGAGAATTCATACAGAAAACAACTAAATCTCTTCAAGTGGTCACCCACCACATTTATAACCTTGGTCCAGGTACATCATTAGCATAGTAAAAACTCAATTATCAAGCATATTCTACTTCAATTTTTTTTTTTTTGAATTCAATTAAACTTATGTTTGTACTATCTACCCTGTACCAGCTCTTAACAAGAAATGAGCACCCTTCCTAGACACAGTGCCGGCTCAAGGCCTAGGCCTAAGGTCCAACAATAAATAAAAAATTTCCCTACTAAAAAAAGGCCCCCATCTCCCTTAGTAAAAGGCCTAAAATTCTATAAAAATATAATATTTTTTAAATAATTGGTATTTTTTTTAAGAGTGATGTTAATGGTACCACAAATTTTACTATAGATTTAACTTACATATCACCAATCACATAAAAAATTAATTCAGACACAAATAAATTAAGTTGTTGAAATTCATCAATTACACTCATAATCACATTTATTGTGAACATTTTGTAGTATTTTTAGTATTTTTCTTTTTCATTTCTAACAAGGCTTTTAAAATAGGAGATCAATAAAAATTTAACCCAATTGAAACCCTACCCTAAGATGTTTCAAATAAAATACTGCAAATGTGATAAATCATCAATGATGACTAATTTCCTACTAAACCACACACCAAATAATATCTATCTATCTCTTTCTCTAAAAAAGAATATATAAAATTAAAATTTAGATTACAACTGTACTTAACTATGCATAGTCATATATCCAAATTAAAGTAAATTCCTTTTGATTCAACTATAATATTCAATCTTCTATATGAAATTAACCTTAGTTTATCTAGTATTATTCCTCAATTTCTGTATTTACATCAAATTAGTCTTAATTTAATTAGTATTATATAATTTTATTTAATTAATGTTTATATATAAAAAGGCCTCATATAAAATTTTTGCTTTAAGCTCCAAATTTTGTTGGGCCGGCCCTGCCTAGACAGATCATTTTTAATGAAACTTATTCATTTTCTCAAGTATAGGCAGTAGCGATCAACTTATCAACGAGATCCTAGATCCATCTTTTCTTGACAGCGTATCACAAAAGTATAGTAGACTTCAAAGCATTCTGAAGAATTCTGGGACTCAAGCCGTTGCATGGGTTGGCGAAGCAGGAGGTGCTTCTAATAGTGGCCATAATCTTGTCACTAATACATTTGTTTTTAGTTTCTGGTAAATTTTCTGACTTTCCCTCCAATTGTTTTACACCATGATTTGAATTGGTAGCGTGGAATAATGATCTTGTCTTCCATTAAATAACACATAGGTACTTGGACCAGCTCGGAATGGCATCATCTTTTGATACCAAAACATATTGTAGACAAACTTTGGTTGGTGGAAACTATGGCCTTCTCGACACTAACACCTTTGTTCCAAATCCTGATTACTACAGGTTATTATCATATTTCAAGTGAAACACCACCCCCACCACCACCACCCCCCCAACATACACAAAAAAGAAGAAGAAAGGTGCGTGAAAGGATGCATATTCAATGCCTATTAATAGTATTACCGTTTATTTTGCAGTGCGCTCCTTTGGCACCGTTTGATGGGCAATAACGTTTTGTCGACAAACTTCTCTGGAACAAACAAAATACGTGCTTATGCTCACTGTTCAAAGAAAACGGTGAGTATGATCTATCTTTAGGTTCATAGAGAGGATGATGAAAGATGACAAACAGAAAAATTGAAGAACTTTACTAACGCATCAAGTTTTCATTTTTGCAGCAAGGAATCACATTGCTCTTGATCAACCTAGATGGTTACGCAACAGTTCAAGTGCGAGTTTCTGCTGAAAATGCTACTGGCCCTGGTATTTCACCTTTACATGATCCAAGAACAAAATTTGCTAGGGTGTCTCAAGGATCTAAAACTGCTAACCTTACTAGAGAAGAATATCACTTAACCCCAAAAGATGGGGATTTACACAGCCAAATAATGCTTCTAAATGAGAAAATGCTAACCGTAGATTCATCTGGGGTTATCCCACCCTTGGAACCAATAAATGTAAGCCAATCAGATCCAATAACTATAGCTCCTTTCTCTATTGTATTTGTACAAATACCTTATATTAACTTCTCTGTATGTAATTAGGTGCATAGCAAAAATTGATATATCCTGCTTTCTGTGTAACAATTAGATCGGAAATATTAGTGCATCTTTACTTTTAATCTTTATTCAGCAAGATGAAGAAATGCAAGAATGAAATGTTTACATATTCATCCAGAATCAAAGAACTAGTTATTGAAACAAAAAACAAAAACAAAACAAAATGCTTACAGGGAAGATACAGGATTTCAAATCAGCGACCGAAGCAAAAAGGCTTGTTGCTTTCATTTGTTGACAACTTCTTTTACACCGGGGACAACTACAGAACAAAATGTATCAATCATTACACAGATGCCAAAATTTGCTAGGCTGATCACTGAATTCTTTTATTCAAGCGGTTAAAAAACTTCAATAAATCATTTGCAGAACAAAATTTTTCAATCATTACAGGGATACTAAAATTTGCAATGATGCTCACTGAACTTCTTCTATCATGGTAAAATCTCTACCCACTACCACTGAACATATGTGAACATTCGTACAGTCCACATTCCAAAATCCCTAATCACTTTCTTTAAATGTCTGGGAGGAAATTTGTGTTCACCCCAATCTTAGATACAACGTCAAAATGAATCGTTAAAAAAGGTGGAACCCATAAGCCATTTAAGTTGCCACCACCTGCTGCTCTTGAAGTGCAAGTGGAACAGCTGGTCTCCAAGTAGTGCCATCTGCACTGTCCATAAGAGCAATTCCAACAACAGCTAAATCTTTCCTAATTGCATCTGACTTTTCAAACTCCTTGTTCCTTCTTGCAGCAGTTCTTTCTTCTATTTTTTTCAAGACTTGGTCTTCTGTTATCTTAGCGCGCTTCAAAGCCTTTTCCCTCAACTGCTGCAAAACCTATAGCATATGCATAGGTTAACTACAAATTTCAAAAACAGTGAACCCCTTGGGATATGAGAAATATCACATCCAAAACCATTTAAATATCTGGAATTAATAAAGAAAGAAGTAAGAAAATGGAGAGAGAATGACAAGTGGCAAAAAACATCATCAAAGGACTAGTTTTTATATATATGTTTTGGTTCCAAGGGAAAAGGAAGGGCTGATTCAAACTAGTGACCTTTTCTTCATGAGATGCATTCTCTAGTCAATTGTGCTATCCCTTGAGGTCAGAAATTATATGAATTGATAGAAAAGGAAAAAATGTTAGTATAGGAGGCAAATATCAAGGTCAAAAAAATGCTGTCTAACAATGATACTTAAAAGTAATATGAGAATTTAGAATCTGCATACATTGCTCAATAACTTAGTGACAGACTATATTAGACTGCACATGCTGAAATCGAAAAGCTAATTCCTACAAAAATATTTTCCTCAAACAGAGCAAACATTGTCATGATGCAACAGAGAGTAGTTTCTGGACATGAGTTTTCTTTACCTCTGAGTAACTTTGGGGCATCATTCCCAAAATAGTCAGAACATTCCTAATTATCTTTTCCAAAGCTGTGAGGGATTCAATTCGCAATTCTTGTTTCTTCCCCTGCATGGATCATTCAGTTCATAGAATACAAAGACACAACAATGAAAGATATGTAGGAATTATATCATTAGTAAGAAGCAAAAGTAGATGCAATCATGGAAGATTAACTTGTTACTACTTATGGATTTTGTACATTGAAAATTTTATTTTTTTGGATCAATGCATGAAGTTTGATTGAAACAGAAGTCATATGGTTTTAGAGGTCAAGTCATATGGATATTTAATTTATGTTTTTATTTTACAAGTTATGGCTTGTTTTGTATTCAAGAGCAGAATTGTAATTTCTGCAAGTCCTGCAAATTGAAGACATTGTCTAGGAGATTCTAAGCATTTTATGTTCATTCCCTTTGTAGTCAAATAATGTGTTTGGAAGTTAGGGGGAGAGTAGTGTGTAGGGTATGAAGGGGAAGGAGACAAGAGGGGAGGGGATCAGTTATCCCTTCCACTTATTTGGATGTTTTGAAAACTAAGGGGAAGAGTAATCAATATTCTCCTCTTTGTTTGGATGTTCTAAACACTAAAATGGAATGGAGAGGAAATGATAAAGACATTAAATAAATTGATAATTACATCCCTCTTCTTTCAATTGGAAGAAGTAAATATACACTAACATCATAAGGGAAAATTTGACAATTTAAATATTTTTTAACATAAGTGAAACCTCTCCCCCTCCAAATTCCCCTATTTAAGGGAAATTAAAATAAGTGGTTTGGAGGGCTAAGTCTTACCCCTCCAAATCCCCTCAAAACACTTCCCCTCCCTTTGAAAAACATCCAAACAAAGTGAATTAAACCACCCTCATCCCCATCCCCCTATTCCCCCTCTCCTACCTATCCATCAAAACTCTCTAGAAGTTGGTCTTGCAGAACCTTATTAGAATTTTGTTCACTAGTAAAAGTAGGAGTTTTAGTTCTATTAGGAAAAAAGCCAATATCTAGCATCAGTGTCATTCTACTCAAATACAAGTTGATTAAAAGAAAATTTGAATGTTTGAGTATGGAGGACATTAGCCTTAGTGTGTTTTTTTACCCTTTCTCTTCACTTTTGTAGTTTGTCATTATTCACATTACCATTCACACATACTGTTCGAATTACTGTTTACATGCACTGTTCACAGCTTGTGGGCATATTTGATTTCAATTTCTTCTCACATCCTTTGCAACTCTAAATCAAACCTATTTCTTTTCCTACTAAAACCTTAGTCATTCTTGAACACTCTCTCCTTTCTAAATTCTCCACCCTGAATCCACAAATTCTCTAACCCTAAACCCACCACAAGCACACGTAAAACCTAGTCATGCTTGCACTGCAAGAGGAAGCAACAAAGTGAGAATCTCAATCATGTAATGAAATTTACTGCCAAAAAAAATATGGAAGCAATTCAGTTGGGTCCAAACAAGACCCTTAAATTGGTCATGAACGAGTTTGGTTCTCATGTGGAATGCATGGATTCAGGATTCAGATTCAGTCAACTCATAATAATGTTTAAACACTCGTATTTTATTGTCAAACCAAAAAATCAAGCATGTACACACCATATTCAATAAAACAAAAGCATGAATAAATTACATAATAATACCAGAAAACATGTTTATCTGAAACACAATACCTTCCGAGTATGTAGGAGATCATTAATGGTCTTTAATGGCTCAGACATTGCAGCAAGAACAACAGGAGTAAGAAGATCATCTGACATTGCGGACATAAAAATGTCTTGAAAGCTATCAACGCAGCATGCAATATCATGTGGGATACTATCTACTCTAATGGCCACATCATTCTGGCTTAGAACATTTTCACAATCATGCAACGTCTGCAACCAATTGATATCATGAAAATGAAAAACAGTAGAAAAGCATCACTTTAACAGGAAACAATCAGAGAACATGTCAAGCATGAAATCTATGCATCAGAATATTTATTGGTACAGTATTCCTGGTCTCATTTGTTATAAATCTATATTTTTGGGAAAAATCAACAAGAGTACAAGAATTTCTCAAAATCAGTAGAAACACTGCCATGTATCTCTGGACCTAAACCCAAGGAATCCCAGAAATGACCACCATCAAGTACCCAAGAAGAAGGAACAGTCAACTACCACAGCCGATTAGCCAAGAGAACAAAGTTGGCTCAAAACTGAAGGGTAAATAAAACATAAACATAGCCAACAAGATTTGGGTGATCCATCACAGAGATAGAGGTTTCTCTAGTCTAAGGACATTTAGTTCTCTGGGTACCTGATAGATGTAGAAAATACGATCTGAAGCACTTTCAAGCTGTACATCAGAGTAATTGATTGGAGATCGGTAGTGGGTCCCCATCAAGAAAAGTCTCAAAGCCAGTGGATGGTAAAGGTCTATAACCTGAGAAAATATTAAATACTTATACAAATTGATACAAAAATAAATAAATTGGAGGACTCAAAGCAATATCATGAAGTCAATTGCCATAGAATATAACAAAGTAGGGTAACAAATGACTGCTCTAAACCAGATAGAATCCTTTACCTGCCGAATTGTAAAGAAGTTCCCAAGGGATTTGGACATTTTCTCTGAGTCAACAGTGACAAAACCATTGTGTATCCAGTAGCTTATATTACTCTGATTACATGCAGCACAACTCTGAGCAATCTCATTTTCATGGTGGGGAAACACAAGGTCCACTCCTCCACCATGTATATCAAAAGAGTAACCCAGATAAGCAGCACTCATTGCACTACACTCAATATGCCACCCAGGTCTTCCAGGACCCCAAGGGCTCTCCCAAAATGGCTCCCCCTCCTTTGCAGACTACAAAATTTCATAAACTTTTACAATGATTATTTTTTTTTTTTGATAAGTAACGAAAATTTTATTAAACAAAAGAAAACAGCCAACCCGAGTACATTGGGGATGTACTATGGGGGCATAAATCAATAACCAAGGTTACAACGATCAAATAAAACAGGAAGGGAAGAACAAGAAAAATGACAAAATACCACACTCCAATCCAGGAGAGTGTGTAAAAAAAAAGACTTAAACTCTAGCAAAGAGCGTTCACATCCCTCAAAACTTCTAGCATTCCTTTCGCACCAAATACACCATAACAGGCAATGAGGCACAATTCTCCACAGCTCTATATTTCTATGCCGTCCAAACTTACCCTACCAAGATTCAAACAACTCAATAACCTTCTGAGGCATAACCCAATGAATTCCAAACAAACAAAACACCAACGACCACATCTCACAAGCAATGGGGCAATGAAGAAGAAGATGATCAACTGACTCCCCACACTTCTTACACATATAGCACCAATCAAGAACTAGCACACGTCGTTTGCGGAGGTTATCTATTGTTAAAATCTTACCTAAGGAAGCAGACCATGAAAAGAAAGCAACCCTTGGAGGAACCTTCGATTTCCAAATTATTTTCCAAGGGTAAGATAAGATGGTATGAGGGTAGAAAGAAAGATAGAATCCTCGAACCTCAAACCCTCTACTCCTTGCTGGTTTCCAACAAACCCGATCTGGACCCAAACCCCGTACCGTCGTAGAGTAGACCATATCCATAAACAGATCAAAGGATTCTTGTTCCCAATCCTGTGGAGAACGACGAAATTTAGCATCCCAATGAATTCTCCCACCAGACCAACACATAACCTTCGCTACTGAAGAATCCTTTGTTCTACTAATACAATAAAGTTCCGGAAAAGCCTCCTGGAGAGTACGATCACCACACCACACATGCTTCCAAAACTTCACTCTAGAACCATCCCCCACATCAAAAAGAAGGAGTTTAGAAAAACTCATCCAGCCACTCCTAATATGTCTCCACAAACTAACACCATAAGCACTGGTCACCTTTTTCGTGCACCAACCACCCCAATCATTCCCATATTTCACCTCAATAACCCTCCTCCATAGAGCTTCGGTCTCCATGCCATACCTCCATAACCATTTTCCTAACAAGGCAGAATTAAAACTCCTCAATCATCTAATACCCAACCCCCCAACCTGCAGCGGCTTACAAACCTGAGCCCAACTGACTAAGTGTAATTTAGGTTCACCATTAATGCCACTCCACAGAAAATCTCGTTGTAGCTTCTCCATACGATTAGCCACCTTCCCAGGTAAAGGCAAGAGGGAAAGGAAGTATGTAGGTAAGGAGGAAAGAGTACTTTTAATAAGAGTTACCTTACCCCCCTTAGAGAGATACAACCTCTTCCAGCCTGCTAATCTCCTTTCCATCTTCTCCAAAACAGGATTCCAAACTGACAACTCCTTAAATTTAGCTCCTAACAGTAGCCCCAAATATCTTAATGGAAGAGAGGATTGCCGACAACCCAACATCCCCACCAAAACATCCATATTATGCACCACCCCTATAGGAACCAACTCAGATTTCCCCAAATTAATCCTTAAACCTGAAACCTCCTCAAATCTAGCAAGAATTGCTCTCAAACTAGCTATTTGCGTAGGATCAGCATCACAAAAAATAAGAGTGTCATCAGCAAATAAAAGATGAGACACCATCACTGAGTTACCAGCCGTATTACCAACAGAGAAGTCTGAGAATTGACTAGTAGTAGCAGCCACATCCAACATACGACTCAAACCCTCCATAACAATATCAAAAAGCAACGGAGACAAGGGGTCCCCTTGCCGAATCCCCCTAGAATTACCAAAGAAATCAAAAGGACTACCATTGATCAGGATGGAAAATTTAACAGTAGAGATGCAACACATTATCCATTTTCTCCATTTCTCTGAAAACCCACATCGCTAAAGCATATACATTAAAAAACCCCAACTCACATGATCATAAGCCTTCTCCACATCCAACTTACACAACACTCCTGGCACACCTGACTTCAACCTACTATCCATACATTCTGAGGCGATTAAAAAAGAGTCCAATATCTGTCTACCTTTCACAAATGCATTCTGAGAATCTGAAATAAGCCCATGAGCCACCCTTCTAAGACGATTGGCTAACACCTTAGAAATAATCTTATAAATCCCACCAACTAAGCTAATAGGTCGAAAATCCTTGATCTCCACAGCATCTACCTTTTTGGGAATAAGAGCAAGAAAAGAAGCATTAAGGCTCTTCTCAAACACAGCCTGGGTATGAAAGTTTTGAAACACTGCCATAATTTCAGCCTTCAAAAAACACCAACAAGTCTGAAAAAACACCATAGAAAAGCCATCCGGGCCAGGAGCCTTATCACCCTTAAAGTCACTAATCACCCCAAACACCTCCTCCTCATCAAATGGCCTCTCTAGCCAACGTGCATCTTCCTCCGAGATACAAGAGAACTCCACATCATCTAATAAAGGTCTATGGGCCACCGTTTCAGCATATAGCTGCCTATAAAAATGGGAAATACAACCTGCTATAGCCTCTGGATCTGAAGACAATTCTCCATCCACCATAAGCCTATCAATAGAATTAAACCTCCTGTGAGAGTTAGCTAAACGATGAAAAAATCTGGTATTCCTGTCTCCTTCTCTAATACAAAGTACTCTAGACTTTTGCCTCCAACAAATTTCCTCCATCAAAGTAACTTTTTTCTAATTCACCTCGAACTCTCTCCAACTCCAGCCTTTCCTCCTCCAATAAAGCTCGACTATCCTCAATCATCTCTAAATCACTAAGCTCTTGCCACAATTTTCTCACCCGATCTTCAACATTTCCAAAAACCTCCACATTCCATTTCTTCAAATCATTTTTCAAGAGCTTCAATTTATTAGCCAAAACAAAACTCGGAGCTCCTATTATATTATAAGAATCCCACCAAGATCGCACCCTCTCAACAAAACCCTCATCTTTAAGCCACATATTCTCAAATCTAAACGGCCTCCTACCTCTCTGAAATGAACCACCCTCAAGAACAATCGGGAAGTGATCAGATAACAGCCTAGGTAAGCGTTGTTGAGAAACAGATGGAAATTTATCCTCCCAATCTGCAGAAAACAAAAATCTATCTAGCCTAGCCTTTGAAACAACTTCACGAGAATTAGACCAAGTGAGGAGTCCCCCTTGCAGCGGAATATCAATAAGACCTTGCTCAGAAATAAAACTGGAAAACTCCCGCATAGCAGTAGTAAAAGAGGTAGAACCAGAGCGCTCAGAAGGAAACCTTACCACATTAAAGTCACCACCCACACACCATGGAACATTCCACCAACTGTTCAAACCAACTAATTCCTCCCATAACAACCTTCTGTCTCTCACAGAATTAGGACCATAAACACCAGAAAACGCCCAGACATACTGATCTGACACACTTGTAAATCTACAAGAGACTGAAAATCGCCCCACAGCTTCCTCCACTTTATTCACAGCCCGTGTATCCCACATCAGAAGCACCCCTCCAGACGCTCCACATGAGCCTAGATAAGACCAATCAACATGTTGACCCCTCCACAAACTGCGAATCACAGCTCTAGTTATCAACTCCATTTTAGTTTCTTGAAGACAAATAACATCCGGCCCCCATCTCCTAACCATATTACGAACCCGCAACCTTTTATCCCTATCATTCAGCCCTCGAACATTCCAAGAAATAATCTTCAAATTCATTGATGAACCACCACAGCCCGCTCCTTACTTACATTCCTTGATTTCGTTGAACCAACCTCGACATTCATAGAGGTCAATAAATTTTTCAACTCCCGCTGACCTTTCTGCCCTGACTTGCCGTGCTTCATTTGATCATCTATTGCTTTCAGCTTTTTACTCTTTTTCCTGGCCTCTAAAGCTAGCAACAATCCCGTAATTTGCTCCTCAAAACCTTCCAAAGAAGTACCCACTGATTTTCTAAAGGCCTTAACCCTATTTGTTACCCATTGTGATAAAGTATTACCATCAACCGACTCCATACACCCAACCCCCAGCTCAGAACAACACTCCAGCTCCAAAGGAACTTCTGTGTCCAAAGGTGCCACAACTAAAGGCTTACCACTACAGTCCCAAGTCATCGGTCTCTCATCAAACTCCCACAACTCCTCCTCTGCCTCAGTAACAGCAGACAAAGAATCAACTAACCCATCACATTCCTCTGCCCAGCTAACCATCTGCCCTTCATTGATAAAAGAATCATTACCTATTACAGTCTCAACATCAGTTTCTGAGCAATCCGACACACTCTCTGGAGATCGATATAAAGATAACGGAATCACTATTTGTCGACCATCCCGCAATTGTAGAATCCACTCTTTGGAATTACCCCATGATTTATCCAAATCACTGACCAATTCCCTAATAGTGGGAGAAGAACTAAATACCACCTTACAATCAGCACCTTCATTCACCGTCGCCCTTACCTCCGGACCCAACAATTCCTCATCCTCATTCTTCGTCACCGCCGGAGATGCCAACTTCTCCACCGGATTATCTATCGGATCCCCTAACGACAGCGCCTTCATCCCCGCCGGCTCCAACGATGAACAAATCGGAACTAATGGAGACGAACCCAGCTCGCATGCAGCCTGGACCTCCTCCGCTGTCAATATCGGCAAGGTGGGGGACTGGGTATGCCATCTCGGGCTCACCTGGTTGCAAAACCCACTCCCACCTGGAAATTCCGGTGCCGACATGGAGGATTTCGAAACCAAGGTGACCATCGGAGCCATCGCCATCGCCGTTGGAGGAAGAGAATCACCCACCGAGCTCGCCAGGAGCACCTTAGTACTCGCACCAGTCGAGATTGAGCTCGGGCCTGAGGAGCTTGACTCTAAAATCCCATTATCAACAATTGGGCCCGTAATACCTGGGCTGGGTTTAGTTTGGGTCTGATTGGAGCAAGTACCAGCCTCAAAGACAAACGGGTTTGTCAACGGTGGGCCTGAACAGCCCTTAACCTTACCCAACCAAAGTGCATGAGGTTCAGCAAGCCCATTGTCCCTTCCCTTAATAACAGCCTGGGCAGAAGTATCCTCACGTGCCACCCATTTTCCAGCTTTCATATCACCCCTATAACGTTGCCAAGATACCCGCCGCTTACCAAATTCATTTACTTCCACAATCAAACCTTTCCCTAACCAGCTAGCTCTCCTAATTTGACGCTCTCTACCAGAATCATCCTCTTTCAAATTCAAATTATTCAATCTGAATTTATTTTGTTCCGGGATATTCTCCTTAATCTTAGCATCTCCATTAATACCACGGTGACCCTCCACACCTCCCACGGCAATCGGTTTAGCAGTAACTGCCGGAGCTTCAACATGCACCACCTGAATCCCTGCTTCGTCTCTCGGAGGCTGCGTTGTATTCTCCACTTCTTGAATCTTCTCTGTCTCTCTAATGGAGGGCTGGTGCAAGTGCTTCCTCACTTGTACAGACGCTTTTACCGTTTCAACAAAGGACCGAGAAGGGTGAATCTCTGAACCTAACTTAGACTTGTACGGTAAAGCTTTTGGACCACCCAACGCATAAAGAGAAGGTTCTAACATTCTCCTTAATTCAATTCCAAAGGCCCTCCAACCTTGTTGTGCCTTGCCTGCAGGAATAATGATCGATCTTCTCATCCCGCCAACTTTTAACTTTGTTACTAACAAATATTGCCCAAACGAGTTAGAGCCCCGTTGCACTGTGTATGCAATGTCTCCTTCCCTGAGCGTGAAGAATTGTTTGGGATTAACCCCAATCACCGTGTGTTCCAATCTTTGCAATAACCATCATGCTGCATTCCTACCCATGAAAACTGATTGCATGACATACTTCTCCCGTTCAAAAATCCTAAGAGAGAAAAAGTTCCCCCCTTCCTCAACCACCAGTTGAAACAACTTCGATTCAATAAAAAAAACTGCGAAATCCACCCATATCGATCCAAAACAGAACTTAAAAAAATAACCAGGAACAATATTTCTGACTAATTTGAGGTAGCCGGGCCTCTCTAATGGAGATCACTCTCCACCCTTCTTACACAGATAACATAGAGATCATTTTTGATTATTGACTAATACTGAACTGAAGCTTGGATGCAAATATGATAATACAATAATATTCACTATCCAGCTATCTCTAGTATCTAAGACAACAAAGAAAGTTAACTTAAATGCACACACTAATTGGAAATTATAAAGGGAATGGACCAATAAGAACAATATGCAAAAATACGATGCAGGGGACCAGCATTGATGATTTGCATATGCCAAAACTTGTTGGAATTTATTAACAAAACTTCATATATCTAGTCTATTTCCTATTGAAAAATTTGTTATAAAAAATAAATCCGTGTCCAAATCAAACAATCGAATTTTATTGTCTTGATTACATGTAACATTAAATCTACACAGTCAACCAGATTCACAACATGTTAGATGTTACGGTCACATAAGTGATTATGTTGCAACATCGCATAAAAAAATGCGGAAGCACACAAAAAACACACAAGCACAAACATGATTTTACGAACTGAACCCCCTTACAATCTTCTAAGAGTCAAGCTGATTAGGTGGTATGCAAAAAAGATCAGAATTGCCAACTTTAGTTGTTTAACACTTTGTATTCATCATGCAAGTGCTTTACCATTATTATTATTATTTTTCAATAAGTGTTTAACAATTAGTTTTAACAAACACCCACCTTCCATAAAGCAAAATCAGCCGGATTTTTCTTTCTAGAGTCCACAGCAACCCGCTCACCAGCTCGATTATCTTCTAATTTTCGCCCGGATAATTGTCCATACTCTGGAAACTTGTCAATGTTGAAGTACACATCCCCATCAATTCTATAGGCATACCCATTATTAAGAATCTGCCAAGAAGCATGTCAATAAATCAAAATCATATTTCATAGAAAAGTATCCAAGAGAGAGAAGGAAATGGATACATTAACAGATGCAAATACACTCCTTGATAATCAAAAGATAATTAACAGGAAAAGAGTGAAGTTATTGCAGAATCTACTCATATTATGCTAACAAGTAATGCAGATAGATGTGGATCTTGAGACAAAAGATAATTTAAATGAAGTCAATGCAGAAACTGTTCGTATTACAATTATACTACAAAAATGGGTCCACATCAAACAAGGCACCTGCTTGATCATGTCAATGATTTGGAGCATGTGATCTGATACTCGAGGTTCAAAAGAAGGCGGCAGGCAATGAAGATACACCATATCACGTTGAAACTCTTCGCAGTAGCGTCTGCTCAAACTGATTGGATCCTCCCCCAATTCATTTGCCCGAGCAATTATCTACAGAATTTGAAAAGTGCAGACTCAGCTATCCTGTCATACCAATGTGAAAAAACAAAAAAAAAGAAGTTGGTATTTGGCATACAGCTCCTGTAGCACAACAACATCAAACCCTATTAACATGTTAAGATCTACAGCACCAGATTACAAAAATGTCAAATGGGAAAGTAACAATCAACTAATACTATGAAAAGACGCACGTAGTGAAGCATTATAAGGTTCAAGTTGAAGAATCTGAAAAATAAGTCTCACAGATCAGAAATCAAGAGGGACGTAAAATGGGGGTGAGTGGGGGGGAGTGATTTGGCCCTATCACAATTTAGTTTGCAAACTTTTGAGTGCTACATGCAGATTGTGTAAGGCATTTAAGAACATCAAGGTTGTTGGCTGGTGATGGGGGCACGCGTGAAGCTTGTGTTACCAAGTTGCAGGCAGTGATTACAAGGTACAAAAGCTTGAGGGACGAAAATGTTATTGGGCAAACCACAAGGTTGTTAATCCACATAATATAAATCTGTTGATTTGGACGAAACCCTGACTGCTTTATTTTAATCCAAATTTTAGCGGCCAGGTCAAGTATAACCATTGAAAGTTTATGAACTTAATTGTGATAGGGCTAAACTACAATGGGATAAATTTTTACCAAAAAAATTCAACATTTAAGAGTGCTAAAAAAAAAAAAAAAAAAGTAGTCACTCTATTATGAATGGATCCAATGTAGATACTCATTATAGCATCTCCTAAACACATGTGGCCGACCCTAACTAATCTGATAACCTCAACAGAGGCGCAATTTCAGAACTCCTAAAACTATGATTCCAATAAGAAGCTCAATGCATATAATTTAGAAATAATAAAATAAACTAGCAATTCAATCTAACTGACCTTGTCGTCTACATCAGTGAAATTCCGTACATAACAGACTTGATAGCCAAAATGCCTAAGATATCTGCCTAAAAATGAAAATTTGGAATTTGTATATTAATAGGCAAAAATATTACAACAAATAAATTAAAAAAAAAAATACATTGAGAGAGATGGACCTGTAGAGAAGATCGAAAGTGACATAGACGCGAGCGTGGCCAATATGGCTGAGATCGTAAGCGGTGACTCCGCAAACGTACATGCCCACTTTACCCTCTACTTTGGGCTTGAACTCTTGCTTGTTCTTGCTCATCGTGTTGTAAAGCCACAGCTTGTGCGATGGAATACAGGGCTGGGAGGGACTCGAAGAAGTGAGACAAGCGCGGATGATAAGGCTCCTTTTGGTGGTGGTGGTGGTGGAGGTGGGGATTCGGATTGGAATAGCGAAGGGTTTGCAGAATTTGAATAGCGTCGTAGCCATTTTTTTGGTTGTTTAGGTTGGAGTCAGTGTGTGTGACTCCCACTCTCACTCTCACTACTTACTCCGCGCGCGCTATTCCTAGTCCCTACAATCTGTCAAATTTTTATCTATCCATCAGGCTATCTATCAGCCCCTCAGAACTGTGTATTTTTGGCTAATATTACGTTTTCAATAAACATTTATTAAATTTTCTAAAATAAAAATACATCACTTTCTTAATTATTTTTCATGTCATCCCTTGGCCTGTGAACCACTTAAAAATAAACCTTTAAAAATTTTATTCAACTCTATTTTTTTATGATATACTATTTTATTTATTTATTTATGGGTAAACTTGTTAATGTTATGCTTCACTTTATTGTTATAAATAAATATATTTTTATTCTTAAATAAATAAGTTATATATATATATATTGTAAGGATTAGATTTAAATTCCTAACCCAACACGTAGATGGACTTAGGTCCAAAAAGCCCAAAACAATAAATTTGTAGAGAATGTGTTAGAAAACTGGACTTTAGTTAACCGAACAACGAGTTAGATAGGTTTGATGACAAAAGAATGAAAATACACAAGTGTAAAATGAAGAAAAAACGTCCTTGGCGAAATCCAAGGACCCTGGTTCTTATATAAAGTTCTTAGATAACGTTACAAATTTGATTGTAGACTACTACAATGTTTCTTTTTTGGATTTTCCGATCCCCAATTCTCACCCACCCCCTCTCCTTTTATAATGTCTTTCCTTTTCATCTCCACCTTCCACGTGCATGCTAGACGGTCGGTTTGGATACTTGTCCCATCAGCACTCCCTATATGTCCTTATGTAATAGTTGTAAGGTTGAAATCCACTGTTCAGGCATCACCTCCACATTAATGCAGCTAGAGAGTTAGCTGCAGTGCATTTAATGCGGAGGCAGCAGCTTTCACCTAAGATATTTTGGGGCTCCTCGTTATCTGATATCTTTGCAATACTTGTCTGCCCCAACTAAATTTTCGGGGTCGTCACCCTTGCTGATAAACCATCTTCCAGGACCTCGGCTTAGTCTGGTCGAGGACGTTTTCATTCTCGGCACACTCTCTGGAGTTATTATGACCAAATCCCACCTTTCTATTTTTCAACACAGTCTCTTTTGACGAAGGCTCCTCCTCCTCGGGCGGGTCCTTGTCCTCAGTTTGGGCCACAGGCCCAATATGCAAGTAGATAATGAACCTCAGAGCCCAAGGGCCCTACAATAGCCCCTCAAAATTCTTCTTTCTAGCTCCTCGGGAAGAAAGGAGGATTTCGATGTCTCTTCATTAGCTTCGTGCCCATTTCGCCCTTCCTTTACTTGTAAAGACGCCTTTTTGACTGCCCAAGACACGCTCTTGGCGTTGCAGCATTTGAGACACATCTTCATTAAATTCTTGCGACTTTCTATCCCCCACGTTCTACGGCGTGATGCGAAGCCTATGGTTGAGGGCTTTGCTGGGAATTGGGCGGGAATTTTCCTGCTCTCTACTCTCTCCTTGGTATAAATACCGCTCAAATCAAACCCTCTTTTTACTTTTAGCATTCACTTAGCTTTAGCACACATACACTAAATCTGCCAACCTTCCCTTTTCATTTGTGATCTTTACAAATACTAAAAGTTTGTCCGAGGAGACCTTCCTTATTTCTATAAGTCTTCACAAATCTCTACACTCTATTTTTCCATATATTTTTCTATTTTTCATACATTTCTTCTTCTCGGCCCTATTTTCTCCCTCCAACCTTTCAAGATCCCTTCAAGCCCTTATAGAAATGGGTAGGTTTAAGTGTCTAGTAGACTCCGAGGAGGAGATAGAGAACTTTAGGGCTCATTACAAGATTCCCCCAAGAGTAAGCATTAGGTATTGCGAAGAGGGGCAATGGCATGAAGATAGGCAAAAAGGAGAGGTAGTAATCCCCATGATTGCCTTCATAGAAGGCGGGATGAGAATCCCCATGGGCACCATTACCAGGGATTACCTTAGGGCCCACAGGTTAGCTCCTACTCAGTGTGCCCCGAATATGTTTAGGATCCTAGGTTCTGTAGATGCCCTCAATGAAAGTATGGGGTTAGGGCTTACCTACCACGACATTAATTGGGTCTACAATCTCCACAACCTAAAGGGACAAGGGTATTACCTGAAGTCCAAGTACCCTGAAGTCAGGCTCATTCAGTGCCTACCTGAATCCAACAAAGGCCTGAAGAAAGACTTTCTCATCGTGTCGGGAAATTGGCACAATGACCTCCCCTGCCTAACGAGAGAGGGGCAGCCAGGTGGGGTTTTGACTTAGAATAGCTATTTTTAAAGTTATATCTTCTGCGTTTTACTTTCTTTCATACCGTTTTTGATCCTTATAGCTTTTCGTTTCTTTAATGATTTTGCAGATAGACACGCTGCCGAGTCGAACTTCAACCTGGTCAACAAGGATAGCCTAGACAAAATCCTTAAGGCTATAGCCTAGACAAAATCCTTAAGGCTAAGGTGTTTATGAACTCGTATAGTCAGTTACGAGCAGCTCACTTGATCCTAGGATATACGCCGATCTCGTCAAGCTTCCAGGCTCCTAAGTGTGTCATAAGGGCCAGAGACCCTTGCCTTCACCGGATAAGCATAGCTGTCCCAGGTTTTCTCCTCCCTCAAGGCGCTCCTGTTCCAAAGGGTACCCTCATCACTCAACCTGTCCCAGAAGGCATCTCGGCCGGTTTTCATATCCCTGAGGGTGTGTCCAAAGTAGCTCTTCAACCTTCCAGCAAGGAGGAAAGCGAGGAGGAGGAAAGGCAGAAAAAGGTCGTGGATGTCTCTGACTCAGACGATCTCTATGAAGTTTTTGACCAACCCTTGTCACCTAAAACGTTAACTGGTGATCTCGGCCAGTCTTCTCAGCCTTTACCCAATCACTTCAAAGAAGTTGCATCTTCAGAGGATGAGATAGGGATCCAAAGGAAACCGAGGTCAACACTTCAAGAGCTTTTGGAGTCTCAGCCGATGAGGGATGCACCTACTAAGGCTCCTTAAACCAGGCTCCTCAGACCAGGCTCCCTACCCCCCCACCTACCTAACCCCTCCAAATCGATCCAGCTGACTCGAAGAGGAAAAGGGGTGATAAAGGCAAGGAGCTGATGGAAGAAAGGAAGACCCTGCCTCCATGAGAAACCGAAAACCAAAGGGCAGCCAAGTAACCCTAAACAATGCAGATGAGGTCAGCCACCGAGGGAGATAAAAGGGCTGACCACCAAGCTGTAGCCCCCGTCTGGGCCCCGCAAATGGAGGTGGATGGAGCTCCCCTCTTAGAGGATGCCTCCATCCGAGACTTCCAACAGGGTACAGTTGGGTATGTGGCAGATGTGGTGGAGCAATCCTTGCTACTGCCCAAGGACATGACTAACCTTAGGTCTATGAGGTAGTATAAAGTCTTCCTTGGACTGAAGAGGGATTTAACAATGGTAAGTTTATTTTTTTTATCCTTTGTATTGTTATATATTTGTCATTATTATTATTATTATTATTCATTTATATATATATTTAATTGCATCTCTTATCCCTTTTTAGGCCATCCAAGCCACCTTCAGGGCCGAGGAGATGGTGAACTACTCCTACCGAAGAATGAAGGAAAAGGAAGGGAGGAGGATTGCAGCCATGGACACCTTCCAAGTGGCTAAAAAAAGCAACAGGGATCTGAAGGCTAAGCTGGCCGAAGAAGAGAAAGAAAGAAAATATGCTGCGGCCGCTTTAAGTAGCACTGAGAAGCAGGTCGAAAGCCAGTGGTTACTTCTTCACAACGCCGAAGACCAGTTGGCTGCCACCAAGGAGTAGATAGATGCCTTTAAAAGAAAATTGGAAAAGATCAGGAAGGCCAAAGACCAAGCTAACAAGGCTAGAGAGGAAGCTGAGAAGGCTCGGGAAGGGGCGCTACAAGAAGGTTACGAGATTGGAGTGGCCGGGACCGAAGACGCCCTTAGGGTTGAGGTCCTAGGGGTGTGTAGGGTTTACTGGGCCCAAGTATGGGATGAAGCCCTTAACTGGGCTGAGGTTAAGCCTTCTTCTGTGCTTAGGAAGGCAGAAAACATCTATTACCCCCCTATTCTAAGGATGACCACTAAAGCATCATCATGTGGTTGGATAGTTCCAAACTTGTCTTCGTCCGAGAAACTCAATGAAGGTCGGATTTCCAGTTTAGCTCTCTTCAGCTCGGAGTTAGGGTCCTCGACTGGCGATCTGGCCACAGACATCACCTTGGTAGGATAAGAACCAATTCTTTCAGGTGCAGCAAAAATGACATTGATTGTACCCAACGGGGGCCTTAAAGAAGCATTCCCCTGAGCCTCTGACCTTGATTGGTCTCCCTGTCTGTTGGATCGGTACAGAAATTGTTGCAACCTCCCCTCCTTAACCAGTTGCTCCAGATGGTTCCACAATGTTCGGTAATCCTTAGTGGTATGTCCCCGGTCTTAGTGGTACTGGCAATAGAGGCTTTGGTTACGCCTCAAAGGATCTCCACTCATCTTGTTCGGCCATTTGAAATACAACTCATTTTTTATCTTCTCTAAAACTTGATGCACTAGTTCTTGGAACATGGTGTTTACCACTTGAAGGGCTGCAGGCCCAGATTGTTCGCCAAAATCTCTCCGGGGTCTGTTATTATTGTAGCGGTCCGACCTGAAATCCCTCATCTCCTGAGGAATAACCTTGCCCTTCCCCTTATCTTGCTGCTAGTCTTCCTCAACCCTATTATACTTGTCAATTTGATCCATGAGTTGACGTATACTAGTAACAGGTTTCCCCATCAAAAACTTCCTTAGGCCATGCTCGGCAGGCAGGCCGAGCTTGAAAGTACTGATGGCTACGTCTTTAAAATCATCATCTATCTTGTTCAACATCTTCCAATATCTGTCCGAGTACATTTTCAGAGTCTCTCCTTCTCTCATGGATAGAGATATCAAGGAAGTCAAAGGACGAGGAGCTCTGCTACACATAATAAAACGAGACCCAAACATTTAGGTGAGTTCCTTAAAAGAATCAATGGAACCTGCTTTCAGATTGTCAAATCACCTCATCGCCACAGTCTCAAGACTGGATGGGAAAACCTTGCACATCAAGGCTTCATTCTTAGAATGTACAACCATCTTTTGATTAAAATGGTTGACATGCTCAACAAGGTCCGTTTTGTTGTTATACAAGGTGAAAGTGGGTTGAGTGAACCGTTGAGGAAGTCTCTCTTCCCCAATCCAGCGTGTGAAGGGCGATTTGGAAATTTGGTTGAGTGCTTTACTCATGGCGTCATTTACCAGGCCTCTCGAAGATGAATTTCTGTTTCTGCGTTAATGGCGGTAGTCTTTATCATTTGAGAAAGACTCGTTGGGGGGAGTTCTGTCTTCGTCCTCCTTATCATCGGAAGAGTAGTCAGAGTTGGAAGGAGCTCGCTTTCTGTGCTCGTGGCGTAAGCTTCTCTTTAGGTAATCAATCTCCTTTTGCATGTTTCTTGCATTCTCCTCATGAGAGACATAGTTTCTACTCCGAGATTGACTCTTACTGGTGTGGGTAGGGTGTACGCTTCCCTCCTGGTCTCTCCTTCGCTTAAGTTCACGAAAATGATCTTGACGTTGAAACCCCATTGATTTTACTTGATTTGGACCTGAACCTACCATCGTTCAAAATCTAACTCACTATCGCACCAGTGATTTCCCACAAACGGCGCCAATTGTAAGGACTAGATTTGAATTCCTAGCCCAACACGTAGATGGACTTGGGCCCAAAAAAGCTCAAAAAGTCCAAAACAATGAATTTGTAGAGAATGGGTTAGAAAACTGGGCTTTAGATAACCGAACAACGAGTTAGATAGGTTTGATGATAGAAGAATTAAAATACACAAGTGTAAACTAAAGAAAAAACGTCCTCAATGAAATTCGAGGACCCTGGTTCTTATATAAAGTTCTTAGGTAACGTTACAAATTTGATTGTAGGCTGCTACAGTGTTTCTTTCCAGGATTTTTCGATCCCTAATTCTCACCCACCCCCTCTCCTTTTATACTGTCTTTCCTTTTCATCTCCACCTTTCTCGTGCATACTAGACGGTCAGTTTAGATACTTGTCCCATCAGCACTCCCCATATGTCTTTATGTAGTAGCTGTAAGGCTAAAATCCACTGTTCAGGCATCACCTCCACATTAATGCAGCCAGAGAGTTAGCTACAGTGCATTTAATGCGGAGGCAGCAGCTTTCACCTAAGATATTTTGGGGCTCCTCCTTATCTAATATCTCTGAAATGCTTGTTTGCTCCAACTGCATTTTCGGGGTCGTCACCCTTGCTGATAAACCATCTTCCAGGACTTTAGCTTAGTCTGGCCGATGACGTTTTCATCCTTGGCACACTTTCTGGAGCTATTATGACCAAATCCCACCTTTCTATTCTTCAACACAGTCTCTTCTGACGAAGGCTCCTCCTTCTCGGGCGAGTCCTTGTCCTCAACTTGGGCCACAGGCTCAATATGTGGGTAGATAATGAACCTCACTGCCCAAGGGCCCTACATATATAAATATATGTGTGTATGTGTGTGTGTGTATTAACGTGATTGTGGTATTTTGCGACTATAGCTTTAACTACCAGACAATAATGCAGGTCTCATTTGTATTTAGAAAAATCACTTCTTCTTTTTTATCTAAAATGCAATACCAAATCCTCTAATTGATAACATTTACCTTACCAGTTAAAAATGTGCCACTTGAAAATCATGACATTAAGAGTTAGGACACTAATTACATGTTAAGAGTTTTGTAGCTAAATTCGCATCCAATGTTCAAATCACTCCTCCTTTATAACTATTGAGTTATAAAAATAAATAAATAAAAGATCCTGTGAGTGATCATGTCTAGCTGAACCATCATCAATTGATAGGCCACACCAGTCCTAATTAAATGATGTGATCTAGATAATGAATATGTTAAAAATACAATGTAATTTTGTGATTGTATTAAGTTATGTCAAGATTCTAAGCACATCTTGAGTCTTGACACCAACTTTATGACAAATCATTATATTAAAAATGTTTTCAAAATCAAAACATTTTCGTTTCCCCAAGTTTATCGAACCAAAACCATTGATACCATCCCACATATATCAATTTTAATGTATGCACAACGCTCTTTCTATTTCACATTGCATGATACTAAATTGTCAGACAACAATTTTAATGTATGCACAACGCTCTTTCTATTTCACATTGCATGATACTAAATTGTCAGACAACGAGTATCATGGGATATCTAACACTTTTCCCACACAACAAAACTCTAGAATTCTAACACTTTTCCCACACACAACAAAACTC
Source organism: Quercus robur (assembly GCF_932294415.1). Classification (NCBI taxonomy): domain Eukaryota; kingdom Viridiplantae; phylum Streptophyta; class Magnoliopsida; order Fagales; family Fagaceae; genus Quercus; species Quercus robur. Next base: position 22,307,764 of record NC_065535.1, on the reverse strand, counting down.
TTGAATTTGTGTTTTTGGTTTGAGAACAATTTGACCTTATATATACATTAAATTGCTCTAGGACCCTTAGGATCTTGAGTTTAGGTTAAACCGGTTACACATAAAAGATCAATCATACCTTAGAAGTCTCACTTGACTGTTGATGTTTTCATATAGTTTATTCACTCCCACACAAAACCATAGTGCACGTGTAATAGATGGATATGGATAAATTAGGACCCATCCAAAATAACTTGCTTGGATGGCTAATAATTATTATTTATTTATTTAAAGAGGTAATTTCGCACCTGTTCGTTCATGGCCCATTTCGAAATTCGCCCATTTGCCCTGGTGCGTTTGACTAAGCTTATATGCTTAAGGAGGGGGACAAAAATAACTAACAAATATGCAAGTTTATTCACATAAAAATATATGCAGACTTATTAAAATATTTTTTTTGTCTAATTATCCACACAAAAAAAAAAAAAAAGTTTTGAATTTCTTTTTTTTTAAAAGTTAAGTTTAACCGCAAGGAAGAGGTGAATTGGAAATGAGATTGAAACCAGTTATAAAAGCTTATTTATTTATTATTATTAAGTAATAAAAGCTTTTAGGCCTACAAAAGACGGGCCCAATGCCGACACTGGCCTACCACTGATGTAATTGCATTTGAGAACAATGTCCGAACTTTGAAGCTGAGTGTCTTTTTACAGACCTTTTAAAAGTGGATTGTAAATTTGGACAGCAAGTCGCAAGTCCATATTCATCAACAACAAAAAATAAATAAATAAAGCAAGTCACAACTCCATAACTTGGGAAATTAACAAATTAATTAAATTATGCAAACACCAAACAATGCTCAACTCTGGATTTACTCCGGGAAAGAATGCACAGGCATAGCTTGTAGGAAACAAAAGCTAAATGAAGAAGCTATCCTGTTGACTAAAAACAAAACATCGATTATTCCATCAAATTTATACACGAGCATCCAGCTACCACTACAGCTGGTACCAACAAGAGATGATAGAACAGTTAGGTAAACATGTATTCCTATAAAAAACTGTTGCCACCTGATCCAAGAAAATTCTCACAGATATGTGCAGACATGATGTTCTGAAAGCAATGATGTTGCTCATGAGAAACTTGCCGAATGAATGAATGGACCATTTCGGAAAGTGGACATATTTTCAGATAAGAAGCCTTCTCCTCTGATCAAGCCAGGGAACACACCTTGTCTGGAAATGAGAGTTAGATACTAGTCAATACGAGTTACAGAGCTGGTTTACCATGTCTTAAAATTCATGGTCATACCCCTATTTACCAAAACATAATCATTAAGATACTCCCACCCGGATCCCGACCCCGACCCAAACCCTAGCAATTCAACCTAGAATCAACTGCTCTAGTCTGATGCTGAAGAGATTGTTCCATTGATTACTCTGTTTCTTCAAGGCCTTTCCCTTTTAGGGTCATTACTATAAGAATCAGTTTTCTTTATTCTCTACCATTTCTTTACTAACATCCAGTAAATTTGTCAAAAGAACAAATCAGGATATAGTCAATAATTTTAGATAAACTATCAATCTTATCAAAATTAAAGCATAAGGGCAATTCACCTTGTCTAATGCTACTGCAGCAAAGGCGATTGTCGTCTATGTAAGTTGCTTGGAGACCCATCATCCATGAACCCACTGATGTATCATCATGAGCGTAAGTCTTCAGAGATGCACTGCATATGATAAGTAAACGAAAATGAGATTTAAACTTGTACAAAGGGGATTAAAAATTTACTAATTCAACCACTTCAGTTTAATACAGTGGAAGGAAAGAAATGGTGCCAATATGATTAGCAAAACTACTGAACTCCAACGTCTTGTACAGTTAGCTTATCATAAATCTTTAAGCAGTTTACCGGCTCTCATGGTTTAACTGAAATATATCAATTATTTTTATCACTTGGACTTACAAGGACACCTTTGTTGGAAAAATATGCAAGTTTACAATCAATGAAAGTCATGAACAAACCAATTGGGCTGACCATCAGGCAACTTATAGGCCTCAATTGATAATAAGTCTCAAAACAAAAAACCGAATTTCTGGTAGAAACCACATCCTGTTTTCCCAGTGAAGGCATTGACAACTAACCTGTTTATGTTAACATACTGAGCTAAATTCTTGGAGAGTATTATAAGAGCACTGCCTGCATGTCGGAAGTAACTGAACAAAGAAAAAGTAATCATGGTCAAGTTCCATATCATGGCAATTGGTGCAGCAAGCAGCACCATCGTAAAAAGAAGTGTCAATTACATAATTCATCTCTAAAGGAGGACAGATGCAGGCTGCCCAATACAGTTACAACACATTACTAATTAAAAGACATTAAGTGACATAAAAAGCATTGCATGCTGAATCGCACAAGAATATATGAAAAGCATATATATATATATATAACAGTAATAATAAAAATTTGTTATTAACAATAATAAAAATAATTATAAACTCCAAATTGTTCTCATCCACAAGCTAGATCACTTACGATTTCTCATCACCAAATTTCCACCAATCAGGTTCATACCAAGGCTTTCCCCTGAAAATGAACAACAATTTAGATGCTGAAAAGATGATTTCAATAACCTTTGGATTGAAAATGCTTTCAGGTTAGAGTAAGCAGAGGTTAAAACCTTCCATTTTCTGACAAATGCACTACTAAATATTGATGACAGAAAGGCAAAAAAAAAAAAAAATACACATAATTTAATTTGTTGGTGGCAATATAATAATGTTAAGGTTGCTTGAATTAGCAGCGACATGCCAAAAAGAGTCCGACATACAGATGATAATGAAAATATTATTGTTCGAACTGATTTAATGATTAAAGAAATAATGCTAGTGACATGCCAACAAGGGTCCTATATAACAATGTAGGAACAACTTACATTACCAACAACAAAGGTCCTACAATGGAGGTAATTTAAATTTTTCAGAAAAGAGTATGTTCTTCTGTCAGTCAATAATGATATTAACGAAGGTATAATTATTAACATGACTACAAGATATCAAAAAGTGAACGGCTATCAAAATATCACCATATAGGGCTTTTTAACATTATGAAATAACTAATCAATAAACTACACATTTTTGAAAACAAACATAATTTCAGATAAGCACCTTGTTGTATGCTAAAGTATGTAAAGTTAGTTTAGTTTATCAAATATCAAAGGGGAAAATTAGGCATTCAGGATGCATACTAAAGCATCCTCCCAAAATATCAATCAAAATACATCTGAAAAGGCAGTATAACAGATGGACTATTTCCATCTAATGATATCCACGAAAAATAAAGATCAAATAAAACCAGACTTCTCTAAACAGAAAGCTCATGCCCCTCAAAAGTCTGCCTATTTCTTTCCCTCCATATGGTCAATATGGGACATGCATATAGTAATATCTGTCATGGATGAAAGCAATCACACTTGATGTAAAAAAAGATATAATATAGTATATACTCTTCAGATATCACATCTCCTGACTTCATACACCCAATGTATGCACCATCTTGACCACGACGATGTTCAAGAAGTCCAATTAATGCCTCTGCCAAACCAGAAAACAGTGTAAATGATGTATCAAAATTCTGAATATACCAAACTGTGATGTTCTGGAAAACTAAATGAATATGTAAAAGCATTACCAAGATCAAGGTCTATATTGTCATCAACTTTTACAAAAAAATCTGCATCCCATTTTTGAACTGCAGTACTGAGGAAGAACTTTGCTTTCTTGGGAAGCTCTTCTTGAGCCTCCTCATGACCTTCCTAATACATTATAAGAAAAAAAAGGTCAAACTCTATGCTTTGCATGTTCACTAAGATATACAATGAGAAGCAAGTTACTCAAACTCGAGCATAAACAATCCATCTTAAGGAAATCAAAAGTTTCTTTGCATTAGAAGTTCAATTTATATGGTGAGAATCAGTGTGCTAAGCAGTATTGAGATACTCTGATAAAGCCTAATTATTGAAAGCAAAAGCAAAAAAAAAAGAAAATAAGAAAAGAAAAGTATTCATCCTGGAAGTTAAATTGATTCAAAATGTCCAAATGTCTCTGTTAAGACCCGTCACTAATAAAGATATCAAAATAACAAACTTTCATGCCAATTTGTATAATCCAAATTCCAAAAAGGTGGAAAACTGACCGGTTGAATTTTAATTACATTACTTACTAGAATCAAGAAATCTTTTGTTGAGCGATTTTCCTCATTGATATTGCGATCTAAGCTATCACCTCGATTAGCACTGTCAATTTCAGAAAAAAGAAAAGGAAAATTTAAAGAGAAACACTCTAGTTACCAAAATCGTTGAACTGGTTATTCTAAAAGAGCCAACAAAAAGAAAAAAAAGGCATATACTGATATTTAAGGGTTAAGTTGTTGTAAAAACCTCCGACCAATTACAAAACGTATGACCACTCCTCTTTCTTCAAGTTTTCTCAAGGCATCACCTGTAAAAGCCACAAAGGTGCCCAAAATACATCGCTTAAAAATAGAAGCGTATATATGCTTGAAATTGCTCATTCGCAATACAGACCTCATAGTTTAGACATGCCAAACAACATTGTAAAAATTTATGTAAAGAAAAGAGATAGAGATACAAGAGTAATTGATTCCATGTAAAAAGGAAAGAAAAAAAAAAAAGAAGAAGAAGAAGCACATGTGGAGAATTATGATTAAAGCTTTGTACATCTTGACTTGAAATCAAAATTGCCAGAAAAAAAAAATCCTTGGGAGCTTGCTTAAATATATAAAATGTAATGCTTAAATAATTTAAATATGTCTTGATTGGTTAAACTCCAATCAAATATTGATTAAAAGTGATGCAGGACAATCCAAAACAAAGCAACATGAAAATTAAAGGAAAAAAAAAAAACCCTGTAAGCACGACGTTATCAAAGAAAAAAAGCAAAAGATCAAGTGTTTAAAATATTGTGACAATGATTACTTTAACCAACATGCACCCTTGTATCAATAGATAGTAATAGTGTTCAGATACAAGAAAGTGCAAGAAATGGATGTAAATACCTAGACCTTATGTTAAATGTGACTTTTCCAAAAGTATTTGCAATCTCGATATTTATCAAAGAATGAATAAGTAATAGAAACGGCATAATGAGTGATCAGAAACCCAACTGACCTTTTGGCATCCAAGACCCTCTAAACACATTTCGCTTCAAGCGACTACCAAATCCAGTATAAACTCCAATAACAGCAAGAAGCTTTTTTCCAGAAGAAGACCCACTTTGCTGTAATTGTTTATTGAGGTACCCTTGACTCTTTGCCAAAGTCAATTCCATCTCAGCTTCCACAATCCTCCTCTCCAAATCTCTAAAAACAAACACCATAGATGATACCAATACAAACACTACATAGTGACACACAGTATCATATCAACAATCGAGCAATAAAAAGAACAATAAGAAAGGCAGTACCTGCATCCAAGAACTGTTAGCTTATCTTCAACTGTAAGAATCTTGGGTCTCTGGCAACAATAACACACATTAACATCATAAACATAAATTGAATTGAAAAACACGAAAAAGAAACAGACATCAGCACATATCACCATTCCTCAATTACATTTTGGGCAAAATGCAGAACGACCCACTGTGCTATCAATTTTGTATTATTGACCCCTGACCTTTAGGAATAGTCCAAATTGACCCCTCCATCTATAATTACAATTAACAGAAAATGGTGACCATTTTCTGTCAGTTATAATCAACAAAAAATTAATAGGGAAAGGTAAATTTGGATAATTCTTAAATGTCAAGGGCCACTAAGCCAAATTTGATAGCAGAGGAGTTAGATTGCAACTAACCTATACCCCAGGGATCTTTTTGCAATTTGGCAATTAAGTTTCTTGCGGAAATTGTAAAAAGAGTGAGAGCCTAATAAGAGGAAATTAAAACAGACCTGGAGTGAGTTCTTGTAAAGAAGATTAGTAAGTACTTTTCTGTTCTCGGCGTCTTGCCACAATCTGATTATTGCAAAAAATGCATAAAATTTGGTCAATTTGTTACTGATCCAATTCCAAATCGACTTCATAACAATAACAGTGGAATTGTAATCGCTAATTTGTAATTGAAATCTCATAGATCCTAAATCTACAGCGACGACAATTTTAGCAATGCTAACTGTAACGATTAGTTTGATTTGGCTTAACTAGAATTTGAATAATTAGAGGGAAAATGAAATCTAGGAAATGTAGAAAGAGAGGAAAAAGAGTGAGAGAGAGAGAGAGATTACCGGCCAGCAACGTAGAGCCAGGCAAGGCAAGAGAAGAAGGCCATGAGGAGCGAGGGTTTGGAGGTCTGGAGAGGCTTAGATCTCCATCGCCTTTCTGATTTCATTGTAGTCGGTAAGCCCTCCATCTCGAGATGAAGAGAGAGAGAGAGAGAGTACACTACAATATGTATATGTATATGTGCAATGATTGGTGAGTTTGAAGCAGAGATATGATGGTTTTGATCATTGAGAAAATGGAAGAAGAGAAGTCAGCGACGCGTAACAGACAAGGTTTTGAAATTTTTTTTTTCTCTTTAAAAAAAAAAAAAAAATTTCTAGGAGAGAGATAATAGTATAAAATATAATATAAAATACCTGTAGAAGTGCGGAGCCGTTTCTATTTGATGTGGTCGGTGGAGCTTCCAAGGCCAGGGAAGTCTTGTTTTGAATCTTTTGATGATGTTTGTTGGGCAGGGCTTTCTCTAGTGTTTAGTACAAATATCTCGTGAATTCAAGTTAAGCTTTTAATTTTCGTTAGTGGTTGGTGCACACATCTTTCCGCAAACTTTAAAAATCATGTTTTGAAATCATTTTGGAAAAAATTATTTTTTCAATTTAACTGAAATCATATTTTAAGGACATGATTTCACTTTATACTCACAAAGTGTATGATCAATAAAAAAAAAAAAAAAAAAAAAAGCTATCACCTAAAATTTGTTATAAAATTATTGTGAAAATGTTGTCATTACTCTTTTTAAATAGATTTTAAAACTTTGGAGCATCTCTTAGATTTGTTTTTTTTTTATGCTATATGATGAGATATCCAGTATCCCAAGATTTATTGCATTTTACTTGATTACCATTTTTGTTAATATGAACTTTTTAGAAAAAGATTCTAAAAATAAAAAGTTTTTTTTTTCCTATTTCCTATATAAAAAGCGCAAATGAGCATGTGAACAGTGCTTTGTCAAGCACCTATCTTGCTCTTTGTTTATTGTTTATTTAGTAATTGCAATAACCTTTTTACCCTTAATATACAAGTAGGTTGATATCATTTAAAAAAAAAAAAAATGTATGCATTTGAGGGTTTTTTTTTGTCTTTTTCTATATATACTAGTAAGGGGCTTGCACGTGCTATCTCTTGAGTGAGGAAATTTAAGATAGATATTTTTTTTATTGCATTTTACTTTATTACCATTTTTGTTAATATGAACTTTTTTATAAATAGATTCTAAAAAAAAGTTTGTTTGTTTGTTTTCATTTTTTTTTTTTTTCTATTACCTATATAAAAAAAGCGCGAATGAGCCTATAGTGTTTTGTCAAGTACCTTGCTTGCTCTTTGTTTATTGTTTGTTTAGTAATTGCAATAACCTTTTTACCCTTAATATACAAGTAGGTTGATTCCATTAAAAAAAAAAAAAAAACTGAATGCATTTAAGGATTTGTTTTGTCTTTTTCTATATATACTAGTAAGGGTCTTGCACGTGCTGTCTCTTGAGTGAGGAAATTTAAGATAGAATTTTTTTTTTTTTTTTTTTAAAAGTAGTATCAAACCATGTATTTAAATTTAGAATAGTTATTTAACATATGACTATTTATTATTTTCAAAAAAACATATGGCTATCTATTTAGTGTGGGTTTGGATACTGCTTATTTTACTAAAAACTGAAAACAATAAAAAAAAAATTTTCAGATTACTGTTCACACCAAAAACACTATTCATTTATCTATTTGCACTATTAATGTCCCATGAACAGTGCAATAGGCGCTAGTTTTTTTTTTTTTTAAAAGAAAAAAAGAAAAATGCGTTTGCGTGAAGACGCAGACGCAATCCAAACACTCTCTTAGTATGATAATTTCATAGAAGAAGGTATTTAGTATGAAATGATACCATGTCAGCAGTATCAAAATCCAATAAGTGTGAGACATGTCAGCAAAAAATAACTAACCCACTAACAATTAAAAGACATATGTTAATGGGTAGTTATTTTTGCACAAATGTCTCTCGTTTATTGGATTTTTATACGGATGACGTGGTATCATTTGATACAAAATATTTTTTCATTTCTTAGAACCTATTTACTATAGACAATATGTACTCAAAAAAAAAAAAAAATTCTACTAAGAATGATAACAAATGTCGTCATCTTCCAACAATTAACAATTAAGTTTTGATAAAATATTGTCGCAATATTTAAATTTTCGCAATAAATGATGACATATTTTACAATTGAAACTCTTCATCAAATTAAATAATTACAACCATTTGCAATGAATATTTTTTTATTCATACTTCCTTCTTTATTATTTTATTTTATAAGTCTAATTACGATGTTTAGCTTACTTAATTTTTAATGAACACCTTTTTAAGAAAGAAAACAAATAAAAAAAGAACAAAATAACAAAAGACATATGTTATTGAAGTTTCTACTAGATAAAATTATAAATCTAGAAGATTTAAACCCCTAATAATTAGTGTTCTCTAGGTAACAAACAGAATACTATACATCATCATTTTTACTTTCTAAGTATGATTAACACATAAAACTCAAAATACATAAAGAAAATTTTTGGGACATTCAAATTTAATGAGGCATTTTAGTTGTTGCACAATGAAATATTCTAGGAATCATAAGATTTTGTTAAGGTTTAACTAAGAGAGTAACAAACTAACAGTAGGAGCTATATACTTTGATAGAGAAGCAGAAAATAATCCATCTCCAGATCGTCCAAAGGGTTCGTCCAGAGCCTACAGCGCAGGTTGATCCAAGAGTCAACCCAGAAGAAGGAGAGACGTCCATTAAATAATAGCACCACTCCATAAGTTTAAGTCTCCCATGGACGACAAGATCGTCCATGAGAAGTCGTCAAGTATCCTTGGACGACTAAACCACCCTACACCAGACGGACGAAACCTCAACACTTAGACTTTCAGCAACCCTCAACTATCTCGACAAACCCTTCGAATAAGTTAACTTCCATTTAGCAGTTACCATTTTATATCCGTTGAGGGAGTTTACTCCGGAGTTGTTGGATTCCACAAAACCTGGGGAGGTTATCGAACAAGTAACCGCCCCAGGCTCCCTATATAAGAGACTGGTCTGGACCCGACGGGGGTAAGTCTTTTTCTCAGACACATTTCCAAAACACTTGGAATTTATTCTTCTACAAATCTAACTTCTCCATCGGAGGGGGTTCGACCGGTCTTCTCCGGTCTCCTCTTTTGATCGCATTCTCTTCCTTGCAGGCCATCAACCGCTTGAACAGCCCACCGAAGCCAGGCCATTCTACCTTACTGATTTCGAACATTATCATACTTGTTTACAAATTATAAAGGAGGAAATTATTCAACTTTAAAATTGGAGGGGATGAAACTACCCCAAACATAAAGGAGGAAAGTACTTTTTTCCATAATTCTTTTTTGTTGGAAAAACTATGTGTTTTTTACTTAAACAATGTGTTAAAAAAAAAAAAAAAAAATTCAACCCAAGAAAACTGTGTAAAACTATGAATTTTGGTTCAACAAATTGGCTAAAAGAAAAAAAAGCTCAGGAACACAATAAATGTCACGATATTTTTTCAATACCTTTATTTTAGCTATTGTGGGCCTTGGTATGATATTTTATAATTTTATTTTAGAGTAATGCTACATCTACAACATTTTTACCATAAATCCTAAGTGATAAATTGTTATTAGTTTTTAATTGGGACAACCACTTTAAACTATGCATTAAAAAAAAACAACAAACAAAAAATCAACAAAAGAAAATTGTGCATGAAACAGTGGATTTTTGCCCACCAAATTTGACTAAACCAAAAAAGAAGTATAAGAACACGACAAATTGTCACAATATTTCCACAATATCTTTATTTTCAGCTGTGGTAAGTTTCGGTTTGATATATTATTATTTGTTTTATAGAAATGTTATCTCTATAATATTTTCTTAACAAATTCTAGTTGGCAAATTTTTACTAATTTAAAATGGACCCATGACACTTTTTTATCCATCAATAGTAGCTTACCTATGATTTGTTGTGAAATTAATGTGAAAATGTTGTGGACTTAACATTTTTTTATTTGATCTATAAGAAACTAAGATCTCAACATTTTCACAAAACATTTATTTTTATTTGTGGTTGGTCACAGTCTCATATTTTATTATTTTATTTTGACTTATAAGAAATTGACACCTCAATAATTATGGAAATATTGCGAAATTTGTTGTGTCAGTATAACAATATATATGCAAGCTCATATAATTTTTTTTTTTTTTAAAGAGCACAAACCGATGGCTGAAAAAAAAAATAAAAAATAAAAACAATGAATGATACATATTGAACAAACCAAAAAGTACTGTAATTTTTACACATTCACTCAACAAGTGTTACAACATTTTCACAAAAAATTTGTAGGGCCACAATTCTAGTGGCCCAATCCTTGTTGGTCAAGTCTTGGTCCAAAAAGCCCCACACAATAAATTTTTTGTAGAGTATAGGCTAAAGAACTTGGTTTCAGTTAGCTTAAATGGCTTGTTACATGGGTTAAGAAAATACAGAAAGAAGAACGAAAAAGATGGACGTGAAGAGAGATCCTTCTTAAGTGATCAGGCTCGAAACTTCCTTCCTAGGCATATATTAATATAGTAAAATTTCTTTCCTGTGTTCCTCCTCTCCTCTTTTTTCTGTCCCCCTCTCTTGGGGGACTTTTACATATTATATAGGTCCTCTCCTATCATTTGGACTTTACACTTGTTAATCATCTAAACCCCTACTTGAGCACCTGTCCCATCAGACACCCTTATCAATTCTTTGTGAGTTGCAGTGACCAAGGTAGCACTGTTCAGAAGTCTTTTCTTCATTAATGCGGCCAGGAGAGTAGTTGTGATGCATTTAATGTGGTGGTGGCAGCCTTTGCTGAGATATTTTGGGTTTCCTTCCTTTTTACGTATTTGGGGGATGGACTACAGTGGCTGGGACGCACCTTTGATCTGGATTTTGTAGTGTCCGAGGAGGAATTACTCCTCGGACATGTTCTCTTTGCCCCAGTGGGCCTAAATAAGGATTACCTGGGCCACGATATCTCCTCGGAAGAACTGGTCCTCGGACGGGCCTAGGGCCCAGCCAACTTATTATTCTGGGCCGATCCCCACAATACCCCTCAAAACTCCGGTTTTTGATCTCCTTCTGAGGAGAAAAGCGAGGTTTTGACATTATAAAGGATGGAATTAATTAGATCCTGGTTCGCGCGTGTGGGCAGTCACTTTTGACGCGCTACAATTTACGAGGCGCGGCTATTTACTCCAAGTGGCCTTGTGTCTCCCTTATCCAACGGCGAGGTGTAGATCCCACGGCTAGCGTTCTCCCTTGAATTCTTGAGCGGGAGTGATTTTCTTTTTTCCCTCTTGCTATATAAAGCCCTAGAGAGGCTCATTTTTTCTTTTTTATCTGCATATCAGAAGTCCAGAGAACACCAGAGAACTCCAGCACCCAGAAATCTACGAACACTCCCGTTCTTCAAATTTCCATAGCCGTTTCTACGAAGCGTTCTTCCTTGAAGAGATTTCCAAGCATCCTACTGAACGTTTGTGAAGATACTCGAAAGTTCCGGGCGTTTCGTTGCTTCGAATTTCTCCTCAGATTTCAATTTTCTCCTCGGTTTTTATTCCTGTCCCTCCAGTTCAACTTAGATGGGTAGATTCAAGGATCTAGTAGACACTCCGGCTGCCATGGAGGCTTTTAGGGCGAAATACCACATTCCGCAGGGGGTGGTTCTGTGATACTGTCCCCTAGAAGGAGTATTGACAGATAGAGACGTGGGCGAAGTTGTCATTCCTATGATTGCCTTTATAGAAGAAGGAATGGCACTCCCCATGCGTAGGATTACCCGGGACTACTTGTTCCACCATAGGTTGACACCGCATCAGTGCACTCCAAACATGTTCAGGGTATTAGGCTGCATAGATGTCTTGAACGAGCGGATAGGTCTAGGCCTGACCTGGCATGATGTGGTTCACTTGTACGAGTGCCACTATGTTGAGAAGGGAGGGTATTACCTTAAATCTCGGTCCGAGGTTGTTAGGCTAATCTCCTGCCTCCCCATATCCAATAAGACTATGAAGGATGATTTCCTCATTGCCTCAGGAGAGTGGAGCGATGGTTTTCATTGTCCAACTCGGGCAGGAATTCTAGGTGCGGCGCCTTTAGGGCCAATCCTTTAGGGAGGGGGCTTAGCTCTTTGGATTCATTCACTTTTTTGCTTAAGAATCGAAAAACTTTATAACTTAACTCTAACCTCTTTCTCGGCTATTTTGCAAATAGAGCTCAAGTTGCTCCTAAGCTAAGCCACGTAAACGTTCTGGCCTTGAACTATCTGTTGAGGTCAGAAATCTACGTTACCGAGGATAGGCAGCTACGCGCGACTCATTTGGTTTTGGGCTACCAACCCCTAACCCGTTCCTTCCAAGCCATTGGCCACGCCATAAGAGCTGGTAGTCTAAGGTTGACTAGGATTGACGTATCCAAGCCCAAGTTTCTGGCCCGACAAGATCTTAAGCTTGTCGTGTTACCTGGCGTTCGGAATCCTCCACCAGCTGCGCAATTGCCTCCGCCAAACAACCTTGAAGTTGCTGCGCCAGTTGAAGGAGAGACCGATCATCTCGTCTTTCTCTTGAGGAGGAGATAGACGAGTTCTATTTCGAAGAGGAGGTTCATAAAGCCCCTTTGATTGAGCTTTCGGACCCTGAAGGAGAGCAGGATCGAAATTTTGTGGTCGGCGCTCCAATTATTATAACCTGCTCGGAAGACTCCTCAGAAGAAGAGGTAGACAATATGGCCGGCAAAGGAAAAAGCCTACGAGATTTGATGGCCTCCCGAGGAAAAGGTCAATCTTCAAAGGTGTCTGCTCAGTCGCAGACCCAGGACCTTCCTCCAGTCGCTCCTCAGGTTCCTTCTGACCTCGGCCTCAAGGTTAACCCGGACCTAAAAAAGAAAAGTCCAGTTGAAATCCCTGAGGAAGGCGAGGTGGTGCCCCGCCAGGGCAAGCAGCAAACAACCACCCGGGGGCAAAAGAATAAAAGGGCTTCCTTCGTAGAAAGCCGAGAGGAGGAGAACCGGGCTGAAGTACGTGTTCAACCACGCACTTGGAGCCCGAAGTTGGAGGTAGATGGGGTTGTTATCCCCTACACTGCCTCGGTCCGAGAATACAACAGGGGTCGAGTAGGGTACATAGCTGAGGCTTTGGAGCAGCCCGTACTCCTCCCTCGGGATATGGAGGCCTACGGGCGGTTCTCTCAACCCGAGCTCTTTCTATCCCTCAAGAGGGACCTTGCAATGGTAAGTGACTCTTTTACCCTTTCGTTAAATCATTAGACATTGTTGCATTCTAAGACAATTTTGTTTTGTTGGCAAATCACTCAGCAGGTGTTTGTGGCTGAGGAGTTCTGCCACAGCAACTGCAGCTTAGCTGAAGCTGAGGCCCAATCTCGTACAGAGGTGGAGAAAACCGCGGGGTCCCTTAAGCAAGAGAACCTTGAACTTGCAGAGAAGTTCAAAGAGGCGGAGAAAGGCCGCAAGAGCGCCCTGGTTGGACTAAAAAATGCCGAAACTCAAGCTGAGGACCAGCGCCAAAAGTTGTTCGTGACCGAGACCAGACTTGCCACTGAAAAGCAAACAGTGCTGGATCTCAAGGCTGTGCTACAAAAAGCTGAGGAGGAGGTCCGGCGGGTTAAAGAAGAGGCTCAGCTGATTCGGGAGGCTGCAGAGGCTGAAAAGAAAGCTGCTTATCAGCTTGGGGCTGAAGAAACTGAAGCCAGGCTCTCCGAGGAGATTCCGGAGGTGTGCAAGGATTATTGCAGCATCTCATGGGCTCATGCCCTTGATGCTACAGGGATTCCTGCAGATTCGGTGCTGAGGTTGCCTGAGAAGGTCTTCTTCCCTCCGGAGATCCGAGAGGTTCCTGATGGCGCCCCTGAGGCTTCTGAGCAGGCTATGGCTATTCTTGACACCATCCTTCTGCTTGATAAAGCCAAGGATCCTGCCAAGGAGTCCATTTCCGAGGTTCCTGCTCCTCAGCCAGAGCAGAAAGAAAATCCTCCTGCTGAGGCTTAGCTTCTAGGTTTTTAATTCCTATACTTTTTTTTTTTTTTGGAACGAGAGTTGTCTTATTTTTTGTTCTTTTGTAAAGACCTCTCTTTGTATCGACCTCGGCTTATTAATATAGAATGTTCTTTTTTCCATTCTCTTCTGATGTTTATTAATACTATTCCTCTATTTACCGTTTGCAACAATATAAACAAATATAAACGAATAAGAAAAAAGGAGTGCCGTGCGGCGAATTTAGAATGATAGTTGCAATTATACTAAACTACGCACGTACCTCAAATTTGCACAAGAGTTTTGAATTATTAACTTTCCCCAAGTCTGTGGTCCGAGGAGCCATGCAAGACTTAGGTTTTGTTTAAAACTTGTATAGATGCCATAAGTTATTAATTTCCCCTAAGTCTGTGGTTCGAGGAGCCATGCAGGACTTAGGTTCTGTTTAAAACTTGGATAGATGCCATAAGTTATTAATTTCCCCTAAGTTTGTGGTTTGAGGAGTTATGCATGACTTAGATTCTGTTTAAAACTTGTATAGGTGCCATAAGTTATTAATTTTCCCTAAGTCTGTGGTCCGAGGAGCCATGCAGGACTTAGGTTCTGTTTAAAACTTAGATAGATGCCATAAGTTATTAATTTCCCCTAAGTCTGTGGTCCGAGGAGCCATGCAGGACTTAGGTTCTGTTTAAAACTTGGATAGATGCCATAAGTTATTAATTTTCCCTAAGTCTGTGGTCTGAGGAGCCATGCAGGACTTAGGTTCTGTTTAAAACTTGTATAGATACCATAAGTTATTAATTTCCCCTAAGTCTGTGGTCCGAGGAGCCATGCAGGACTTAGGTTCTGTTTAAAACTTGGATAGATGCCATAAGTTATTAATTTCCCCTAAGTCTGTGGTCCGAAGATCCATGCAGGACTTAGATTCTGTTTAAAGCTTGGATAGATGCCATAAGTTATTAATTTCCCCTAAGTCTGTGATCCGAGGAGCTATGCAGGACTTAGGTTCTGTTTAAAACTTGGATAGATGGAAATGGACCAATGTAATGATCATGGAACAAAACATAGGCAGAACTGTTTTCATTAATAATAATATCTTTTTAGATTATTTACATTCCACGGGCGAGGTACAGTTTTTTCATCTAAGTCTTCTAGGTAATAAGCACCTATTCCGACCACAGATGTGATGCGATACGGTTCCTCCCAGTTGGGTCCCAGCTTGCCCCAGGAAGGGTTCTTAGCGCCGCCGAGAATCTTCCTCATTACGAGGTCACCTGGACTTAAAGGTCGCAGCTTTACATTAGCATCATATCCCCGCTTTAGCTTCTGATGATAATAGGCCATATGGATCATCGCTTTTTCCCTTTTTTCCTCAGCTAAGTCTAGACTTCTCCCCAGTAACTCGTCATTGTTTTCTGGGGTAAAAGTGCTAAACCTCAATGTAGGGAAGCTGTTCTCGATTGGGAGTACAGCTTCGGCCCCATAAGTCATTGAAAAGGGAGTTTCGCCCGTTGACCGTCGCGGCGTCGTTCGATAGGTCCATAAAACATGCGGGAGCTCTTCCACCCATCTCCCCTTTGCATCATCCAATCTCTTTTTTAGACCGCTTACTATGACTTTGTTCACGGCCTCGGCTTGCCCATTTCCTTGGGGGTAGGCAGGAGTGGAATATCAGTTGGTGATGCCAAACTCGTTGTAGTATTCCCTGAAGTTCTTACTATCAAATTGAAGACCGTTGTCCGAGATGAGGGTGTGAGGAGTTCCGAAGCGCGTAATAATGTTTTCCTAAATGAATTTCTTGGCATCCACGTCCCTGATGTTGGCCAAAGGTTCAGCCTCTACCCACTTGGTGAAATAGTCGGTGCCGACTATTATGTATCGCTTATTCCCTGCTGCTTTAGGGAAAGGACCGACAATATCAAGACCCCATTGAGCAAACGGCCAAGGGTTGGAGAGGGGGTTAAGGATTCCTCCAGGTTGGTGGATATTTGGGGCGAATGTCTGGCATTGATCACACTTCTTCGTATATTCTTGGGCATCTCTCTGCATATTCGGCCACCAGTATCCCTAGGTGAGTGCCCTGTATGCCAGCAATCTTCCTCCTGTGTGACTCCCACAAATTCCCTCATGTAGCTCTTCAAGCAGGGACTCGGACCCCTTTGGGTGTATACACAATAGGTACGGCCCAGAATAGGAACGCCGGTATAGCTTGTGGTCTTCCGACAACCAAAACCGAGGAGCATTCTTTCGTATCTTCTCGGCCTCTAGTTTTCCCTCTGGTAATGTATCATCTTTGAGGAAGTTCATTATAGGATCCATCCAGCTGGGACTCTTTCTAACCTGATGGACCTGAGCTGGGTCTCTTCTAATTGAACTCGCTTGGACTAGATCCTCAACAAGGATCATTCGCGACAGATCATGCGCCGAGGACGTGGCAAGAGTGGCCAGCGAATCTGCATGTGTGTTCCCACTTCTGGAAACATGTGTCAGATTGAAGGATTCAAAATCCCACTGCAGGCGTTTGACTCGTCCGAGATACTCTTGCATTCTAGCATCTCTAGCTTCTAAATCACCCATCACTTGGCCAACGACCAATTTGGAGTCCGAGAACGCTTCCATTGCCTTTCTACCCAATTTTTGAACCATCATCATTCCTTGAAGTAAGGCTTCATACTCGGCCTCGTTGTTCGTGGCCGAGAACCCGAGTCTTAGCAATTTTTCAATGGCAATACCTTCGGGCGATATTAGAACTAGCCCAATTCCAGATCCTTTTTGGTTGGTCGCGCCATCCACGTAGACTTTCCAGCGCAAGGTCTCCCGTGTTGAGATTGTGCCAACTGATTTTCCATCCATGCCTTCCTTCTTGGTTATTGTTTCTATAAAGGGTTCAGCGAATTCTGTGACTAAGTCCGTGAGGACTTGACCCTTGACAGAAGACCTGGGCATATATTTGATATCAAAGGCCCCCAAAAGTGCACTCCACATGGCGACCCTTCCTGTGTAGTCGGCGCTTCGAAGCACCGATCGAAGGGGAAGTTGGGTTAGAACGATGACTGTGTGTGCCTGAAATTAATGGGGGAGTTTTCGCGTGGCGTGCACCACTGTTAGAATTGCCTTCTCCAGTGGTAAGTAATGCACTTTAGCCTCATGTAACGATTTACTCACGTACTACACTGGTCGCTGAACTCCATTATCATCCCGTAATAGTA
Source organism: Quercus robur (assembly GCF_932294415.1). Taxonomy (NCBI): domain Eukaryota; kingdom Viridiplantae; phylum Streptophyta; class Magnoliopsida; order Fagales; family Fagaceae; genus Quercus; species Quercus robur. The sequence goes on along the minus strand of NC_065535.1, from coordinate 22,290,205 downwards.
CCAGGCTCACAGCATGAGGGGCTACCGCTATGTATGCAAACAGTACCTCGTCTGCCTCAGGGCTAGACATAATGGGTGGTCGCGATAAGTATTCTTTGAGTTGCTAGAAGGCCAGGACACAATCCTCCGACCACTCAAACCCTTTCCACTTATTCATTAATAGGTAGAAAGGTCGGCATCGGTCTACAGATCGTGATATGAACCGGTTCAATGCCGCAACCATGCCAGTGAGTTTCTACACTTCTTTCAGATTCTGAGGAGCCTGTAGGCTATTGATCGCTTTGATTTGATCTGGGCTTACCTCTATCCCTCTGTGGGTTACCATATAGCCTAGGAATTTCCCAGATCCGACCCCGAATGAGCACTTGGAAGCATTGAGCCGCAACTTGTGCTCCCTTAAGATGCCAAAAATGATCTCTAGGTCTTTCACGTGCTCGGAAACCACCTTGCTTTTCACCACCATATCATCTATGTAGACTTCAATAACTTTGCCTAGTTGCGGTTCAAACATTCTGGTCATCATCCTTTGGTACGTTGACCCTGCGTTCTTTAGTTCGAAAGGCATCACCTTATAGTGGTAGTTTCCGACGGGTGTTATGAACGCCGTTTTCTCCTGATCCTCTAATGCCAGAGGTATCTGATGATAGCCCTGGAAGGCATCCAGGAAGCTCATTCGAGGGTGGCCTACAGTCGCATCTACCAGTCGGTCTATTCGAGGTAACGGGAACGGGTCTTTCGGGCATGCCTTGTTCAAGTCTGTGAAGTCTACGCAGACTCGCCACTTCCCCGTTTTCTTTCTTACCACCACCGTATTTGCCAGCCATTCGGGGTAAAAGACTTCTTTGATAGCCCCTGCCTTTTTCAGTTTTGTCACTTCGTCTCTAACGGCACTGGCATGTTCCTTTGAGGGACGTCGGGGTGGTTGCTTCTTTGGAATGGAAGATGGGTTAACATTCAAGTGGTGACAAATAAGGCTAGGGTCAACCCCCGGGGCATCGTAAGCGTCCCATGCAAACACATTGAAATTTCTTCTCAGAAACCCGACCAGTTCCTCTTTTTCTTGAGGAGGCAACTCGGAGTCGACCTGGAAAAATCTCTCCGGGTCATTGTCAACGATAAACTTTTCTAAACTTTCACACCTTATCTCCTCGGCTGGCTCATTGACTTGCCCTGCCGAGGTGGCTGGTTGCTATAAGTTCTCAGAGGCCGAGGACTCGGCATTGGACCGATGTGAGATGGTGGCCACCATACACTGCCTGGCCATGGCGTGATCTCCACGAATCTCTTCTACTTGGCCTCTGGACGGGTATTTTACCTTTTGGTGAAGCGTGGAAGATACAGCTTCTAGGGCATGGATCCATGGCCTAGCTACTATCGCTGTGTAGGGCGAGTAGGCATCGACCACGATAAAGTTCACCTCCACCACCTCTGACCCAGTTTGTATGGGTAGTCTGATCTGCCCTTTTGGCGTAACAGTTTTCCCTTCGAAGCTGATAAGGGGAGAGTCATAAGCCGTCAAATCCTCCGGCCTTAGGTTTAGCCCCTTGTATAGATCAGGGTACATTACCTCTACTGCGCTACTCGGGTCTACCAGCACCCTTCTCACATCGAAGCCTCCGATTCTCAGCGTAACTACTAAGGCATCGTCGTGAGGCTGGATAGTTCCCTTCTTATCCTCGTCCGAGAATCCTAATATCAAAGAGCTTCCCTTTTTAGACCTTTTAAATCCTCTTTCCCTGTCCTCGGCAGAGAGCCGAGCCACAGATAGCACCCTGGAAGGAAATGACCTGGTTCTTCCTGGAGCGACGAGGATGACATGGATCGTTCCTGTGGGGGGTCTTAAGGATACATCTTTTCGAGGCTCTTGCATTGCCTGGCCCCGATGACCGCTTGAGGGTTGTAAAAGGTGACGTAACTTTCCTTCTCGGATCAACTGATCTAGGTGATTCCATAGATTCCTACAATCCTCAGTGGTATGTCCATGGTCCTGATGATAGTGGCAATGCAGGTTCTGGTTACGTTTCGAAAGGTCCCCAGCCATTTTTCCCGGCCATCTGAAGAAGGGTTCATTCTTGACTTTCTCTAAAACTTGTTGTACTGGCTCTCTGAACACGGCATTAACTGTTTGCATGTTATTTTGTCCAGCTTGTCTCGAAAAATCTCTCCTCGGCTGGTTATGGTTATATCGTTCCGACCTGAAATCATTCCCTTTAGGGGGAACGATCTTCTCCTTTCCCTTTCCTTGTAGCTGATCTTCTTCCACCCTTTTGTACTTGTCAATCCTATCCATTAACTGATGAACGTTGGTAACGGGTTTACCAGTGAGAGATTTTCTTAAGCCATGCTCGGTGGGGAGACCGCTTTTGAACGTGCTGATAGCGACGTTGTAACGACCCCGCTCCAACTGTGTAGATATTGTCCGCTTTGGAGCCCATACCCCTCACGGTTTTGTTTTTCCCCAGGTTGCGCTGGAGAAAAGGCCTCTACACATTGAAGGGAAGTCATTCCTTATAAACACATTCTCATGTGCTTTCCTAGGCGATGTGGGATTCCATGGAATGCAAGACCCCACTTTTGGGTCACTACAGACGTTATCGTGGTTCTCATTTAGCTCGTTATACATCTCCCAATATCTATCCGAGTACGCCTTTAGGGTTTCTCTTTCACGCATGGATAAAGACAATAACGAACTTAGGGGTCGAGGGACCCTGCTATTCGTAATAAAGCGAGAACAAAAAGCCTAAGTGAGCTGCTTATAGGAGCTTATGGAATTTGTCTCTAGGCTGTTAAACCATCTCATCGCCATTGGGCCCAAGCTTGACAGGAAGACTTTGCACATCAGAGCCTCATTTTGGGAGTGAATGGCCATTCTTTGGTTAAACTGGCTTACATGCTCCACCGGGTTTGCTCAGCCGTTGTAGATGGCAAACGTTGGTTGATTAAAGCGTCGGGGTAACTTAGCCCCTTTGATTCTGTGCGCGAAAGGTGATCTGGAGATCTGATCTAATCCCTTGTTCATAGCGTCATTTCCCAAACCCTTGCTGGACGGGCTTTCATACCTTCGCACAGGGTGAGACTCCTTCTCGTAAGAAAAGGTCTCACTTGGGGGTGTTCTCGACCTCCGTTGATAACTCACGTCCTCCTCGTTAGAGAATGCGTCTGAGCTGGAGGGAGATCGCTTTCGCTGCGCACGTCGCGACTTTCTTTTCAGGTCATCTATCTCTCGCTGCATGGCCTGATGATTGTTTCGCCTTTGGGATACGTGACTACCTATTTGGGTATGACTTTGGCTCCTCTGGGTAGTATGTACGCTCCCCTCACGATTCCTTCTGTTGCTTGGGTTGGCAGGATCATTTTGCCGCTGAGACTCAATGGGTTCTGTCTGTTGAGGGTTAGCCTGGTGTGGACCTAGTCCTGCTATGTTCAACCGTTGTGCTTACTGACACTTTAGTTCTTCCCACAAACGGCGCCAATTGTAGGGGCACAATTCTAGTGGTTCAATCCTTGTTGGTCAAGTCTTGATCCAAAAAGCCCCACACAATGAATTTTTTGTAGAGTATGAGCTAAAGAACTTGGTTTCAGTTAGCTTAAATGGCTTGTTGCATGGGTTAAGAAAATACAGAAAGAAGAACGAAAAAGATGGACGTGAAGAGAGATCCCTCTTAAGTGATCAGGCTTGAAACTTCCTTCCTAGGCATATATTAATACAGTAAAATTTCTTTCCTGTGTTCCTCCTCTCCTCTTTTTTCCGTCCCCCTCTCTTGGGGGACTTTTACATATTATATAAGCCTTCTCCTATCATCTGGGCTTTACACTTGTTGATAATCCAAACCCCTACTTGAGCACCTGTCCCATCAGACACCTTTATCAATTCTTTGTGAGTTGCAGTGGCCAAGGTAGCACTGTTCAGGGGTCTTCTCTTCATTAATGTGGCCAGGAGAGTAGTTGTGATGCATTTAATGTGGTGGTGGCAGCCTTTGCTGAGATATTTTGGGTTTCCTTCCTTTTTACGTATTTGGGGGATGGACTACAGTGGCTGGGACGCACCTTTGATCTGGATTTTGCAGTTTCCGAGGAGGAATTACTCCTCGGACATGTTCTCTTTGCCCTAGTGGGCCTAAATAAGGATTGCCTGGGCCACGATGTCTCCTCGGAAGAACTGGTCCTCGGACGGGCCTAGGGCCCAGCCAACTTATTATTCTGGGCCGGTCCCCACAACATTTATTTTTAGTTGTGGTTGGTTAGTCTTATATTTTATTATTTTATTTCGATCTATAAGAAATTAACACCTCAATAATTATGAAAATATTATGAAATTTGTTGTGTCAATATAATAATATATATATTAGCTCATATAAATATTTAAAGAAAAAAAAAAAGCACAAACGGATGATTGGGAAAAAAAAAAAAGTGTAGCTACAGTGCCAATTGAACAAACCAAAGAGGCACTATTTGCGCATTGATGCTTTTTATATATATAAATTTGTTTTGTTAGTAACTTAGTATAACAATATATATGTCAACTCATATAAATATTTAAAAGAAAAAAAAAAGCACAATAGGATGAATGAAAAAAAAAAAAAAAAACATAGTATAGCTACAATGCCAATCGAACAAACCAAAAAGACACTGTTTGCGCATTGGCACTTTATATATACATAGTCCTACAATTATTGCCGACAAATTTAATTCTGATAGCTTCATCAAAATGAACGCTATGTAGTGGAAAAAGTTGCAGCCATATATATATATATATATATATATTTCTATTTCTATTTAACTATATAAAAAGCGGCTATGCCGCTCTAGTGTTTACATACTGTTCATTCAACGTATCTAATTCATTTATAGTTGAAATTTGGTGAGGCAGTTTGCTTTTTTTTTTTTTTTTTTTTTTTTTTTTTTTTTTTTTAAAGTTTTGAACAATAGCTGCAGTTCCAGGTGGCACTGTAGCTACAGTAGTTACATTTTTTTTTCTTTCGCTTGTACTTTTTTTTCCTTTTATATATATTGTTATACTGACATAACAAATTTCACAATATTTTCATAATAATTGAGGTGTCAATTTCTTATAAGTTAAAATAAAATAATAAAATATGAAACTATGACCAACCACAACTGAAAATAAATGTTTTGTGAAAATGTTGTGACACTTGTTAGGTGAATGTGTAAAAGTTACATTACTTTTGGTTTGTTCAATATGTACTTTTTTTTTTCCTAATCATCAATTTGTGCTCTTTTTTCTACTAACTATATAAGAAGAGGCAATGCCTCTATAGTGCCCCTTTTGGTGTAGTGAGCCTTTTTTTTTTCCCCAAGTTTTGAACAGTTGCTATAGTGTCACTTTGGTTTGTTCAAGTGGCACTGTAGCTACAGTAGTTACAGTAGCTACATCATTTTTTTTTTCTTTAGTCTTCCGTTTGTACTTTTTTCCCCTCTTAAATATTTATAAGGACCCGCATATATATTGTTATACTGACACAACAAATTTCACAATATTTTCACAATTATTGAGGTGTTAATTTCTTATAAATCAAAATAAAATAATAAAAAATGAAATTGTGACCGACTACAACTGAAAATAAATGTTTTGTGAAAATGTTGTGACACTTGTTGGGTGAATGTGTAAAAGTTACAGTACTTTTGGTTTGTTTAATATGTACTGTTCATTGCTTATTTTTATTTTTTCCCAGTCATCAATTTGTGCTCTTTTTCCCTATATATAAAAAGAGCGAATAAGCTCATGAATAGTGTTATGAATAGAATTTTTGGTTTAGTGACTTGCCTTTTTCCTCCTTTTTTTCCTTCAAGTTCACTAACTTGGTTTGAGCTTTTCTTTTTTTAAAGGATCTTTATATGTTTACTTTCTACTTGTAATGTAAGCTTACATTGTATACACACAAAAAGTAGCAAATATTATATACATTTGCAAAAAAAAAAAATTGTACAAATTTTACAAATGTGTACAACATTTACCAATTTTTATGTGTTTACGATATAAATTTAAATTGTAAGTGCAATGTATATTTCTATATATATATATATATATATATATTATACATTAAAAGAGTGAATGAGAAAAGTTACAGTAATTTCGCTACAGTAGTTATGGTGTGTTTAACTTTCTGGCCTTTTTTTTTTTTTTGAATGCATAAAGTTGTAGTATATTTGCTATATTATTTTTGGTTTGTCCACAATAATTTTCACAATACTTTCATAACAAATCAAATATGGTAAATTATTATTGGTTCTAATTTAAACTTACCAATGAAACTATTTTTTTACCCACCAATAACAACTTGTAGTAACCTACTACTTATGATTTGTTGTGAAAATGTCATGGACATAACATTTTTTTGTGTGAAAAATATTAAGACATCTTGATGTTGTCGCAATATTTTCAAAACTACCGAACTGTCAATTCTTTACAAATTAAAATAAAATATAACAAAATTATAAAGGTATTATGAAAATGTTGCGTCATTCTATTGTGTTTTTAGAAATTTTTTGTTGGTTTAATCAACTTTGTTGAGCCAAAATTCACTATTCCATATACAATTTATTTGAGTTGACTTTTTGTATATTTTTTTTTTCTTTACACACTATTTTAAGTAAAAACACATAATTTTGCACGTAAAAACAAAAACAAAAACTTAGGAAAAAAACATTTTTCATCCTTTATGTTTGGGGTAGTTTACAATTCTGCCTTAAACTTTAAAATTATGCAATTTTTCCCTTAATATTTTGGAAAATAGCAAATATGTCATATTGTTATTCTCTCAATTAAACCCTAATGAAAGCTTTTGATTCTTAAAATATTTTATTGTGTAATGTCTAAATTACTTATGCTAAATTTTAACATCCTAATAATTTTCTTTACGTATTTTGAGTTTTAAATGATAAAAATTCTTAAAAAGATAGAATGACGATATTCAATGATACAAGCATTTTGTTATCTTCTTTTATTTTATTTTTTATTTTAAATTTCTTAGCAAAACTCAGTTATTTATTGTTGGAAGATGATGATATTCGTTATCATTCTTAGAAGGTTTTTAGAGAATAGATATATTGTCTTTAGCAAGTAGGTACTAAAAAACTGTAGGGCCCAATAGTTTGTGGCCCTGGCCCATCTATTCGTTAAGGCCTGAGGTCCGAGCCGAGAAGGGTTATAGCCCAAGATTGGTAATACAAAGTACAAAATGGCCTTGGGACACAGCCGAGGACGATTCAGTCCTCGGCATGTCCGAGATCTCACAGGAAGGAAGGACAAAAATGATATAGAAAACAGCTTGGGAAAAAATCTAAAATATCTGTGTCAAGAGAAAAGGGTACGCTGGAAAGTATAACGACCAGGGAAAGCTGCCCTTACTGCCATTCAATACTCTGCACCTGACAGAGCCATACTTTCCAGCTTTTACAACCACCCCCAACCATTTTGGGTATGGGCTGATGGGACAAGTATCAGCCTTGGAATGTCGATCCTACACGTGGACGAAGGATAAGGAACGCAGGTGAGTATAAAAGGAAAAGTAAGCAATCCAGAAAGGGGGCTGGGAAAAAATGGCCAAGAACTAGAGCCTCCCAACCCGCCTCCAGGAGAAAGACTCCTAGGGCGAAGATGACTTAACCATGTATGAACACCACGAAAAACCCACCGTCTGGTGACCAAGGCCTAGCCTTTCAAACCCACGCTCTACAAATGATATTGTTTAGGCCTTTTTACGTGCGAATCCAACACCGTTGCGGGTCGTTACGAATCGTGTCCTTACAATCGGCGTCGTCTGTGGGAAAGGCTTGTGTGTTGGCATAGACGGTAGGTCGAGAAAGTCCCCTTGACATTTCTAACAGCCGGTTACAGTGTTCTAGTGTAGAGTTCCACTAGGGGCTATGATTCTTGACTAGGGGCTACGCTTTGCAGTGTCAATCGCATGGATGGTTCTAGGGGCTTGGCCGAGGAGCCAATCCCCCTAAAACCAAGGTCCCATGCCATAGCTGAGGGGTTATTTCCCCCGACTATCTAGAAAAAACTGAGTTTTGGACAGAACCAAGGTATTGCATGGTCCTCGGACTCAAACCTATGGGGGAAACCAACTACTTAGATGAGAAAACTGAGTTTTGGACAGAACCAAGGTATTGCATGGTCCTCGGATTCAAACCTATGGGGAAACCAACTACTTATTAATATCAATCGAGTTTTGGACAGAACCAAGGTGTTGCATGGTTCTCGGACTCAAACCTATGGAGAAACCAACTACTTATCAAAATCAAGTTTTGGACAGAACCAAGGTATCGCATGGTCCTCGGACGCAAACCTATGGAAAAGTCGGCTACTTAACAAAAATTTTAAGTTGCTCAATCCTCGACTCAAATACCAGAAAAAGGTTAAGGCTATGAAAGTTGTTAGGAAGATGGTGAAACACCCTATTACCCAGCAACCTGGAGGGGCTGTTCATTTTCGGGTTATATGTCTTCAGATGATTACCTCCTACACCGCGCCGAGCATTCAGTTGTCATCTCGGCTATTTTGGGGTAAGTGTTGTTTTTCTCAAGTCGGCATTATTGTGCCAAACAACTTTATTAAATTCATGATAATATCTTTTCCTTAGCAAGAGTTTTGACCCTAAGTGTCATTTGTTCAAGTCGGTATTATTGTGCCGAACAGCATTCGTGAGTTCATAATAGTACCTTTTTCCTTGATAAGGGATTTCGGTCCTAAGTATTGTACTCTCAGGTTGGCGGTATTGTGCCAGACCGCCCCAATAAGCTCATCACAATATCCTGTCTTTTTCTTCTTAATATGGGTTTCAGCCCTAAGTATCATTTATTCGATTCAATATTATTAAGTCGGGTAGTTTCAATAAACACAGAGTAGGATCTTTCTATTAACCGAGATTTCGGTCCTAGACGTCGGTCAAAGTGTAAAAATAAAAAGAATTCACAATATAATATGTCTTTTCACAGCGTAACCATTTCAAAAATAAAGAGATAGAACATGTGAAATAAAGCAATAATGACTTTTATTAATATAAAGAGGTATTACAACGTACAAAGGAGGGCTTAAACAAGCCTATACAGAAGGTGGATTACAAAAAAAAAAAAAAAAAAAGCAACAACCACAATATGACCAATAAGCAATCAGATGTTTTTTTTTTTTTTTTAAAACTCATCTCCGAAGTCCTTCCAAACTCTGCCCCAGTAGCGCCCATATTGAGAGGAGGACCTTCTTCAGAAGAAGAAGGAGGAGATGAAGAGAAAGAAGGAGGAGAAGAAGAGGAAGAAGGAAAAGCGCTAGGATAAATCTGGCGGTGGAAAGAAGAAGAAAGAGAGGCAAAAGGAGGCACCAGTGAAGGAAGAGAGGAAGAAGTAGGGGCACTTAGTCCCTGCGTCAGTCCTGACTCCTAACACGCTGGTGCTATGTTAGCTATGCTCATGAGAGAGCGGCTGGTACTGATAATGGGTGACCCCAGCTCAGTCGCACCGAAAGTTTGATGTGACGAGCCCCTGCTTCAGATTTTGGCTGAAAGGAAGGCAAGAAGGATCTTGAGTCTCCGCCATCCCTGCCCTAACCGAGCCATTTTCAGCTTCATAAGAATGTGGTGTTTCTGGGAGGGGTATGGTTCCTTCATTACTTACGCCTATCTCGAACGTATCACAATTTAAGGTTTAACTAGCGGGTAAAGTAAACTTTGGAGGAGGCTAAGGGTTTCAGATTTCAGAAGGATGAAAAGGGTCTCTGTACAAGAGAAATAGCCTCTTGCTTCTCTTCTTATACGAAGGGTAAAACGGAGGGTATTTAATCTGTCTACATTTCCAAGAAAAACTGTAAACGAGAATATACCCGTTCCACTTCCCCACATCGTCAACAAACCGTCGAATTTATTATGATTGTGTTTATTAAAGAGCAAGAAGAATTATTCAAAATCCTTGAATCAAACAACCCGTCTGATTCTTTGGAAGATGACTTTTCTTCTTCAACTGATTCTTGCTATCAATCTGCTGATGATTCTTCTGATTCTCCTAATATTAAAATTGGTTGTAGAGATTCTTGTTGCAATGTTGTTAAAACCATTAATGCTCTCACCAAGAGTGAAGAAGATGAAAAATTAATAATTCAACTAATAAATCAAATTCAAAACCCTGAACTGCAAAAAGAATATTTGGATAGGTTTAAGAAAATTTGATAAGAGATGAAACTGGTAAAAAACCAAAATCTACTATAAGCTTTGAAGAAACTTTGGAAAGATTCAATAAAAAGAAATCTAAAGAATTAACTGTTAATGATCTCCAACATGAAATTAATATTGTTAAACAAGAGATAAATGAATTAAAACATGAATTTAAAAGCATGAAAAGTGATAACAATAATCTCAAACAAGAATTGATAATGTTAAAAATTGATAAAGATCTTAATAAATCCGATAATGAACAAGATAAACAAGATGAGCACAACGATGGAGTTGAATCCAGTCAACAAGCTCTTCTTTCTGATAAAGGTATTCCTGATACTTTCACTGATCCTCAACTTGCTTTTGTTAATAAAATACTTCCTCCAAAATGGTTTTCAAAAGTTAAAATTGTTGTTTCTCCTGATTATCATTTCACTATTATTGCTATGATTGATTCTGGTGCGGATATGAACTGTATCCAAGAAGGATTGATTCCTTCAAAATATTTTGAAAAATCCATTGAAAGATTGGTTTCTGCTAATGGTTCCCAAATGAAGATCAAATATGAATTGAATAATGCTCATGTTTGCCATGATAATGTCTGTTTCAAAATTCCTTCAGTTCTTGTTAAAAATATGACTGATAAAGTGATTCTTGGTCTGCCATTTATAAATGCTTTATATCCTTTTCTTGTTGAACATGATGAAATTACTACTGATCCTTTTGGACAAAAAGTAAAATTCAAATTTGCTTCAAAGTTTGAAATTAATATTGAAAATTTGTCTTATAAGAAGAATTCTCCCATAAATGAACTTATTCAAGAACTAGTGATGAATTCTTGCCAATATTTCACTGATGATTTTAAAGGTAATTTTTATAATACCAAAATATTAAATACTATTAATTATCCTAACATTATCAATGATTCTTTGCCGGAATCGGACAATGATGCGTGGATAAATACCACTAATAAGTGGGATAATAATAATAATAATATTCATATTTATACCACTAGTAAGTGGATTATTATGGAAAAGAAAAACAAGGGAAAAGCTCCTACACAGGACTATTCTCAAAATAAAAGACTCCTAGCGGGACCTTTTGCAATGCATGAAGGCGCATCTTCTGGGGCAAAACCCAGCGGATCAACATCCCTTCAGGGATATGTCCCAGTTAATATGACATATTCCAGTGGTGATATGATAATTGCTTCACAGGAAGTCTTATCCAGATCCTTACAATTTCATAATGGAATCTATAGTGAATTACCAGATTCCATAAAATATATTCTTGATAATCTCTATACTGCTTTTACTAGAAACAATCGTTCTCTGTTTGAAAAAACCCTCCAAGCTCTCGAAATCCACCTTGTTAATCTTACTACTCAGAATGAAGCTTATATAAGCCACTATGCTAATCTTATTTCAGAAAAAATCCTTGCTTCGGAAAATGACCTTGTTACAAACCTTGTTCTAGGAAATATTCTTATTTCAGAAAATGAGGCTTTTAGAAGTCATCTTGTTGACCATCCAAATATTACAATTGATTCTTACATTAGTCAACTCTTTGGCAAAGAGGATATCCATTCAAAGGATAAAATGACTATAATGGGCACTGATTATGCTAGATTGAGTCTTAAGACCCAATCTATGATAAGAAGTGTTTTTACCAACTTGCCATCAGATATACAATCCCGTATTCTGAGAAGCAAGGCTATGTTTAGGTCTTTCGACCTATGGTTCAAATGTTTTAAGAAACTTGTTACAACCACTATTCCTGATCCTGATGAATTAGATGACGGTGATAATGTCTTTATTCAGCTTGATTAGGAAGAACACTTTGGGAGTACTTTCAAAGTATATGAAAAGAAACACCCATTTCCTGGCCTCTTGATAAATTATGATGATGGTGCAATTGTTGCTAATGATTCAGATGAGGATGATGACAGGGACCCTAACTGGCTTTCACAAATGTTTGAATATGGCTTTATCAAATCTATAAAATTAACAAGCCATTATCAAGCCAGCCAACTCCCACAAATTATTCAGGATGCTATTAAAGAATTTAACAGTCCTTTTGTTTCCATTAGATGCTGGAGTACGTTGCCCAAATGGGAAAGAGATAACTGGATGAACATCCAGCCTTCAATGCATCTCATTCTCCTTAATGGTCACACTCACCAAGGGCCATGGTTTGAAGGAAATTCTCAATTATCCTTTGATAATCCTTTTGCTCTTGCAAAATGTTGGAGAAATTGTTTTAATAACCAAATTATTAATGTTGCTCAGAATTTATGGAAAAATTATCATTTTATGGGAAGCACAGATAGGATTTCTGTCTTTGGTCCCAGACCATATTCTAATGCCTTTGCTCATTTGCGGATTGCTGATCATTGTAATCCAAGGAGTCTTCTCATCCTGGGGAAAACTCCAACGTTTGAACCAATTTTATATTGTGGCTTCTGTAACCAGTATGCTATTTACCATGAGCATGAATGTGATTCTCCACAAGGTCCTTTTGATCCTTTTGATGGTTATCCATCCGATGCTCCATCTATTGATTGATGAGCTTATTCCTGAGGTTACTACTATTACAAGACTAATGCTACTTTATTTGTCTGGCTTGCACAAAAGCCAAAATATTTTATTGTCCTTCACAAATATGTTGCTGAAAATCCGAAACTGATTCATGATGCTCCGGATTCTGCGGAAGATTTTGATTCCCCTATTTGTCTAGCCTGCACAACAGCCAAAATTGTTACAATATTCAAAATGCGACTGAAAAGCCACAAGCCATGGAATGATGATATATGAAGTGAAGAGATGATATGAAGTGATGTTTCTGACAAAGATTTCAATAAAGCCAACAGAGGTCGTATTGAAGTCTCTAAAAAAGAAAAGAGAATCTACGTACATTCCTTGCATGATGTTGCTATTGCCATGCTTCTCCTGACAATGTTGGAGTCAAGAAGAGGACAAAAAAGTTCAGATGTTTTTAAGTCAAAAAAATGGAAAAAACACTATTCACTTTACTGTTCCAGATTACTGTTTACAGATTACTGTTCATGGATTACTGTTCACTGACACTATTCACTTTTTACTGTTTATGATGCTGTTCACTCTGAAATTTTGCCTATTTAAGGGGGGTTGTCCCTTAAGTTTTGGAGGTTTTTAACACGAGTTTCACTTAAGTTTACTTTAGATTTCTCTTCCCTTAGAACTCCTTCCCTTAGGAAGCCTTCTTAGAGAGAGAATTCACCCTACTTCCACTATTACTACCTTGTTCACTCTTGTTCACTACAAACTTTATAACTCTACAAATCTTGTAATTAGGACTAGTTCAAGTTTTGTAACTGTTAACTTGTACTGTTGAGATCTTGTATTCACTACTACTGTATGTGTTTATCCTACTTTCAATAACAAGTATTTTCAGTTTTATGTTCATTATTCTATTTGTTGCTACTGCCACCTTGGACGGATTACCGCCATAACGGACAGTTCTAAATTGCTTTCATTTACTTTGAATTATTTTCATATATACTTGGCTGGTTCTACCGCCTTATAATTGTTCTTACTTTCAAGCTATTTACATTCCAGTTACGTACATTATTTTCATTACAATATCACTGTACTTCCATCTCTTTCCCATCAGGTGTGCGTTCTTCCCCCTTTATGGTATAAATATATATATATATATATATTTATATTTATATATTTATATAGATTAATAGGTAAAACTTAGAGAAAGTTCAATTAGAATTTGAAATTAGAATCCAATTTTGCGCCATATTTCTAAATTTATGTGGGGACCATACCGTAATTATCTATTTAAGTTTGTGCCATGCGTCCACTTAATTTTTTTAATCTTTGTGTCAAGTGAGTTAATGAATGCAAAATACTAAGAATCTAATATTAATGAATTATAAAATATAAAAAATATTACAAAAAAAAAAAAAAACCAATCACATATACTCAATAAAATCCACCACACAACAAAGACCATCACATGTTCTATCTTATTAAAAATTAGAAAAAAAAAAATTATCATAATTAGTATTAAATTTAGGTAAGAATTTTAACACGTGACTAACTACGTTTACTTTAAAAAATAATAATTTGACTAATTATTTATATTTTTTTGATAAAAATTGTGTTTAATTTTAAATGTATTTATATGTATGCATGTGTTACATGTTATTTATTTATTTTTTTTTATAAATAATTTGACTAATTATTTATATTTTTATAATAAAATTTGTGTTTAATTTTAAATGCATCAATGTGTTTGCATGAGTTACATGCTAATATATATATATATATATATATAGATGTCTAAAATGATCAATATTTAAATAAAGCACTCAAAATGATGATAAAATAAAATAAAATTTAATGTGGGATCTTAAGATCGTGCAATTCTACAATTCAGATCGCAATTTTGACAACCTTGATTGTAAGGTCAACTAAAATTTAAACGTTTTTAGTCTTATATATATCATTGATAGATTATAGATAACGACATTTTTGTGCTTCTAATTGTATTGGATTGTTGCCTATTGATATTATGACAGACCCTCTAGATGAATTTTTGTTTTGTGTCTCTATGCTATGTAACACTTTTCTCTTATGGTTGTGTACCCCATAACATCTTTTTAACAAGTTGTGAGACCCACCTCATGTCAAAGGGGTGTTACTTATCACAATTGCACATAATACTATAAGAGTCATGCTAACGAGTACCCTTTGGGTAATGGTTAACAATCAATTTTAGAAAAGTTTTGATACTACATTTATGGGAAATGAAAAAAGCTATCAAAACATCAATTCTTTTTCTTTTCTTTTCCCATAAACACTTTCTTTAAATGAATTGTTAACCAATACCCAAAGGGCATTCGTTAGCATTTCTCATACTATAATAGCATCCCCTCCCATTTATTTATAGTGTTAGATAATCTACAATCTAATATGAGTTTGAATTTGGTAAGAATGGGGTGTAAAACTCATGTTTTACACCACCCAAATAAGAGATTGTTACATTAGCTTTTTACCTAAAACTCAATATATCCTACCACACATAATAATATCTCAATAAAACTCACAGTTAAGTTGGATTTTCAATTAATGTATATTAAAATTGATTGGGTATGGTTGTACATATTCTTTAAGAGATTAAATTCAATGAGGATCTAATGTAAAACACAAGTTTCATCCCCCAATTCCAACATATCACATCATCATATTACATATTAAAAAATAGGCACAACCACAACTCAATTCTAATATTCATTTGAAAATCCAACTTTTTCTGTGAGTTTATTGAGATATTATTATGTGTGGTAAGATGTTTTGAGTTTGAAGTAAAAAATTGATGTAACAATCTCTTATTAGATGGTGTAAAACCTATGTTTTACACCCCATGCTAATCAAACTCGGACTCATTCTTTAATATGTAATATGATGATGTGACATGTTGAGATTGGAGGGGTAAAACTTGGGTTTTACATCACATCCTTATAGAATTTAATCTTATCTAGTATATATAACCAAAGTAGTTTAACTTTGGACAAAATTTAACTATGAAATTGGTTGTAGTTTAAGGTTACAAACGCACTTAATAAATAAATATTACAACATTTTTTGAAAATTTAACCGTTAAACTGCATGTTCTTTACACTCTTAATACACATCTTAAATTTTGTATTAATCAAATATTATTTACTATATGATCTATAAGCTTATATTTTATGCATAATTTTAAATTACAAAAACTTGAAATTTAAAAAATTTATTGATGACATAGTTATTAATCTTTATTTTTTTTTGAAAATTTGCAAGCGTGGAGGATATAAGAAGAAGATGTAATCCAATGGTGGATTTATCAAAATTCACCTCCAATAAAAAGATATTAAGTAAGTTTGTAGTCTAAGACTACAACTAATTTTGTAGTTAAAATTTTTCCTTTAACTTTTGGGTGACCTCATAATTTAAATTTGACGTCGCACCATATATATTTTATTAGAGGTATCCTAATAGAATTTATTCTCAATCCCACTATAACAACGTCGTTTTTAAAATTTTGAAGAGTAATGCTATAGGTACAAATTATTTTATAACATTTTTACAAAATGTTGATGTGGCTAACTTTTTATTGGTTTTCATCTATACCCATCATTAATATCACATTTTCATTTACTAATAATTACTCACTGTATCAGTAGTTTGTAAAAATTTTTGTAAAATAATTTGTATTTCTAGCATTATTCAATTTTGAATAGTCACAGATCTCGCTAAATAGTTGTCAGGGGTAGTTTTTTTGGGCGTAGCCATGTGTCTCTTGCTGGAAGTGCAACTTTGCTAAGTTCGGATTTGTTTTAGGGAGTTCAACCTAGAACTCGGCATTGGGCCGCATAGACTAATGGCTTCCGGTGTATTTTTAAGCTTACAAAATAGATGAAGTCCAAAGTCTTAGAATCATGATAATGGTTGAAATAAATAAATAATATGCTTAGCATGATAACTTTGATTAAATGGTGAGTTGATACGTTATTATTATGTATATTAAGTGATGTCCAATATTAGAAAATAATTAATTAGGTATCAAATATCCAATAATGGGATGAGTCCAATAGTCCATATCCAACTGCAGTTCATGGTTCATGTTCAACATAATAAGGTATGTCTAGTAATGGTCCATATCCAAATAATATATGTCCAATGTTAGTTCATTTCCAAAATATGTGTCCAATGGCAGTTCATGTCCAAATAAAATATGTGCAATGGTGGTAGATCGATTTATTAATATGTATGTTCATTAATGAAGTATTAGTGAGATCATGTTTATTAAATAGTGAGATGATACTAAAGAAACTTACATCTAGCGGTAAAATAATAATGAGTTAACATATACTTAATAATGTAATTTCAAAGATAGAGAAAGTATTGACTTATCTATCAATTTATTAATAAATATGTTCATTAATGAAGTATTAGTGAGATCATATTCATTAAATAGTGGGATGATACTAAAGTAACTTGCGTCTAGCGGTAAAATGATAATGAGTTAACATATACTTAATAATGTAATTTCAAAAATGGAGAAAGTATTGACTTATCTTCACATTTTGTAGCTCCAGCCGTATAGTATCAGTGGACTTAACATTTCAGCAACATGAGAAAATGAGTCTAGCGGCATAATAATATTAGTTGAGCCGTATAATGATAATATATAAAATATACTTAATAATAAAAATTTGAAGGCAAAAATATTATGACTTATCTTCATATTTTGCAACTCCAACCGTATAATATTAGTGGACTTAACATTTCAGCAGCACGAGAAAATGAGTCCAATAGTACAATATGATATTATGAGTCATTTCATGGTGACCTCATGATTGAAAGGGAAAAATGAGTGCAACTGGAGGGAGAGAGAATATATCCAACCATGTGCATAGGTTGGTTAAGTTCATCCTCTTTATCGTGCATTTAAATGATTTTCCCTATGTAATGCTCTTTTAGTTTTTAAGTCAAGTATAAGTGATGTTGCCTTCCATAAGAAGGGCTTTTAATTTTATAAGTTTTTGCCTTTCATAAGAAGGGCTTTTAGCATTATAAATATGTCTTCCATAAGAATGGGCTTTTAGTAATAAGTTCTTAAAAGAGTGTTTGGTATGTTTTAAGATGTGTGGAGATGGTAAGAAATATATATATTTTTTGAGATATGGTGTTTATAATATATATAGGAATTATATGTAGATGTTTTGTTGGACATGGATCTTGTATATGTATACTTTGTGAGACATGGAGTTTAAAGATATATGAGAAATATGTATGGGTATTTTGTGAGGAATGTCTTTGTAAAATATATGAAAGTGTGAGATAGATAATATGAAGGTTAAATATAGTAAATACATGAGATTATAGCTATTGCTGGAGTGGTTTTTTGTGTTATGACATTGGTTATGTTGCTTTCTAAGAAGAGAGGTATTATAAGAGAAATAGAGAAAGAGGTGGAGATGTGTTTATGAGTAGCAAAATGATGCTATTTCAAAATAATAGAGTGTGGGAAAGATGGGTAACGGATAATGGTGTATTGTAATATGTGTTTTGTGTTGTTATCTATGAAGAGATATCTTTGTAAGGGAGATGGAGAAGTATGGAAAAGTTTATAGATATGTGCAGCAAAGTGAATGAAGTTTCAGAATATTGAGGATGAGAGAGGGATGGATCCCCCCTTAGTGTGTAGCTTGGTCCTCTTTATATGAAACCAAGTATGTAACTAGATTAGAATTAGTTGAAGGGAAATTTAGCAAATAAGGAAAAGTCTTTAACAAAGTAAGTGGTTTCATTAGTGAGATTTTGTTTTTTAGCCAAAAGAAAAAAGTTAGAGACTTAATGCTGTTGTAGCTACTGTTACAGCTGTCAATCACAATTATTACAGCTGGATGATGTCATGACATCTTTTGCTGGAAGAAAATATTTGGCATTAAATTCATTGTTTGACTAAAAATAGTAAGATAATCTTTATGAGATCCTTCTATTTCTGGTACTACAGCTGGAGCTGTTGCAATTTCTGCAGAAGTTGTTTTTGCAAAAGTGGTTTCTGCAGAAGCTGTTTCTGCTGGAGTTGTTGCAACTTCTGTTGGAGCTACTGTTGGTTGGCTAAGTTTATTCTTTTTGGAAAATTATATGTTTAGTCTATATATAATTTTGGTAAGTAATAGACTAGTTGGTTGATATTTGATGAAGTTTTAGAGATGTAATTATAGTCTTTTTGTATTTTAACCAAATCTTGGAGAGTAAGGAGAGCATTTACTGCTAGATATGAGATACTAATATATATTTAACCATATGCTTGGAATCGATTTAGATGATAATAATATAATTGATATGAAATACTATAATTACATTTTTAAACTTATATTATATGATGAACATTAATTTTTATGTAAAGAGCATGGAGAATGTTATCATTTTAAGTGTTATGTGATATGAGAGGCTTACTAAATGTTACCTATTGCACACTGACCCATCAGAGTTTAGGGAATTGGGGAAGACATACCAAGCAACATGCTTCCCTTTATCAACTTTGAACTACTAGAGTTTTACTGAACATACTTCTTGGCCCTCCAAACCACAACTCCCAAAATTCCCCTGATGAGACTTATGAGCTTGGATCATGAGCTGAAAAATGAGATGATGTGCTATGAGCTTGAACCATAGGCTTTGACGCCTTTTTGTGTAAATATGGACTTTTTTGGGCTTTAGAAGAGATTTTCCCAAAATCCATGATTGTGTTGACGTGGTGTGGGTCGTCAATGAAATAAAGTCGTGTGGTGTGAAAAATTTTGTCCTCAACAATAGTAATTAATTACTGTCATTTATTTCAAATCAATTTAATGAGTCTAATTTATTCTATAATTAAATCCAATTTATTTAGGTGTTATTTAATGAGACTCAATTATTTTTTTCTAATTACTGTAATTAATAACATGTTAAATTCTATAATTAAGACATGAAAGTATGAAGTAATTCAAAGTTTCAAAAAATCTACCATAAAAGAGTAATGAGTAATACTATGTCCACAACACCACTGCACACCCTTGGCGTGATGATCACTTCACAAACATAATTTACTTGTGGGGTGTGGGGAGTAAGGGCTAAGGTTCAAATCTCCAGAAGAGAGTTTACACATAGACACTTAAATTAAGTTAGAATATAATTCTATTTCAGATTAAAAAAAAAAAAATACTATGTTCACAACAAATTCTAGGTGCCAGACTATTACTTGTTCTAATCTAGGCTCACTTTTTTACCCACCAATAACAGCCTGCTACTTAAAATTTATTATGAAAATGTTGTAAAGCTAGAATTATTCAAAAGTGATCAAATTTTCAGGAGTCATTTGAAAAGGTAATACCGTAATAGTGCCAATTTATTTAAAATTTAATGATATTTTCAACTATTTATTTGATTTGAATCAATTCTATAAATATAATTAAGAGTTAAGGGTATGTGGCAATTTCAAACAAAAGTAATTATAAAGTATTCTGATACTATAATAAATGCGCATTCAATTAAAACTCACACTTATTTTATAGGATGGAACACATTTATTATATTCCCAGAATATTCTATCATTTTCCTTTAGCAAATATGTGACCCATAATTGTCAAAGAAACTCATTAATTCTGGAAAATTGAGAAGGTTAATTTAGCTTTCATTTGACCCACTATATAATTAGCCATGGAAGATGGAACTCTAAAGCACATGAATTGGAGAACATGCCATTTCTCTCCACCAAATAGTAAAATCTTGAAGAAATTTCTTAACAATGGCAATGGTCACTAAGTATTTTATTGCTGTTCTTATTATTAGTCTCATTAGCAAAGGTACAATGCTTTTGCCTTGCAAATTTCTTAATTCATCAGCTAGCTCTCTCTCTCTAAATTTATCACATTTTTTTTAGCAGATATGTTCCTATGTTCCTATATTACGGAATGTTTTCCTTCAATTAATCTCTTTGTATAAAAAATTTTAGGCATAAAATGATAGGATAGCCAAATGATCTATACTATCTTTAAGATTATGTATACTATTTGGAAAGGATATCCATATAGTACAGAGTTCCTTTGGTGATATTTTTTAGTACCATCATTTATTTCTGGAAAGGATGTCCCATAAAGTAATAAAAAAAATCATCAATAATAATAATAATTATTATTATTATTATAGGTTTTTTATTTTTATTTTTTGAGACAGCCAGACAGGTAGATAAGTATAAAATTTAGCTCCAAACAGTTTAAAATTATCTTTTTCCAACTCATTATATGACGATTGAAAAGTCCATTTGCATGTGGTTTTAATCACATAACTTTTTTAATTAGTCATGAAACTTGCTCAAATATTTTTTAATTAGTCATGTAACTTGTTTAAATAATAAATAAGATAGTTTTATAAATCACCGTATAGTGAGTCAAAGGAGATAACTCCAAACAGATTTGAAACTAAACTTTGTCCATTAAATAATAAGTGAGGGATGTAATGTTTGAACTACGAACATGAAACACCACATATAATGCTATTACCACTAAATTATTACTTGAACCCTTTTAACAATGCTTCTTTCAAATTTCAGGGTATTGCCAATGCCCTTTCCAGCATATTTCGATTCAACAATCTGAAACTGGAATTGTGGTGCAAGAAAAGCCGGTGTGGAATGTGGCAATTAACAACAATAACCCATGTACCATATCGGGCCTAAAATTAGATTGCGCTGGTTTTCGGACTGTGAAAAGAGTTGACCCTTCGATATTGAGCGTATCGGGTGCAGTGTGTCTTGCTAATGGTGGCGCACCCATCTCTGGATATTCCAAACTCAACTTTACCTATGCTTGGGCTCCTTCATTCCCATTTAAGCCACTAAACTGTTTAATTTCTTGTAGTTAAGGGGGCAAGCATTTTCAAGTTCATTTCGGGGCTTAGTTTAAGCAAATTATGCCTAAGAGCTTGATTTATCCTCCATTTGGCTAATAATATATTGATGGTTATCTTGGATACCTTCTTTTTCAAACAAATAAAATTTTAAGAATAAACTATAACATATTAGGTAAAGAAAAAATAAAAAAGAGTAAATATATAATACGAATGGCATCTCTAATTAATGAGCAATTTGATCAACATTTTCATCTACAATACAGAATTTTAATATAACTTTAGTATACAATGAAAATGAGTTAATAAAGAATTAAAATTTTATAGCTATGACTATTTTATAAATGTATTAAATTTTACCTTCAAATCTATATAACTTACTTCAAGTGCAAATCAAGACTTCCACATTCTTAGCAAAATACAAGATCGATACTAAGGGCATATTTGGTAGACTGTAATAGACGCTGTAATGTAATAGTTATTCCTATGGTTTAGTTATTCTTTAGTTTGGTTATGTTTTTATTACAAGGAATAATCATTCCATATGAATAGCTATTCTTCAAAATGAGGAATAACTATTCCTCTTTAAAAGGTTGTATTAACTATTCCTTAGTAAGTGCAATAATTTCAAAACTTAATATATTTCCAAGTAAACAAACTTTCCATATACATCTAATAATTATAAAAATAAAAAATCATAAAAAATAACACATATCTCTCTTAAATTTAAAAATAACAATTTTTAAGAAAATATAACTGTATGAGTAAGAAATTTCCTAAAATAAATGTTAAGTTTCATTCTAATGTTATAACTTGCAACCAAACTAATGAATAGGTTTAGTTATTACATTACAACACATTTTATTCCTAGTAATAAAAATTACAATTCCTGTCGTAGTCCCCATTCAGTGTACCAAACGTACCCTAAGTAAAAATTTAACCTCTAGTGTTAAAAAGTTAGGTCAGAAGCAACCACGATTATAGGAATACTCAAAAGATCATGTGCCATTAATGAGAGCTCATAAAATTGATTGTATTTTCTTTATTCTTTTTTTTAGAGGAAAGATTGTAATTCTCTTTCCACCAAAAGAAGTCATCAAACTTTGCATATTGCCTTCAATTTTTATTTTTTATTTTTTATTTTTTACGCTTTGTTTTTTTCGACATTAACATTTTATGGAAAATAAATCATTTTTCAAAAAATATTTTCTAGAAAATTATCTCATTTTCCTATATTTGGTGACAGTAAATGAATTGAAAAACTATATCTTTTTTTTTTTTTTTTGAGAATCTGAAAAACTATATCTTGATTTCCTTTATTTAGCTTCGCGTGAGATATTTGCTTTCCTTATTTAGTTTTGCATAAGACATAATTATTTTCCTTATTTAGTTTTGCGTGTGATACAATTGTTTTTTCATAAAATTTTAGCAAATAACAATTTTGTCTCATACAAAGCTAAATAAAGAAAGTTAAAGATTGATTTTTCCTTTGACTTCTTCTATCTCTTTTTTTGTTTTTTGTTTTTTTTTTTTTGTTTTGGAAACTACCAAATACATGAAAATGCAAAAAATTATCTTCACATAAGGTTTTCCACTGAAACAATCAAAGAATTAGAATGGGTTAATGAGTTTAGGTTTAATTTTTCCAAATATTTAGGACAAGGATAATCACTATTTAAAAAAAGAAGAAGATAATATCTAATTAGGTAATACGGATATGTTTCCTCAAAAAAAGGTAATACAGATATGAGTATCTCAAACAATTTGAATAGTAACAGATTTGGCTAAATAGCGATTAATTATTTCCATTTATTTCGAATTAATTTAGTGAGGCCATTTTATTTTATAATTAGATTCCATTTATTTAAGAGTTATTTAATGAGACTCATTTATTCTCTGCAAGATAATTAATAACATGTTAAATTCTTATAATTAAGACATAAGAGCATGAAGCAATTCAAACAATCTGACATGAAAGTGATCGACTTTTCATGAGTAATTTGAAAAGGCAATAGTGTATAATTAAAGGCCAGTTTATTTAGGAATTAATGATATTTCAAATTTCAATTCTATAATTTTTTTTTATTTGAATCAATTCTATAAAAATAATTAAGACTTAAGGCCTAAAGGTATACGTACAGTATTTAGATGTTGTTCTTTAGATTCCCTTGTTAAGATTCTGACATGTGGATTTTTTTCTCATGAGATGGAAGTATATTTTTTAATTAAATAGCCATATAGTTGAATCTTAAGAAAAAAATCTAAAAAACAATACTTAAAATACTGTACTTAAGTCTTGAAGCAATTTCAAGCAAGGGTATTATAGAAGATTGGGTTCTATAATAAATGCGTATATAATTTAAAGCCACTATTCTAGAAGATTCTGGTACTTTTAGAATATTTTATAATTTTCCTTTCAAGCAAACATTTAATCCATTATTGTCAATGTTTCCAAAAAAAAAAAAAAAAAAAAAATTCCATTATTGTCAAGGAAAGTCAATCATTCTGATGATAGATAGGAGAGAAATTCTGAAATCTTGAAAAAGTTGATTTAGATCTGATTTTGGACGTACTATAATTATCCATGGAACTCTAAACTCTAAGCATATAAATTAAATAGGAGAAGATGCCAATTCTCTCCACCAAATAGCAAAATCTTGAAGAAATTTCTTAGCAATATGGCAACAGTCCCTATGTCTTTCATTCTTATTCTTTTTCTGAGTCTCATTAGCAAAGGTACAGTGCTTTTGCCTTGCGAATTTCTTCATTCATCAGCTCTCTCTCTCTCTCTCTCTCTCAAATTTTTTTTTTGGCGGATTTGTTCCTATAATACCGAATATTTTCTTTCAATCTCACTGTATAAAAAATTGCATGCTTAAAAAGTTATTATAGCCAAATGATCTAGTAACATATAATGTTGGTATTCCTTCTTCTTTTCTTCTTCTCTTTTTTTTTTTTTTTTTTTTTGGATAAGTGGGATAGTAATAAAAGACTTTAGTTGAACTAACTAAAATTCCCTTATAAAATTTCAGGATTTTGTGCTTGCTCTCTAGACAACATTAATATTAACACGATCCGTAGTGGGAGAGAGATACAAGGCAAACCTGAATGGAACGTGACCGTGATCAACAACTGTAATTGCCCTCAAAAGCTCATAAAATTGACTTGCAAGGGATTTCAGACTGTAGAAAACGTTAATCCTTCCATTTTGTCAAAAGTGGGTGACAAATGCCTTCTTATCGGAGGCAACCAGTTAGTGAGATCTGCTTCAGTCAAATTTTCTTACGCTTGGGATCCTGCTTTCATCTTTTGGCCTTCAGAATCTACTATTGTTAGTTGTTGAAAGAAGTTCTAAACATTCACCCATTATAATAAGTGAATGACTAGGTACATCTTGCTGTGGCAAACTTTGGATTTGATTTTGAATTTGGATGTTTGGTTCACTTAATGTAAATCACATTAAGGTTACATTACCTTAATGTGAAGTGTTTGATTGATTTTGTGGTATAAAGAATTACAATTATCTAATATTATAGAATATTTCACATTATCCTAATCTCGTTACTTCTTTTTTTGATATTTCGGTAGTTATTAAGGAAAGTGGGGGGTTTTGAACCTTAGATGTCATGAATGTACCAGGAAATGCCAACCAGTTGTGCCACAAGGCTCTTGACAACTCATTACCTTATTACCTTGTTGGGTGGTGTTTCTTTCATTGGCAATGGAATTTTTTGCTTTAATTTGGTTCGTGTTGTGATTGGATTGTTCTAGTTTGTTTGGTTGCGTGGTAAGTTTGCTGGATTGCTGGGGAAAGTTTGCTAAATTTTTTTGGTAAAATATATCAATTTCTTTTTAATTTATTTTTTATGAAAAAATTATTGTTATTATCTTTTTGGATTTATTTTTTAATTGTAAAACCTAAAATGACGTAGTTTTGAGGTCACGAACGGCACAATTCTAATGGAAACTAACATGAGTATTGAATTGAGTAAAGTTGAAATTTAGAGGACTAAATTAAACAAAAGTAAAATTAGAGAACTGCAATGAGTTGTGGTAAAACTCATGGTTTTAAAAACCGAACCGGACAAAGAACGATTTTTTTTTGAAATTTTCGGTTCAACCCTGGTTTTTGACCGGTTTTTGGCTGGTTTTCTGGTTGTTGACCGGTTATTGACCGGTTTTGGGGTTTTTAACCGAACCGAATTGGCTCCCGGTTCCCGGTTGAACCGGGCGGACCGGCCGGTCCGGTCCGATTTTTAAAACAGTGGGTAAAACTAAGAGAGTACATTGATTTGGATTCACCCATGTCGAAAAAGAGTTTAGCTCAATAGATTGATACTTATTCAATAATTATAAAATTATACAAATCCTAGCATTGCTAACTAAAAAAAATAGCACAAATGCAAAGGAGTCTAATCTACCCTTTGAAAATCTAATTAAAATTTAAAACAAACACACAAGTTTTACTTCCACACAATATCAACATCCCAAAACAAAGAACAAAATTACAAATGCCCTACTAGATACCTAATTTGACAAAGAATAAAAAACTAATAAGAAATTTACTGTCTTAAAAACTTATTTTACAATATAATATCTTGAAAAATAATCAATAGTTGTGTTTAATTTTTGGGTGCATTGTGGTTGGCTCTTTGTTCTAATTTAAGAATATAAATCAAAGTTTGATTGTTTACTTATCTATACATGGTCTCTTTTATGAATTTCATGTCATTGTAAGCAATACAAAATCCAGGGAACATCGTCTTATATTTTGAAAAGCTATTTATTTTGGTTATGGACCATTAAAAATAGGTCTAAGCATTCATAATTTGTGCCAATTTTATTGACATACTTCGGCTTCACACTTTTCATACTTGTGAATGCTTCTTATAAATAACTATAATTTCAAATATTTGTTTTAACTTTATTAATACCAAATTATCTTAACATGCACTTTGTCAATTGATATCTAAAAAACTTTACTTATTACATTATTCAAGTGAGAAGAATGCTTCAATCATTCATCTTTTATTTCACTTGCATGTAACCAGATAAACCACTTGATTGCTTTCTTGATGACATTTTACTTGAATGGTGTTAATATATATAGCCCTAAACCAGTTTTTTGGCAAACATTTGTTAAGTTACAATTGTTTATAATCATTATATGGCATGATTGAAGTTATCTAGGTGTATGAGTCACGAGAAGAACTTTGGCAATTATGTTGATGTAAAATGTCTACACCCTTGTACTTTAAGGTAGTTGTTTTTACATCCCCATGAACTTTTATTTTAGCCAATTCAGTACATAAACTTTAATACTATAACAAATAGACCCCAAAACATTTATTTCAGCCAATTTATTACATGAACTTTAGTATTGTAACAAATAGACCCATAAACTTTGATATTGTTGTAGTAAGTCCCCTTCATTATCATTTTTTAAAATTATTTGGTGCAAAATTGGTAAAATTGGTGCAGTGGGTGCATGGGTGGGTGGGGGTGGGGGGGGAGGGGGAGTGGCTAAGAGGGTCTTATAGCTACAGTATCAAAGTTTATGTACTAAATTGGCAAAAGAAAAAGTTAAAGCTATTTGCTACAGCACCAAAACTTTGTACTAAATTGGCTAAAGCAAAAGTTCAGGAGTGGAAGGGCAACATTTCCAAAATTCAAGGGTATCAAAACATTTTTTCCATTGTGTTACAAAAATTGGGTTATATTTGGCACATAAAATCATAAATAGTCAAATGTGCGATAAACTGATATTTTGAAGTAAAAAAGTACTAACAATTTCAGCAAGTTGACCAAAAAAAAAAAAAAAAAAAAAGAGAGAGAGAAATTGTCATTTTCAGTGTTTTGAAAACCAAAATTTTTTCTCAATAAAAAATAAAAAATAAATAAGACAACCCAAATGATCAGTTTACTCCCCAAATTTCCCAAACTTTTCTACCCAAATTGAATAAGATTCTCAATTTTTTTTTTTTTCATTTTTACTTTCCAAACAAAGGGATTTTTGTTGGTTTTTGAAATTTGAAGTTGTTCATTATTACTCATACTGGTGGTTATAGGAAAATAAATAAGGTCATCCAAGTGGGTGGACAAAATTATCCATCATTAAAGACCCACATTAATTGCATATAACTGGTGGTGACAATAACAAATACTAGACAACCATTGTCCAACCGTCACTGACCAGTCATCAAAACACCATACATTTTTCTGTTTGGGAATTGGATTATAAGATAACTTTTAGTTTTTTATCTACAATTTTCTAAAACCTCACTTTTCCTCTTTTTTTTTTTTTTTTTTTTTTTTTTTTTCAAATTACAAGTATATTCTAGCACACATTCATCAAAAAGCTAAATAAGTTCCTAAATGAACACCTATAGACCATTAATCAAGCTTCCAATGGTCACCCCAAGGCTGTTACAACCAAGGTATGCAACCAAAAGATTACTACTACTCTCTCTCTAATTGATCAATATTTTTTACAATTCTGACTTAAGCATAGAAGAATCTTAGGTCGGTATCACACCAGTGCCCTCCGATCCAGTTTCATTTCCTTGTATGTCAGTTGGGGAGATCCTCGAATGAGATTGGGTAGACGAGTCACATAAGAATTCGAGAGTTCCCTAAGAATTTGCTATATATTTTGTCAAATTAGTGGGTCTCATCTAGCTCAATTTGATAATGGGATGCCAAATCACTCCTAAGTTTGGTATTTATTATGTTGAATTAATTCTCTTTCCTCACTTTTAGAAAGTGATTTTTCTCTTACTGGTATTTTGTTAAATCACTCAACTAATTGTCCCGCGCTACCATGCTCATGCACGAATAGTCACCATCATGGAAATATTTCTGCTTTTGTTCATTTATTTCTACTACTCACATTATTAGAGTCTTTCCATTATTCTCTGGGATTATAAAAACTATCATAAAAAAAATGTAGAATCATTAGGAGTGGATGTCATATAATAATAAAAAGAAAAGAAGAAGATCATAGAGTTGATCAAATGCTGCACATTTCCTTATGAATAAAAAAGTACTGCATATTTTTCTAGAATAAGCTGACAGACCACCTGCAAATAAAAACGATGAGGAAAAAAAGATGCAAAGTTCACATTTTCATTTCCTCTTCTTTGCAGGAGGCTGAGGTATCTCTTCTTCCTCATCCTCCTCATCATCTTCTTCTCCACCATCATCATTATCATCATCGTCGTCACCGTCATCTTCATCATCACCATCATCGTCATCTTCTTCACTTCCGCCATCACCATTGGCCCCAGGCTCATCTTCGGGATCCCCTTTATCCTCACCATCATCATCGGATTCAGTATCCTCATCATCACCTTCATCATCATCATCATCATCATCATCATCATCCTCGTCGTCATCCTCGTCTTCATCATCCTCTGTTTCACTGGAATCTATGTTCTCTGAAACAGGTGCTTTCGCTGCACGAAGCTCTGAGATTGGAAACCTGAAAAATGAAATCGTTTTTATAGCATTCCTCCTTACAAAGGAATAAAAAGAGCAGGAGAATTAGAACAAAGCAAGAGAAATCAAGTCACCAACCCTCCAACTGTGTCTGGTTCTCCTGGGAAGAAATCCATTCCATTTGGCAAAATTCCCATCTGAAAGAATTTCAAACTCACGTTAATTAAATAATACGTATAAAATAAAGATCAATTGGTGCGTTTGAATAAACAGTTGCAAAACGGTGTTTTGGGTTTAAAAAATGTGCTTTTTTAGTCTATCAAAATGCCTAACCAAACAGACCCTAAGAAGGTTAAAGCCTATTTTATCATTTTGTATTTGGCCGAACATATTTCAGATTGCAAAAGAATCCCCTTCCACCAACTCCAACAACTTAATCCGAGCTTTAAACAAATGGGGAAAAACTGTTTTTAGAGAACACTAAAAATTATGATGTTTGGCCTACACAAGTTGGTGAACTGGTAATATAGGCCCCCAGGCAACAAATTTTTTTTTTTTTTTTAAGTGTTGTCATTCTCTGCTGGGAGAACAGGTTCTATGTTACAATGTAGAACAAGAATTCATAAAAATAAAACAAGGATCAAGCAAATTTTCGCTCATCCTAGGCAGAAGCTGGAACCAAGTCAACCAAACAACAAACGAGAACAATTTTTGAAATACTCATATCTGTTCTCTTTTTTGACCCAAAGAGACACAGGAGGAAAATCAACGACAATTTTTTTCTTATGTTCCCTAAATTTCTCACATAATAATTTCAACGAAACGTTCAACTTCAAGTACTAAAAGTTCAGGTTTTTTTTTTTTTTTTTCCTATGCAAAAGTGAAAACAGAAAGAAACCTAGTACGTAAAACAATATATAATTCACAGCTTTACAATCAAAAAGCACCTATATTGCACAAAATCAGAGAATTAAAAAGAAAGCTAGCAACACATAAAAAGCAAAATTCACACACACCAAAAAATAAAAAAAATCCCAGAAAACGTAAAGTGTATACGGTCTATACCATCAAGAGAAAAAAAGCAAGAGACTTGGCCGTCTGAAGCAGCATAGCCTCCATGACAGAGCAAAGAAAGCCCTCAGAAACGACAGCGTTTGAGCAGACTCTCTCCATCTCCGTCTCTCCTAGTACTAGTAGAGACAAAACCTTGAACGTACGTGACAAGACAAGGTACACTACACACAAGCGAGGATTTTAGTAGCTTCTTTGTTTGTTTTTATAGTGAGGGTTTTAAGGGTTTTGCATTGTCGCATTGGTTTGGTTGGGTGTCTACTATCTAGTACTACTACTAGGATCTGGTTCTAGAGAGTGTGTTGTGATGAATGAGGCCAAATCTGGACCGTTCGTACTTGATGTTGATTGAGAAGAATTCTATTCTAACCTAATTTAAATATATATGTGTGGGAAGTTTTTTCTTAGAAATTAACACTCCAACCCTTACCCTCTCATCCCCACAATAACTTTTACTTGTAAAGTGATTATTGGCGCGCAATTTTAAAATATCTTTAAATAACAATATTTTGTTAATAGTGTTCTTGTGAGTTCGTTAAGTCTATTACGAAGCATCAAAAAGATGCCACACACATTAAAATATACCAAAAACTAATAAAAATATGGATTGTAGACTCAATACCCCATGAAAAATGAATCGACTTAGTTATAAAGTTCTATCTTAACAAGTGTACTAGTACATCCATTAACAATACTTTAAAATTAAAAATAATTCAAGTTATATGAAAGAAGTTTTTTTTTTTTTTTTTTTTTTTTTTTTTTTTTTTCACGAATTGATAAAAAAAAAAAAAAAAAAAAAAAAACTATCATTTGCAACATTGATTTTGTGCAAACACGGGAAATTTAACAAAATATCATTTTATATATTTTTTATTTTATTTATATTTTTGTTTAAATATGTAATTTGATAATTATGGTAGTTATTGATAGAAATTTACTATAATGGTGTTTATATATAAAACTATTTATTCTACCATTTAAAGAAAATATAATACGGCAAGATTTTAATGAAGGGTTTAATAGAGAATAAAATTTACACTCAATTAAAAAAAATATTAATAATGTTTCAAAAAAAATATATTAATAATGGATGTATTAATTGTGAGGTCTCAAAAGCTTCTTTTTTTTTTTTTTTTTTTTAAGGTCAAAAAAGCTTATGTAACACAATATGAAGAAATTAACGAAAATTCAAATTGCTTATATATATATAGTAAATGGTTAGATTTTCAAAATATGTAGTAATATTTATTTTATTGAGTAAGGTTGTAGTTTAAGACTTCAACCAATTTTGTAGCTAAACTTTGTCCATATATATATATATATATATATATATTAGTCGACTAGCACGGAAAATATTAACTTAATATTATTATGTTTTTGCTATTTTATTTTTATATCTGAATATGAAATTTGATAATTACAGTAATTATTAAAGACATTTATTATGATTATGATTATATGAAACTTTATATTATACCATTTGAAGAATGAGTCCGAATTTGGTAAGGATGGGGTGTAAAACCTATGTTTTATACTATCCAGTAAATGATTGCCACATCAACATTTTACTTAAAATTCAATACATCTTACCACGCCTAATAATATCTTAATAAATTCCCAATTTGGTTGAATTTATATATGGGTATTATAATTGATTGGGTGTAGTTGTGTTTATTCTTAAATATGTGATAAGATGATGTGGAATGTTGGGATTGGAGGGTTAAAACATGAGTTTACATCACATCCTTACAGAATTTAATCTCTTGAAGAATATACTAATATGACAAGATTCTAATGGAAGGTTTATATATAGAATAAATGTTATATTTAAATATTTAATTTAAAAATACATATTCAAATAATGATATGTAAAAAGTAAAAGTTAAAAAAGTAAAATTTTAAGATCCTAAAAGCTGATATGGATATAGATACACACACAAGAAATTCTTAAAAAATATAAATTTTCTTTACTTTTGTTTTCTATGTATGGAATTTTATAATTATGTTAATCATTAATATGCATTTATTATGATTTTTCCTTTGCTTCTAGCGGGAATTATATTATATTATACCATTTGAAGGGTTTATATTTTAACTCTAAAAAAAAAATAAAAAATAATAATTATAATGAGTTTGTGGAAATTTGTGAGACTTCAAAAAGCGTAAGTGCAAAATTTTTTGAGGTCAATCAAAAGTCAAAATATGAATTTTTTTTTCTTTTATTTTTTGTATAGATTTTTTTTTTTTCTAGTTAGTAACTCAAACTTCATGCAAACACCATTTTGTTGAGCTAAAAGTCAAAATATGATCTATTCTAGTCAATAACCCGCAAAATGCATGCAAGAATTCTACAATATAAATATACATATACATACATACATACATACACACACATATATATGAGATGGGTTTAAGTTACATCTGGTGTAACTCTTGTAAAGTTACACATTTTTTATACCATAGATTTCTAAAAGATCTAACGGCTAAAAAAGTATCATTAAATGTTATTACTTTCCACCTCATTCCTAATTAATACTAGTAATTTTCTCTCTCTCCTTATTTAATGTTTTATTATTTTTTACTTGATTAAAGGTACACGCCATTTTCAACAACCTAGAAACCATACTAATCTACTTCAGAGCTAATGCACAACAGCCAAAGCTTTTTGTTGGGATGATTCTTATTCGTACTTTTGCTGAAGCATTGGCTCTCTATGGTCTCATTGTTGGCATCATCCTTTCTTCCCGAGCTGGTCAGTCCAGAGCTGACTGAAACTAAGAGAGCACATTCTTCTGGGTGGTTGCAGTTGTGGTTGTGTGGTTTATTGCTATTAATTTGGAAGTGTTTTTTTTACTAGAGATTATTGTAGCAGTGGGTGAGTGAAATTGTTCTACCAATATATGTTTTAGGAAGTTGCCTCGTTATGGTGATAGGATATAGAATTAGAAATTAGTTTCTACTTTTAAATTTTAATAAAGTCTTCTCATCTTTGTGATTCAGCATTGTGAGGATTTAAATTTAAAGTTAAAGTTGTGTATAATTACTGTATTATCATTTTTAAAAGGATTTGTCCTCGTGCCTTTGTTATCTTTATCAAAAAAAAAAAAAAAACCATGGCCAAATCAAGTGGGTTGGGTGGAGAGAGTTTAATGACTCATTTAAAAAGTGGGTACTTGAAAATGGCAAGTGCCCTTTAATCAAGTGAAAAACAATAAATAAGGAGAGAGACAAAAGTCGAAAGTAATAACATTTAATGGTGTCTTTTTTAACCATTAAATCTTTTAGAAGTCTACAGTGTAAAAAAAGTGTAACTTTACAAGAGTTACACCATGTGTAACTTGAACCCGTCTCTCTCTCTCTCTCTCTCTCTCTCTCTCTCTCTCTCTCTCTATATATATATATATATATATATATATGGGTTGGGTTCAAATTACACCTAGTGTAACTCTAAGTAATGTTATATCATTCAATAACTTGTTGTTAAATTCATATTTTGAAAATCTAACCGTTGAATTACATGTTCTATATGTTCTTAACATGCATACCAATTTTCATGCTAATCGGATGTAATTTACTATTCAATCCATAAACTCATCTTTTATGCATTATTTTAAACTACAAAAACTTAAATTTAAACAATTGATTGATGACATGGCTATTGATCTTTGATCATCTTTAAATTTTGTAAGCATGGAGAATATGCAAAGATAATGTAATCTAGTTGTGGATTTATCAAAATTCACATCTGATTAAAAAATATTGGGTAGTGTAATATTACTTAAAGTTACATCAGGTGTAACTTGAACCCAATCCTATATATATATATATATATATATGACTATTATCTATTACACTTTTTTTTTTTTAAGAATCAAACTACAAAATTGCTATTACATTCAAAATTTTAACAATCACAAAAATAATTTTCTTTTTCACAAAATTAGCCGAGAATTTTCAAATTCAAATGAGAGAGAGAGAGAGAGAGAGAGAGAGAAAGAGTCACATATCAATTTTTTTTTTTTTTTTTTTTTTTTTTTTTTTTTTTTTTTTTATACAAGATAGAATTTCTACTTTAGCCTAATATAAGTGTATATGTGTGTGAAGCTCCCTCCTGGATACTTGAACCTCAACCCTTACCCCCCATACCCCACAAGCACTTATACTTGTGGAGTGACCATCACGTCAAGGGTTTGTGGTGGTGAGACTCACATATCAATTAGTTGTGAGGAAAAGGACAAAAAGTCGTGACCTATAGAAGACCAAGAGA
This sequence comes from Quercus robur, assembly GCF_932294415.1. NCBI lineage: Eukaryota > Viridiplantae > Streptophyta > Magnoliopsida > Fagales > Fagaceae > Quercus > Quercus robur. The sequence goes on along the minus strand of NC_065535.1, from coordinate 22,255,832 downwards.
GAGTGAAAAATGTTTAAATGCATTACTAAGATAGAAGTTGAAGAAAGAGTGATAAGGAATTTGATGCATTTGATAGAGGAACCAAGAAGTCATGTGTGCGGCGAAGTCCATAATCCTATAAGGAAATGACACTCTTTTTTCCTGCTGCAAAACCTGGGGCGCAAGCCTAGGTAGAGTAGCCATCAGTGTTTCAAGACTTCGTTGTTTCGAAGAAGACCTAATATTTTTTTGAGAAACAATATGACACAATATTAGTTGATTTTTGTGGATTTTTCCCCTTTTATACACATAAAATGCGTCCTTTTGATTCCTATGATAGTGTATGTAAAGTAATAAAATAGCCTTAAAGAAGTAAAAGTAATTGTTCTATTTTTTTTTAATAAAATAAAAGTAATTAAATCAAAATGTTTATTTATTTTTTGATAGATATTTAGAATTTCAACCAATATAACCGTACAAATGGCAGCAGTAGCAGAAATTTTCTACAAAAATTTCAATCAGGCCGAGGTGAACTCAATGGTAGCAGCAGCAGCTATGAAGCATGGATGTGGCTGGGAGGTTGCTGCACCGGAGTTTGACATGGCCCGACGCAGGTTGCAGTGTTCGACGCGGCTACTCGCACGTCGATGCCGCGTTTGAGCTTTTTTTTTTTTTTTTTTTTTTTTTCTTGGATTCGCGATGACTTGGTTCAATTCGTGCCAACTCGGCTTCAATTCAGGCCAAACCGGGTAGATTCGGCCAGAATCAAGCTGTATCGGCCGAATTGGGTCGTATCACAACCGAAACGGTCGAAACAGGCTTTGAATCATGCCGGAACAGCCGAAATCGACTTTGAATGATGCCTAAACATCCTAAATCTATCCTTCCTCAATTTTATTCTGAATATTTGTTGCTTCTTTTGTGTTTTCTTTTTTGTTTTGTGTTTCTTGCCTTCTTATTTCTTTGTTTTGTGAATCAAGGCATAGTAATGTGTTTTTTAAGAATATTTTAATAGTAAAAATATATAGAAAATATAAATAAAAATATTTTTAATAATTTTTTAATTGCCACACCCACATCCTACTTTTTCAAAAATTGCCAAGTCCCGCACCCGCACCCATGCTTCATAGCGCAGCAGTAGAGGAAAATAGGTCCAATGCAGCAAATGGTTGCCTCTAGAACCGGGGAACTATAAAGAAAATTTCGATGGAGCAATGTTTGGTAAGAGTGATGAGGCTAGGATTGGTATTGTGGTTAGGGACTCTATGGGGCAGGTTGTTGTAGCTTTAGCTGAAAAGAATCCTTAAACCACATAGTGTGGATAGCTTGGAGATGGTAGTAGCGAGATGTGCGGTCATTTTTGCTTCAGAACTCGATCTCCAATAGTGCCAGTTCGAAGGCGATTCAGAAACTGTTATCAAGGCACTCAAAGGTTGTAATTTGCTGCACTCATCTGTTGGTCACTTAGTGATGGACACTCAAATTCTTGTAAACTTTTGGAGCTCGTCTTTCTCTCACATTTTTAGGAAGGGTAATGCTGTTGCACATGCCTTAACCCAGAAAATAAGGATTTCTTTTCCTTTGTTAGTTTGGATGGAATCCATTCCATCAGATGTAAACGCTTAGGGTAAGTTTGGTAACTGTTTTTTCCCCTTATATTCTGTTTTCAGAAACAATTTTCTATTTTTGAGACTGAAAAACTTGTTTGGCAACTCAAAATGGGCAGAAAACAAAAATTGTTTTCAAAACTCAATTTGTGAAGGAAACAGAAAACATGCAAAATGCTATTTTCAGTTTTTAATTTTCAAAATTCAATGAAAACATGTATTTAATTTAATGAATCTGTGTCATTTAATGAGTTAACATTAAATTTCAAATCCTAGTAACAATATATTTTAGTATTTTCTATTTTTTTCTTAAAAAAACTATCTTTTTTATTTCAACTAATCAAACATGTTTTTGATTTAAAAAATACAAGAAAATTGTTTTTTCTTTATATTCTCAAAAACAAGTTTTTGAAAATAAAAAACAAAAACTTTTACCAAACATAACCTTATATTTTTGCTGATCTTTCAATTTCTTAATAAAAATTTTTCGAGCTTGGCCCTGTTTCTTAAAAAAACTGTACAAATGGAAAGCCTTTTTGAAATAATAATATTAATAATTTGAAAAGGCAAATCAATATTGAATATTAAGGGTGTGTTTGTTTGGAGGTGAAATAAGGTGGATGGAAAACTTTGGAGAGAAAATAGGAAGGGAAACTTTTTTAGAGTGTGTTTAGTTGGGTGGGGAAGAAGGAAAATAAAGAGTGGAGCCCATGTATTTTCTCTCTAGGCTCACCAAAAAGTTTTCTCCCCAAAATGGAGAGAAAACTGGGAGGAGGAAGCTCATGAAACGAGCTTCCAAAAATACCCTTGGAATTCACCTCCAAGTCTCCAACGTTTTTTTTTTTCCTTTGTTTTTTTCTTTCTCTGTTACTAATGTGTTGACTTTCTTTTTTTTCTTTGATTTTTTTTTTCTTTTGGACGTGTAGCTTTCTTCTTCTTCTTCTTTTTTTGGGTGCTCATATGTTTATTTTCTCATTAATTTTGGTTGATTTTTTTTTTGTTTTTTTTTAGAAAACAGTTTTGGGTTAATTTCTTATGCTACTTTTTTTTTTTTTTTTTTACTTTAATGAAGTGTCCATCTATACACATTTTTTTTTTTTTTTAAAGTATAATGTGTTACTTTTTGTTTTATTTTATAGGGACATGATGGTAAATTCATATAAACTTTATTTTCAACCAAATAAAAATGTTTTTCACCCTCAACTTTTCCACCCTCTCAACCAAACACAAATGAGAGAAACTAAAATCTTTTCTATCCTCCCACTTTTCCATCCTCTTTCCATTTTTCATCCTCCCAACCAAACGGACCCTAAAGGTCCTATTGACACGTGAGCATACCCCCTAAAATTAATTAAGGTGCATTCCTTGCAATATTAGTTACCAGGTTGAATGAGATGTTGCCACATCAATTAAAACTCCATGTCAGATTCGACCCCACTTCAACTCACCTCTCTCTCTCTCTCTCTCTCTCTCTCTCTCTCTCTCTCTCTCTCCATATTACAATATTCTTTTCTCTCACATAATAAGTAATGCTAATTAAATCCATTATAGGGTCTTTTTTTTTTTCTTTTTATAGCCATTATAGGGTCTTTAATTCATGTTAGAGGAGGAAGAACTACTCATGGAACATTGAATAATTTTCTATCATGAAGGTCCACACAACTAATAATTTTATAGTTATTATAAATGTTCAAAATTGTTTATAAAATTCATTGTCTTCGTACTCTTAAACCTTAGTTTAAAGGGCTAAGGTAGAAATTATGTTGAATTTTCCACCTTACTTACTAACTGAAATTTACTAAAAATCTTCTTAAAAAAGAAGAAAAATTTACTAAAACTGGTCCTTTTTAATTGCCAACATTTGGAGCTGTCAAAATGCAAAATTAAATGAGTTAACAATATATGTAAACCAAACTAATTTTTAAATCATCATTATTGTTTACTATTATAAAGGCACTTAAGCTACCAACACAATATATATATATATAACAATTACAAATATTTCTAAATTAGTATATCACATCATACATGGGCCCACTATATTCTGTAATTAAAATTTTTTTAATTGACCCAAGTATGAAGTGATTGGCTAATTTAAAAATGTTATGAATTTGTTGTACATTTTTGTTGTATTCCTAGAAGGACTCTTATAATGGACTGCACAACCAATAAATTTATAGTCATTAAAATGGTTCAAAATCATTAATTTCATAGTCTTCACTCTTCATGATGCATTTATTATTATTATTACTAATAAAAGGTCTTCATGATGCATTTAAATTTAAATGTATGCAAAAATTATACTTTTTCCCTAAATGTTCCACACTACTTACTTAGTAACTACATTTTAGAAGGAATGGTTAAGGGTCATCAAATAGCCCACGGCCCACGGCCCACAGCCCAATCTAGAAACCCAACAGCCCACAAGGCTAATAGGCGGCCTGGCCTGTTGTTATTGAGGCTCATGGGTAGCCCACTAGCCTAGTGGGTTAGGCCATGGGCTAGTTTTTATGCCCATGGGTACCTGGTGGGCTAGCCTAGTAGCCCAACCCGTTAAACCAGTCCAATAACTCATAATTCATAACAAAAATATATAGGAAGTGTATGAAGGATTGATCTTGAGATATTATGGAGGAATTTCTTAAGAGAACTTCCTCAACTACTAAGATACTCAAAGTAATTGTGCTCAACTTAGTTTATTAAATATATATTTTTCTAGTAGTCTAGCAAATTTGAATTAACCATTTAACATTTTTTTTTATTAAAGATAAAAATAAAAAATTATTTAAAGCCTAAATAAAAAAAAAAATTAAATAGGTTTCCATCAACAAAACAAAAAATTAAATAGATTTGACTGCAAAAAAATTTGTAATTAAGTACTACATTCTTTAATTCTTTCCTTTAGAAAAATAGATTGATTATTCACTTATAAAAAATTGATTCTTTCCTTTTAAAAATAATAAAATAATATACTAACACAAGCCTATAGGTAGCCCATTAGGCCCAACTCGATAGCCCAGCTCGCTAAAAACAAAATGGGCATTGCCCATGGGCAAGGTCATGGGCTGAGATTTTTTCTTTTGGCCCAGCCCAACCCGGCCTGTTAACTAGTTAATAGCCCATTTTGCCCAACCCATTGTGCCCATGGGCCAAGTGAAAATGGGCCGGGCCGGTCCATTGACGACCCTTAGGTATGGTCTTCTTAGGTTGCCAAAATTTACAGGATATTAAATATAATATTAAATAATTTAAATAATAATAAATGATTTACCATATATATATATTTTTTTTGTTGAACTTTAAATGGTTTACCATATAGGAGTTGTAATTACTTTCACACAATTAACATTGCTTACTATTGTAAATTTCCACAGAACTAATAAATTAGGTAGTAATTAACTAATAAACTATAGTAATTGTAAAGGCAAAAAAGTATTAAATGCATAGACTCCATAAATGAGTACAATGATGTAGTTCCTCTCTCATATTAATTGTGGGACTAAGACCCATAATTATGTAAGATGAGAGAGTATAACATTATTGTACTCTCATAGTATTATATATTTACTTTTCATAGATATTAAACCAAAAAAAAAAAAAAAAAAAAATTAGAGAGGTGTTACGTCCACAATATTTTCACAACAAATCATAGGTGATTAGTTATTATTGGTTCTAATTTGAACCTACCATTGAAATTACTTTTCTACCCGACCAATAACAACCCATAACAATCTGCCACATAAGATTTGTTGTGAAAATATTATGGACATAGCATTTCTCAAAAAAATATTCAATACTCCAAGAGAAATGCTCACTTCTTTTACAATTGGCACTAGTATTATTTCCAAGAAGGTTGTCCAAGGTTCAAATATCCCTCCCTCTCAACTATCGAATTATAAAAAATAAAAATAAAAATACTCATTTTCCATACATGATGGTGAGTTACGACATAAATTTAATTAGTGAAACCTATTATTTGAGAGAAGGGAACACAATAATGAATAATTACTCTGATTTGCCAAAAAAATTCTATACACATTTTTTTCGAGCAAAAATACTATTTTGGTCCTTACATTTTAGGGTTATAGTCAATTTGATCCCTTCATTTTGATAGCAGTCAATTTGGTTCATATTATTTTCAATTTGCAATCAATTTGGTAATTACTGTTAATTTACAAACAAAAAATGCCTATATGGCTAACAGTGTGCACAACTAGCATGCCAAATGCTGACGTGGGTTCTAAAAAAATAATAACAGAATTAATTAATATTAAACAATACCACATTAGCTTTTAAATGAAAATTTAATATATATATATATATATATATATTAAAAGCCAAAGTTCAAAGAAAATTCAATTAGATTTCAATTGGATTCTTAATTTTGTACCATGTGTCCCATCTAATTTTTAATTTTTGTTCCAAATGGATTATTGAGTGTAAAAATCAAATAGTCTAAATCCAATTAGATGCTAAATTGGATTTCAATTGGATGCCACATGTCCATCTAATTTTTTAATTTTTGTAGCAAGTGAATTATTAGGTGCAAAAATTGAGAAGTCTAAATCCAGTTAAATTCTAAGTCGTGTATATATATATTTATTTATTTATTTATAATGAGAAACAATTACATATTTTAGAAATGTATAGTTTAAAAAAGGTGTAAACTAATACCATGTATAATTTGAACATCTTCTAAAAAAATGTATAATTTGAACCATATAATTGTGATTATTTTTAATTGTACTCATACATATGCACGGGGTTACACACTAATTAAAATTAAAAATAATAATAATAATTCCTCATATGGAATGCTAAAATTGTAGCTAGTAATAAATAGTTAAATACGAACAATAACATTCATCAACCTAAGAAAGAAACAAACAAACAAATGAAAAATGAAAGAAGAAAAGCGTAAACAACTAGACGATCAAATTTTGTCAAATACAATTTTAGCAAAATTTTAGGAAAAAAACACCTTAACAAAGTTATTTAGTTATGTAGCACATTTTTTGGAACTTGGTTTCCAACTCAAACTCGAATTCCAAGCAGGTTTGGGCTCCACTGCTTGGCGTGCCAAACTCAAGTTCCAATTGGAACTCGTTCCAAAAATGTGCTATATAACTAAATAACTTTGTTAGGATGTGTTTCTTCTAAATTTTTACTAAAATTATGCTATTTGGCAAATTCGGCCCAACTAGACATTCATCAAAATCAAATATTGGTCCTTTTTTTATGGGATAAATATTGGTCCATTTTGAAAACAAACGCATTGTGATATTCATCAATTATATGGCTCACAACACATTCAAACCCACTCCATTTTTGTCTCTCTTCCATCACAATATTGCATCGTTAATGAAGCCCAAACTGAGAAGGACCAAATTAGTCAGTCGCTCTCATTCATCAAAGCACCCCTAATGACGACGAACCTACCATAGTCAGTCGCTCTCCTTCTTCATCGTTCATCGCCACGAGCCACCATCAAGGTGGTCTACTTGCTCTCTCCCTCCATCTCTACTTTTCTTGGATTCATCCACTCTATCTCTCCTTCTTCAATCTGTGATGGTGTGAGGGTTTGGGTTATTTGATGGTTAATATGTTTGAGCTATGGTTGAAATTTGGTTTTAGAGTTTGGTGGTGATGGATTTGGGTTCGGTGGTGGTGTTGGATTGTGGGGGTGGTGGTAATTCGGGTTTGGTGGTGGTGGGTCTAGGTTTGGTAGTGGTGGATTTGGATTTGGATTTGTTGGTGGTAATTTGGGTTTGCTGGTGGTGGATCTGGGTTAATGGTGGTGAATCTAATTACCTCTGATACTGTTTGGTTACGAAGAAATTGCAAGAAAATAAAAATAAAAATTGAGAAAATAAAAATGAAAATCTGTTTGGTCATAGAGAAATGGTGAGAAAATTTTAAAAATATAAATAAAGAAAAGGATAAAATTGGTATAAAAAAATGTATTTTATAAACGTTGATGTGGCATTTTTTTCCATCTAAGCGCTGATGTGGACACTAAAATTTAGACATATTAGCATTAGGTATGCCAGTAGTGCACACTATTTTAGCCAAGTAGGCATTTTTGTTAGTGAGTTAATGGTAAGGATCAAATTGGTTGCAAGTTGAAAATAACATGGACTAAATTGACTGTTACCAAAATATAAGGACCAAATTGACTAAGACCCAAAAATGTAGGGACCAAAACAATTTTTTGCAATTTTTTTTTTTTTTAATTCGATAGTTGGGGAATGGGAGATTTGAATCTTGGATGATTCATTTGGAAATACTACGAGGTACCAATTAAATGAGTTATAAGGCTCTCTTGGTAAACAAAACATTATATACATGTATAGACGCTTGTATATAACATATATCATATCATTAAGATGTAAACATTCAAATTTTTAATGATAAAGAAATGCTAAAATGCAAATTGCACAATTTAAGTTTGACTGGAATTATTTCAGGCTTTTAACTTTACTTTCATTCAATTGAGTCCTCTAAGTTTCAAACTTATTCAATTCAGGCATTTTGTTCAATTTCATTAAGTATATAATTGACTAATGAAAAAAAAATTTCAAAAAAAGATTCTCACATGAAATATCTATATTTTTTATATATTAATTTTATAGATTTTTTTTCTTCAAGTGAGAAAAATATTTTTAATGGCATTTTTTTTAATGAAATTGGATGAGGACATGAGTTAAATAAATTTGAAAATTAAATGACTCAATTGAATGAAAGTAAATTTAGATAACTGCAGTGAATTTTGATTGAACTTAGAAAATGCAATTTGCATTGTAGCCATAAATAAATTATGTGTTAAGAGACTTTGTAGTTTAACTGGTACTTTTTGGTGTTTTAATTAAAGACATCTAGGATTTAAATATCATTTTCTCCAACTATTGAATTAATAAAAAAAAATTATAGCAAATGTAGTACTTTTAAGTGCTTATAAAATACAATCAACATATATATATATATATATATATCTATATATATATATATTTTTTGAAGTAAAAATTAAAAATACAATCAACATATATATATATATATATATATATTTTGAAGTAAAAATTAAAAATACAATCAACATTATTACCATAGCATGTTGTTAATCAAATTTTAGATATTTTTAACTTAAACACTGTCGGGGGCGGAAAAGTCTTCCTTCTGACAAATGAGATTTGTGTTGGGTTGGGGGCCTAAATCGAAACTTGACAATGGGCTTGAAGTACGGCCCAAAGGCTATCGGTGAAGGTTTGGAGAATTCACCTTATTTTATTCCTTGGGCCTAGGTTGGGACTGACAAGGATTATGGGATGGCCCAAAACGTTTCCTATAGCAGGCACGTTAGCATAATAGAAAAGCATACTGCAATAAAGAAATAGCTCATCAGTAAAATATTCCAGCGGTAAAATATTCCAGCAGTAAAATGAGATAGAACAGAATAAACCTCCAGCCGTTAACTATTTCACAAATTAAGGAGAATGTCTACATCTTCAAAATCATCATCCATAGGTTCCAGTGAGAAGAAGTCCTCCAATACAAGAACATGAAGGAAAAACTCTATAGTAATAATTACATTATAACCTTCAATAGTAAATGAATAAACAAACACTATGGGTTCCATTATAACAAGTAATGGAGAAAGTTTAGTGTGAGATGAAAGGAGAGAGATAGATTCCAGCTAGCGCAGCAAGATAATTATTATGCCAGGGTATGCTTATGAATATAGTATATGTAGTGAGTAGTGAGGGTCATTTTTGGAAGTATGAGTAGTGAGAGGGAGAGAGGGTGTTTAGTAGAGTTGCTGGGACTTTCTGCTTGGAATGGATGAGAGCTTATAGGTAGAGGTGTGAGGGATATTTGTGAGCTAGGGGCTGAAGCCTGAAGGGCTAAGTTTCTAAGTTTGAAACTAAGAACTCCGAAGCTCGAAACCTCACTAAAAGCTTAAGAAAAATTAGAGAGAGAGGGAAAATAGAGAAGTTTATGAGAGAGTTCTTCTCTATTGGTGTGTGTTAAGGTGTTGGTGGAGAGCTCTATTTATATTTTAGTTTAAGGGAGTTTTCAGAAAATAATCTTTGCCAAAATTAGTCTCAATTTTCAGAAAATCCTTAGAAAATCGTTCCTAGGATTTGTCCCAGAGTGGTAAGTTCAGTTTTAGAATGTTCTTATTATTTTGGGTAATAGCAGCTGGAGTTTTGACTTAGTATTAAATGCTGGATTGTCCTTAGCTAATGAGATTAGAGCATAAGTTATGCTAATGATCTTGGTTGTCTGCTGTTAGTATTAGAGCTTCCTAGGGTAAATTGTATCACTCCAAGTCAGGTGTCAATCTTGGAGCCCTCTATTAGAAACTCTGCTAGAGATCTCCTTAGTGCCTTCCAAACCATATTTCCCTATGTTTCCCCATTTGGGTTCATGTGCTTGGTTCACAAACCAGAAAATATACATTTTTGGCATGGTAATGAGCTGTTTACAAGTGATTGTAGAAGCTTCCATGGTCTGTTCATGGTTGCCCCATAATTCCTTGGCCAATTGTGTTGGAGAAGAGAGAGAATGGCTAATTGCAGCTCCACTGCTTTGTGTCTTGTTAGCATAGCTTTATGTCACATCAATAATCATGAAAATCAGCTTGCCAAGGAAGGGTGTAAGATTAGCTGAACATATTTCCCCTTCTGATTTGATTTGACAAGCTAAAAATGATGGTAATGGGCCCCAATTGTCAGCTTAGTTGTGCTGAAACTTGACTAGTGGCTAGTTTAACCACTTTAGTTACTCAAGTGAACCCTGGTTGCTAAGATCAGCACATGGGCTGGGCTATCTCGGCTGGGCTTTGTTGTTGGGCTTCTTTGGGCTTGTTCATCCCTACAAAATGAATAATTTTTCCATGAGTAATATACATGGGTTTTATAGTTAGAGTTTATTGCGGAAAAAATAGGCATAGTTCCCATAAATTTAGTAGCTTTGAAAGATGAGTAATATATCATAAGTAATTAATGCTTCCCATGAGTTAGAGACTTTAGTTTATGAAAATATGTTTTTACCAAGGAATAGTTTTGGGTTTTGAGCATAATGTAATTATTTTGCCAAATAATATTTTGAAAGTTCAAAAACGTGTACAAAACACCTTTGAACGTTTAGACCCCCAAATTACAACTTAACCAATACAAGCAATATGTCAAACAACTAGTGTGCGGAAACTTAACACATGCTATAATATGAAATTGGTTAAAAACTATCTAAGCCATAATAAAATAAAACCACAGCAGATAATATAAAGGCAAAGATAGAGAGGAAGGAAGATGCAAACACAAAGACAACACGCGATGTGTTATCGAAGAGGAAACCGAAGTCCTCGGCGAAAAACCTCTCCGCTGCCCTCCAAGCGGTAATCAATCCACTAGAAAATACAGTTGGGATACAAGGACAACAATAGACCCTCCAAGCCTAATCTACCCAGTGCACCTAAGCCCTCCAAGCTTCTTGCTCCAACGAGGTTGCGCCGAACCTTTTTCTTTTCTAGCTTCCCGGATTCCGCTACTAGACCGTAGCATCAACCAATGAAGATTGGCTCCTTCCTAACTGCTTCCCAGAAATCCAAACAACTGTCTCACAGTGATGATGATGGTGAGAACCAGGTTTGGTATAATGTCTCTCAAGGATTTGACAATGGAGAGGAAGAGAGTTAAGGAATTTGAAGAGACTTTAAGGTAGAGATTGTGGGTGAAGCAATCTGGTTTTTCTTTAGGGTTTCTCTCTCAAAATTCTCTCTGGAAGCTCTCTTTCAATCATGGGTAAAAGGGGTATTTATACTGGAGTGGGAGAGGAATGTGAAACGTCAGGTTTTACAAAACAGGGGTGGCTCGCGGCTTGACTAAGTCGCGAGATCCAGTCGCGAGTTAACCGTATGGCCAGTTGTCCTGTTTTGTCCTGTAGTGCTCCAGCTAGCATGACTGTTCATCTTCCAGCATGCTTGGCACGTGTGCTGCTTCTGGCGGCTTGCAGCCGCGAGTCACCCGCGAGTCCCAGCCGCGAGTCTCTGTTTTCTTGCACACTCTTAAGCAATCTTCACTCTATTTCACTCACTACCCTTACAACAAACCCACCTAAATACAGGGTTACTAAATGCTGAATTACAAGCAAATTTGGCACGGAATAAAGCCAATTAGATGGTTGAATAAATTCAACCTTACAATCTCCCCATTTGGCTATTCCGTGACAAAACCCTAAAACAGACTCTAGACTTAACATGTGAGTTGGGAACAGTTGAACAAAACTCACTCACACCTAACTCTAGAAGCTGTGATGCACTTGAATCATATGAACATAATACTCCTGAAACACAACAATACACCATGATCATTGTAAGCAGAAAATTATAAATGCATATGAAACAGGCAATATGTGATCAAGCAAAGATGGAGTTAATAAACAAACCATGGCTTGATCAACCAAGTGAACACCACAAGGTAGTGATCACAGTGCTCATTCACACTTGGAATGAACACAAGGACATACAAGTTAACAAGCACAAGGCAAGACATTTGTATGCTCAACACTCAACCAATGCATAATACACAAGGCATATGCATCTAGGAACAATCCTACAAGGGCACAAGAGTGACAGTACATAAACCAAAATGCAGAACATTTAGATTAAAGTACTGATTTCAACATAGCATAAAGGCTGCATTAAGCAAGGTACATACCATAAAGCCTACAAACTATGCATAAAACATTAACCCTAAAAGCTTACAAAAGCACATGGGTACAAACACAAAAACATCCTGAATAACATCATCAAAATATATTAAAGTTTAAACCAAGAGTATAAGTAATGAGTTAGGAACAGCTATACACCAAAACACAGTGTATCAAAACCATAAAAACACTAAAAGTATCCAACAAACATAAACCTAAAACCATAAGTTTAAAGGATAAGACTAAAAACAAAAGTATGACAAAAGTATGTGTGTGTGTACTCCCCTATCACTATGCACACTTCCCTTTGAACTTTTCTCCCCTTTACTGAATGCTCTCCCCCTTTTTGTCACGAATAGCTAAAGACTCTCGTCCAACTTTCGTTGAATCTCATCTAGCTGATTCTCCATAGTCTCGAGGCGCATTTGGACATGGTTGTTTGTGGAGTAGAGAAGTGCCACAAGCTCATCAACGCATTTCTGAATATGCTCAAGTACACTGCCGACTCTATCAGTATGAGGAGTAGTCTGTGCTTGCGGAATACTAGCCGGTGAAGCTTCAGGAACAGCACGTGATGTAGATGTGGTATGTACAGGTGTCTCTGAGTCAGGGGCAGATGGAGTAACCGGAGAGATGTGAGCACTTCTTGGTGATTTAGAGGAGTGACTTCTGCTAGCTTGAAGAGTGAATAAGGAAATGGGACGTTGACGAGTCAACATTTTTCCATCTGCAGGAGGAATAATGCCTGCACGAAGAATGAGCTTCATGATGAGACTACAAAATGGAATAATTCCTCGAGCTGCAGATCGACACACGGTCTTCCTCAAGGTGTAGTAGATGTGAGCACATATATCAATGGGGGCTCCTGTAATAAGGTCACAAAGAAATAGAGCTCTCCCAAGATTGATGAATGTAGTGTTGGACAGTGGGTAGAGATTGGTGAACATGATCAACTTCAGTGTGGTCAGCTCAGGTGCAAACTTTGCGGTGCTGATGGATGTTCCTGCACTGGATACTTCATGATCGTGTCCTAGGATTTGTAAAATTTCTCCAACTTCTGGATTTCGTTCATCATAAGGAGTTAAATTCACATTCTGAGGTCTAGTGATGCTGAGAAGATCTGCGATGGAGTCTGGGGTAACACTAAACTCTATTCCTCTGACCCATAAAATGAGTTGAGGTCCAAGATCAGTTGCATTGGAGAAGCATTCTTTGACCAGCTCATCCATTGGATCATCAAAGTTCTCGAACAAGTTTGCCCAATCTCGTTTCTCAAAGATTCGAGGGATGAAAGTGGTCCCTAAAGTGTTGAACTCTACCACTCGTTCCACTATAGTGGTTGACTTGTCAAACACATTTGAGTAGGCGTGTGAGTTAAGTGGAAGTCTGAACCTATCCTCATTGGGATCTTGAGATGCCTGAGATGATAGACGAGTCCTTTTAGCAACTGGTGTTGCTGGTTCGTCAGTAACAATGTCTTTACCCCTGGAAGATCGACGAGACATCTGCAAGAGAACAGGCCCACAGCAAAGAACCAAACAACAATACCACACAAGATAATTGTCAACAAGATTCAGTGTAAACAAAATTTCAATATATAAACACAAACTGAGGATAGTGCAGACCCAACCAAACTTCCAACAATACAAAGAAGCACAAAATAACAAGTGCAGCAAAATGGTGATAGTGCACCAAGACATAGATAGACAACACAACTGACAAAACTGTCAATGAGACAGGTTATCATGACCATGATATGCAAACAGATATAGCATTCGAACAATTAAAGCAGATAACATAAATCACTCCATCAGAGATATGAACAAGGGAAAATTTTTCAACATGAAGAAACCAATCAACCACACTAGAGCACATGGTTTAGAGACATACATTATGTTATCATAAAAACTTAGTAACCAATACCAAACACCAACATCAATACTTAAGCAAGTGAAATGAGTAAGTCAAATAGACACCAAACCCATTTAAGAAAAGATTTTCAGACTTAATAATAGGCAAAAATCAGAACAATGAAAAACACATTGTGACCGCTCAGCATGAAAACAGGAGAGAACAATATCAAACGCGACACTCCATACCCATTACACAAAGAGAGAAGTATTTCGAACATACTAACAGTCCAAACGGTAACAAAAATATGCAGGAAAAAGAAAATGAGATTGAGAAAGCAAAACCCATACCTTTTCTTGATGATTTGGATAAGAAATGAAGCACCAATGAGGTTTGAAAATGGATTCACGAAGTGTTTGGAAAGAAGATAGTTTAGAGAGAAGATGAACAGTTCCAAAAGTTCGAGGGAAAACTGAAAAGAGGTTTAAAAACTGCTCCTGTTTTTGCAAAACACGCGTTTTTCGCGACTTGATTAAGTCGCCACACAGTCGCCAGCTCAAGCCGCCAAAGCACTCAAGAACAAAATTTTGAAAAATTTTTCTAAGTGTTTTTCGCGACTAGAAGGTCTACCCGCGAGTGAGTCGCGAGCTGAGCCGCGAAAATCTCTGAGTGAACCTCGCGACTGGACCGTCCACTTGCGAACAAGTTGCCAAAAATGACTAGCGAAGATGCGACTGAGGCTCGCGACTTGACTTACCCGCGACTGAGCCGCCAAAACAGGGCAAAACTGGATTTTTGAAATTTTTAGATTTTTAAAACAAAATACTTTCCAAAAACACCTAAAACACTCAAAAATCTTTTTGTGCTTGAATTAACAAAGATTGAGCATGTGAAAACATATTTCATCAAGTACAATCACACAAATGAATATGGCATTTATTGAACATAAACTTGTGTGTTGTGTGTGGATACCAACAATGAGATAGTCCTTCGTCTAATGTGAAGCTTCAATGATCAATTCAACCAAGGCATACACAATTAGCACTAGATCATGTGACCCATTTCAATTATAGAAATATGTATATATGACCTCTCACACAACTTGATAATCATAACTTGGAGCTTATCATTTGACTCCACTTTCAATCATAACATTTGATCTTTTTGATCTTTTGAGGCAATCATCTCTCATTGTGAGAGTGATATATGACATTTCACTTTAAAGAACAGGCCTTTGGCCTTTTTGAATAAACAATCACTTTAATATAAGGTCGCTTACCCTTTTTCCTAGTCAAATACTAGAATGTGCGACAGGCTTTTGCAGCTCAATATCTCTTTTCATTTGGAGATTTACATTTGGTGAGCTCTTTTTTACAAAACAAAAATAAAAAGTGGGAAGATATATAGACACAAGTCTATGCATGTCTCAAGATCAACATAACCATTCACTAATCATTCATGACAAGTTTGAAGATCTATTTACAACAATCACATAGATTTCAAGATTTTTCCCATAGTGATATGAGTGCATGTAAACAAGTAATGCTCGAAAATGCACAAAGCCATTAGCACAAAGGTACAAGGCAGAACAAGTTTTGAGACAAAACTCAACAAAGTCAATCAAGCTTTTTGATTTTCTAATTTTTTATGTGATTTTTGGATTTTTGACACAAGAAACAAAAAGATTGATAAAACAAAATTAAAAATATTCACAAGAAGACAAGCAAACAACCAACATCAAAAACAGCAAGCAAACCAAACAAGCATTGTCGCAAAGCATAGGAAGTATTAATGCATGGACATGTTGTAATGCTTATGCATGAGTACCCTTTTTCACCCACACGTCACTTGCGTTTGGGGTGATTTCCTTAGAGGATTGGGTACGGGAGTTAGGGCTTTCAAACCTTCGTGAGAAGCTTTCCAAGCAGTTGGTGAATGCACCAATCATCTTCATCACGTTCATCATTCCGGGATCTCCATTTTGATCTCTAGATTGATCACCTGCCCAAATTCTCCTATCATTTCTGGGTCCTCCTGACCTTTGAGGAGTTGCACTGTTCTTTGCTCTCAGCTTTTGGCAATTTGGTCGAGTATGCCTTTGAAGTCCACAATAATGGCACACATAAGTTCCTCTAGGACCTCTTTGTGGTCGTGGACGTGACTTGGCACGAGATTCAGACTTGCCCACAGACTGATTACGGGGATTCAGCATCCGTTGGTTCACCACATTCTTTTTCTCCTCCACCTCGAGCTTCTCACCAGTAAGGTCAGCTACAACTGGATCTTTGGTCTTTACAAACTTCACTTCTTTAGTGACATTTCCAGATGAACTACTTCTTCCGGTATATCCCAATCCGGATTTGTCTGAAAAGCTCTTTTGAGATGATATAACATCATCAAGCTTCTTGGTGGTGACCCTCTCTATTTTAGCATTCGCTTGCACAACCTCATTCTCAAGAAATATCACTTTTGTGTAAGTTTCGGACAACTCACCATTCAGTGTTTCTATCTCACATTTGGCCTCCCTATATCGAATTAGGAGACTTTTGTAGTCCTCCTCAGCCTTCTTCATTTTTCTCACAGCAGCCTTGGCCACCCTTGTGTACTCACCCGACTTCTCCAAGAGTGAGTAATAATTCTCTTGAAGATTTGCTGTGCATTCATCTTCTTCAGCATCTGATTCTTCAACAATTCCTAGTGATTCATCATCACTATGTTCTCCAAGGTCTCGTACAAGCAGATTCAACTCGTCCGAAGACTCAACATGAGCAATAGTCATAAAAGCTGAATAGTTCCCCTCTCCATCACAGCTCTCTTCAGATTCTGAGTCAGACGAATCTGAGTCACTCAAGGTCGTGGCATACACTTTGCCTTTCGATTTCAAATAATTCGGACATTCCTTCTTAAAGTGTCCATGCCCGTTACATTCGAAACAAGTGACACCTTGTGTGGGTTGGGATTCTTTTCCATCTTTCTTTTTGAAATCCCTCTTCTCCCTTCCAGAACTTTGGAATTTTCTTTTATCATCAAATTTGCCATTATTTTTGAATTTCAAGAACTTTCTGAAATTTTTGACAAGGTAAGCTACATCTTTGTCAACCACATCTTCTCCCGATGAGTCTTGATCTTCCACCTTCTCATTAATGGTCTTTAGAGCAAGGGATTTACTCTTCCGTTGATTGGGCAGCGACATCTCATAAGTCTGCAGAGAACCAACCAGCTCCTGTACTTTGATGTCATCAAGGTCCTTACTCTCTTCAATTGCTGTCACTTTAGCACGAAAACTTTCCGGCAATGATCGAAGGATCTTCCTTACAATCTTTGAGTCCTCTGTTTTCTCCCCCAAGTTGAACTTACTGACAACCACCTCATTTAGCTTCCCATAGAAAGAGTCAAAAGACTCATCCTCACTCATTTTGAGCTCCTCAAACCGAGTGGTCAGCATTTGTAACTTGATGTCTTTCACTTTCTTCGTGCCTTCATAAGTGGTTTCCAGAATCTCCCATGCTTCTTTGGCAATGGTAATGTGAGAAATCCTGTGAAATTCATCTAGAGACACACCACAGAAAATAGCATTGAGTGCTTTACTGTTAGTCTTATAGTGTTATACAATTTTTTAAATAAAATATGAATTAAGAAAATTAAGTTTCAAAGTGTTCAACAATATTGTGGGCAAACATAAATATTATACAACAAAGTAAGTATTATATGTAGGTTCTAATATACATAAAAATGATTTCAAATGAAATTGTAAAATATCCGTGTATCACGTGGAACATCATCTAGTTATTTATAAACAATGTAGTTCATTTACGGCTCTAACAAAATGGAACGACTATACTTGTTTTCTTTTTTATAGCCCTAATAAAATGGAAACATTGAATAAAAAAAAAATGGAAACACTAAATATATATATATATATATATATATTTATATATATAAGAAACATTACTATTATTAACAAAGTTTGACAACAAACTTGATTGTTGCTTAAGGCTACAACTTCTCTTAATATCTTTTTATAAGATGTGAATTCTAAAAAATCCACCAAATCCATAGTTAGATTACATTTTCTTAGTATATTCTCCATGCTTGTAAAATTTCAAGAAGAATAAAGATCAATAGATATGTTATCAACCATATGTTTAAATTTCAAGTTTTTGTAATATAAAATTATACATAAAAAATAAGTTTATGGATCGAATAGTAAATAACATCCGATTGGCATGAAATTTGAAATGTGTGTTAAAAATATAAACAACATGTAATTCAACAGTTAGATTTTCAAAACATATAGTCAAGTTAATTTTTTTAATGAAAGTTTTAGCCTTAGGCTACAACCAAATTTTGTAACCAAACTTTGTCCTATTATTATTATTACTATTGCTTCCTTATATGCTATGGATTTTTTTTTGCAAAATAAAACCATTTTTCAAAAAATTTCATTAGTTAGCAAGGTTTCCAAACTATTTAGAAAAACTAATATCTCGAGTCTTTTAAACTTGAGTTCACTGTAGCAACTTGAGCACAAGAGACTCGAGTTCCATGTTCTAGCCACGCTGACGTGGAATTTTAATCCACGTGAAACTCGAGCTTATGAGACTCGAGTTCTTTACAAAATTCCTTTCGTTCCCTCACCTTTAGTTCTTACCTTCAACGAACTTCAGCAAAACCTTCCTCACAAGTTCAATCTGATCCAACCAACTCTAGCAAAACCTTCCTCACAGGTCCGATATGAGCAAAATCTCCACCACCTCATACTGATCCGATCAAAACCTTCCTCACAGGTCCTCATAAACATCTCACTAGAAAAACCAAACCCAACAAAATACACAAAGCCAATTGGAACCTTGTAAACCTAATCCCAACAAACACGCCACCACCTCATTCCGATCAGAAACTACAAACCCAAAACCAACAATAGCGCCACTACCTCATCTCGATCAGAACCTGTAAACCCAAACCCAATGATCATGCCACCATCTCATCTCGAACAGAACCTGTAAACCCAAACCCAACAATCATGCCACCACCTCATCTTGAACAAAACCTACAAACCCAAACCCAACAATCACGCCACCACCTCATCCCGATCGGAACTTGTAAACCCAAACCCAACAAACATTATTCATCCCGATTAGAGGTGAGCTTCGGTGGGGAATGAGAGATATGGAACGAGACAGAATGCCATCTTGCTGATGAGTTTCGGCCATGGAGGCCCGATTTGGACTTTGATCTAGAGAAAAAACTAGAGAGAAGAAGGTTCAAAGAGAGAGAGAAGAAGAGGTTCAGAGAGGAAGAAGATTGGTCAGTTTTTTTTTATTTGGTTTACTTTTAAGGAACTCGAGTCTCATAGACTTGAGTTTCATGTTAATTAAAATTCCACATCAGCGTGCCAGAACATGGAACTTGAGTCTCTTAGGCTCGAAGTTGCTACAGTGAACTCGAGTCTAAGACACTTGAGATGTTAGTTTCTTAAATAGTTTGGAAACGTTGCTAACCAACGAAATTGTTAGCAAAATTCTGTTATTTTGCAAAAAATATCCCTCTCACATCCACCTCTGAAAGTTTTGACCTAAAAAAATAACCCGCAACACTAAATAAATTATAATTAAAATTACTCCCTCTCAAACGGGGTGGTAATCATAACTCTTAAACCGTGAGGTCGTACCAGACAGCCGCACCACTTTATTTTGGCACATGAAATCTACTTCCATGCAGCTTGATAAGAATTAATATTGGAATTAATTTAGTTTTTCATGCTTCTTAATAATGGAGAAATTTACTTCCATTGTAATAAGGGGGGAAAATTGCATTCCATCTGAATAAATCACCGATCTGCAAAATTAGAGCCCAGCTGGCCTATTTGTGACTTTTGAACAGCTTGCAAAAACATAGCACTTTTACTTGATGCAAAAAACTTTGCTAACATTCATTCTATAAGAAAGAGATGTATAAAGGTTCAATTAGGATAACCCCAATTAAGTCTTGTAGCATACTACATATAAAGCTGATAGCTAATATGAGAATTAAACTAAAGAAGCAGAAATAGTCTGATAAACTAAGATCAGCAACATGCAATTTTTTTTCTGTTGTCCATCAGCACTGGGGCTGGTCCAAACCAGAGGTAACTAGCGGAGGCATGGTAGGAATGCGATTTGGTGATCCATTCTCGACAGGTGGCAGCACACCCCATTTTCCTTCAGATTCAAGTGGCTCAAATACATTAACCCCACCATCTGTTAGTCCTATGGCAAATTGGTTTGGGTCTTGTGGATTTGCAGCAATCACTAGTGGATATACTGAAGAACTGCATCAACATGGGAAAAAACAAAGAGGAATAAAAAGGTCATACCCAATGCACAAAGCTCCAAGTGGAAATCATATATGCTGATTTCTGGCTCAGATGTCGCTATATGCAAATGCAAAACTGTAAATATCAGAATCAGTATTCTTGTTAAGGGCCATATATGCATTATGCAAAATTTGTTAGTAACTATTATTTACCATAAAAGTCAGGAAGCTGAGACTACATAGTATCGGATAAATTTTAAATTGAGTTTCTATGAAGAAGAAGCATGTTTTGTCATCTTTGTTCCATTGTAAACAAGATGGCTAATCTATAAACCATTTTGGACCTATCTCCTCCGCGCTACTATGAGGTGGTTTATAAGACGGAGACCATCTATATGTATTATTTAAACAAGTCACATGAGTTATTAAAAAAACCATGTGATTAAAACCACACATGGATAGTCTTCAAGCGCCACATAGTGCGTTGGAGGAAAATAGCTTCAAACAAGTTTAGAGCCAAACTTTTTCCATCTATTAAATGCTAATTAATTCATACAAATTTCTTTAATGTATCTGTGTACTTAGTATAAATGCTTCATCAAAAAGTTGCACATGACATGAACCTCTTCTACATTTTTGTTGTAGTGCATTAGGATCTATGATCTCAAAATCACCCATGATACATACTATGAAATTGAACAATGGATGGTAAATGGTGACTAGGAAATTTGAAATTTGATAGTATGCATATCTTGCTGAATGAGGCCTATGTCAAGCATCTTAACAGATAGATTAGCAAAGGATCATTGAATACCTGACATGAAGATAAGCAGTAGGATTAATCTGACATCGTAATTGGAGATTTGAAGCACCAAATACACGCACAGTTCCATCCAAAAATCCAGCATAAATTAACTGGCTATCACAGGAGAATATTGCATGGGAGATTGGCGGTGAAGATTCTTCTACAACCCACTGGAATCACATAACATCATTAACTATTCTGAAGGAAAAAAATGGAAAGAGGGAGAGCAGAGTTGGAATGAAGTTGCTCATCCATGTTTTTGCCCCCCTACAATTTTGACATGTTGCCACCACTAAGCAAATCCTTACCACAATTTTAGATAGGATAATTATAGAGGAGGCAAGTCCACAGGACAAGACATTTGAATACTTTAATAAAAAGCTAAGATGAAGATACCTGCTTCACACATTCAAGTTTCTTTGTTTCATATATGGCAAGTTGCGTCCCATGTACAGCAAGGAAGTGTATTTGATCCTGGTGAAATTGAACTTGGGTATCTGACATTGCCATGGATGTCCTTCCAGCTGGAATCTGCAAGAAACTGTTGTTCTGTCGCTCCCACTTATCAGAGTTCCACACAATAATCTGGAAGAAGAGGATACACAAATTTTGATCATGTCAGAAATAATTATGAGAGCCATTTTGTTTGAATGTGTCCACTGTCTACACCTAGGTGAAGAGTGAAATTTTGTTGTGTTTGTCTATTTTGCACCTACTAAAATAGCATAATGAAGAGCTCTCTTGAATATGGTATTTTATTATTCATATTGGAAATCTCTATCCCTCTCTCTCATCTCATGGGCAACTGCAGGAAACCCAAGTCTGGTGGCTCATTTTACCAGCAGCCAAACAGATTTAAGCTATCAAACAAGGAAATCAATATCAGACAACTATTTGACCTAGTTCAGACTGCTAGAGTTCCCCAAAAGGAAAGCTATAGAAGATCAATTACTAACCTGAGCGTCTGCTCCAGAAGAAACAAGCACATTGAGCACATGTGAGAAGGCCAGGCCAGTGATTCTTTTAGAATGACCCTTAAGTTTGCTCTTAACCTACAACAAGAAAGAAAATGACCAAACTCCCAGATTTTCACTTTAATGAGCACCAATGCATTTGTCCATGCCATAATGTGTGTTACCTCATCTACCCGGACATTATATATGAGAATTGTGGAATCATCCATGCCAACTGCAATTATATTGTTATCTTGAGGGTGGAAAGCAAGATATGTTGCTGCAGGTGGTGGAGGCATGAAAGTTGTCATAACCTGTAATTTCCCAATTATAATTTATAATTGGTCAATCAAAGTGTGGTAGATATCAGATGCAGCATTAAAATAAGCCCCAAGTGATCTGTGTTATGGGTGATGGGATATAATAGAAACTTCAGTGCATAAAATTTTGAGTTGACTTGGCCAAAATTAAAATAAGCATAAAGGCCTAGATCTATTAGCAACCTCCCAAATAAGCTTCTCACCAGCATCTGCAGCTTAGACCAAATTATACCTTGTGAAAGGACATACCTCTCACCCATTTTCAGCATGCAAACTTAAATCACACCTCATAACAATCTAGTTTTAAACGTTACCTTAAATGTCATCATGTTGAACAGAGAAATTTTTCCTCCAGATGCTGACATGACATAAGAATCATTCTTGGACAAAGCAAAACATGATAGAGCGTCCTCTGGTTTAGCATCAGTTAAATCATTGGTCATTGTTATGCCTGATGGTGGTTGTACTAATTGAGGAGAAGCCTTGGTAGTTGCCTACACCACATCAAAATAATCACCCTTTTATTCATTAATAAGTGTAGGTTCAGAGTGAACCAAGAAGCTTTATATTCATGGAAGGAAATTTAAGGGAGGAACAGATTTAGAGAAAAGATGGGAACTTTATACCTTGCCACTCAAATTAGGGTCACATCGTTGCCATTTCCAGAGTAGATGGATGGCATTTGCTGCTAATGCCAAAATACCAGTACCTGAATTAGTATAAATCAACCTTGAGATCTGCAGAGACGCAGGAGAAGGTAATCAAAAACCATTTTTTTTAATCTGGCATTTAAAAGAAAATAGACTGTAAAAAGAAGAAAAAATAACAAAGATGGCATCTGAGATAATTTTAATGGAACATATGACCTTGGAATTCCATCTTTCATTGCATTTATATGACCAAGTTTTGTTTGACGTGTTATATACTTTAAAAAATAAACCATAAAACTGAATGATGCTCATGCTCAGATAAATTTTTGAAAATTTAGTATAGCAAACTATCTGTGTGACTAGAAAACTTGAATAAATTTATAGGAGGTATAAACTAACAACACCTAGCTAATATGCTCACATAGTCGTAATTGAAATTCAAATGGATCAAGAAATTTAATTATTGTATACTTCAGAAAGAGCACATGCTAAACATTAATTGAAATGTGTGAATAAATTGTATACTTCAGAAAGATATAAATATCAATGATAAGTGCTAGGCCAAACTACCATCCGTTTGTATGCACAATGGACCAAGAAATTTAATTTTCCCTGATACTCCTAGATATCCTAATAAATCATACCTTGTCTGATTTGACTCGAGCTGGGAGCTTCAATGACCTAAACTGAGCAGGTTCACTAATTTCAGTGAGCTTCCAAATCTTTGTTTGGTTGACTTCTTCAGCTAATTTAGGTTTCACATTCTCCAAGTTTCTTGTGTCTCCATTCTAGCAAGCCAGCAGAATGAATTAGTCCATGATTTTAAATATTAATGAAGCACAGAATTAAGATTCATTTTAATGTAAAGAAATAGTGTTTGTGAGAGAGAGAGAGAGTGAAATTAGAAGTTATGCTGAAATTGTATGTGATGGAGTCAGAATTACACACCTGTATGAATCACATAGGTCAAGGAAAACATGAATATTAAAGTAGAATTTCATTTGGTGTACTAATTACAAATCACATGATATAGATAGCATTTCTCTTAAGTTCAACAAAGGAAGATTTTACTAGACTGACCCTTGTTACAGTCTCAGAGGCACTTCTTGCCGCAACAAGAGAATGATTTTCATAAGTACGCATCAACCGCATCCCATCAACTGTTGCTAAGATTTTGATTCTGTTGTCATTTGCAGAAACAGCCAATAATGTCCCTTCCTTGTTGAAACGGATACGTGGACTTGCCTTCAATTAAAAAGTATTTGAGCAATTCAGACCACTGTTCTTTTTGTACACATTATTGTGATAAAAGTAGAACTGCAAACAAGACAAAAAATAGAAACAATATAGAGAATTTACAAACATCCATAAAATAACTTACTGGTAGTCCACCCTCAGCATCAATACTTGTCAAAAGATTGGGATTATCCATATCCCAAACCTTAATTGTATATTCATCACCAACAGCCAAGAACCGATTCTTGGTTGAATCAAATTGAACAATTCCAAGAGAACGTTTATTTAATCCTTGGTAGGTTCTCTTCACATGACCTTCATTTTCATTCCACTCAACAATGTGTGACTCACCATCTTTACTGGTTCCACATGAAAAAAGCCTACAATTTTCAATCACAGCATTGACTTTTGAGGTTTTCCATAATAGGATTAAATTGAAAGGAAAACATTAGAATGGTGTAAAAGTTCCAGTAGATAAACCTTCTCCCATCAGCACTATAAGCCATTGTAGTGCATGAGCGGCCAGGAGCATCATAGTCAACCCTGGATCCCATCATGTCATATAACCATGCTTTTATCTTTCCATCCACTGATGTTGAAAAGACAAACTGAGACATTACAGAAAAGGAAGAAACTTAAATAAACTGAGAGTAAATAAGCCATAGGATGCAAGACATGTATAAAATAGTCATATTGAAGTATCAAGCTGAGTCCTTACATGAACATTTTCTTTGCAGTGGGGACACACAGAATGAACTGGAGCATCATGACCTTCAAAAGTATACAATTTTGCACCAGTAGCTGCATCCCAGACCTTTAAAGAACGAAAACTAGTAACTAAATAATCTTTTATTTCTATGACTAATAGTGTAACTACTATTTGTAACCAACCTTGATGGTCTTGTCATCACCGCAAGTTATAACAGAGAGTTGCTTAGTAGGGTGACAGAACGCAAGATCGTTCACACTACCAACATGAGCATCAATCTAGAAATTAATTTTTTTTTTAAAAAGGGTGTTAGAAACAAATGATGAAAGATATACTGCAAGAGAGAAGAAAACAGAAACTACCTCCAAATGCTGGCGAATGTCATTCCCAGAATGATAAGTATATAGTTGCATCATGTGTTTAGAATATGCAACTCCTGTTTGATGCCCAAAAAATAAAAATAAAAATTTAGCAAATTTAGAACATAGGCTATTTCAAAAAATTTTGCGGTCCAAATATTTAATCTCACCAAATAAAGAACCATCAGGGCTCCATGCTATTCGCTTAACCGAGACACATGGATCTTTGATTAAAGTTGCCTGAATTTCATCAGATTTAGAATTTAGATTTCTCTGATGAAATAAAACGTTGACTTGCTTTTTAGTTATATTAATTGGGAAGGAAACCTACCTTTAATATCAGAGAACTTGCTCCAATATTCCATACCTGAAAATTTCTTGAAGCCATCTTCTCCCTGGAACTTACTTCCCACAAACTTATGTCGCCCAAAATGGTGCCAACTGAAAAATCAATTTAAGAAAAACTAGTCAATTTAAACTTAAACGCATATATATTTACCCGATATAACAGCCACCATAAAAATCACATGGTCATTAAAAGAAGCTAGTGGAAACCAACCTAGAAGTAGTGTCTGTTGAACAGGATGAAAATCCATACTTGTGGGAATTGATCCCTGATTTAATGTTCGTGCTACAGTCTTTGGCAATTCATCAGTTAGGTTAAACAACATGCTGTGACTTTGACCAGGATTGGTTACTGGAAACATTGCCTGCGGAAAAATGTATGAATATCATTTAGATAATTATTTAACTGTGACCCAAAATTGAGATCATTTGCTTCTGCTGTTAAACTTACCCGATCTGAACCCCCAGGGTACCTTGTTTTTGACATATCATCTATATCCCCAAGACCCTTTGAAACTGCAGCCATAGCTAGAAAATAAAATATATTTAGGAACAAAAATATAGGAATTTGTATGCCAGAGATTAGTATAAAATATGAAATTTTCTCGGGGATTTTAATAAGAGCTAGTGGTTAATTTGAATCAGTACCTGGATTTGTTACAGTACCAAAACCAATACCAATTCCAGAAACTGCTTGATGAGTTGTAGTTGAGGGATTTGATATCCATGATGTGAGAGGTGTCTGAAATGATGTTGACGGTGGTTGGAATGGCTGATTACAATGGCAAACAAAAGTGCAATTTAGAAAACGCTGAAAAGACTGTAGGCATGATTAAAATCCAAGTTAACTTAGTCTTTGAACAAGAACAAAGAAAATAGTTTATCATATACCCCATTTGTAGCCATTGGAAGAAAACCTTCAAATTTTGGTGTGGAGCTTATCATTTGATTGTTTGCAGCTAGTTGTGCAAATGAATCAGTGGAGTTTTTGCAACTGTGATCCAAAAAGAGGGTTCTTATATCAGGATTCTGTCTAGGATTTGCGCAAAGTGAATGCTGCCAATTCAAGCTGTCAAATTACACAGCAAAATCAGTTTACTCTTTACGGCCTATAGACATAGCCAGAAATTATAACGAGTATCATACTATAACTCCCCAATAATTAGAGCATCCTTGAGCTAATGATGTCATATTACCTTTGGTTGATAAGCATCCTTAACCTTGAGCCCCTTATGTTAGGCAGCTGCAATTTTTCCCGGAAAAGTGGGTTTGCCTCAAGAAGCTTCTTTAGCTCAATAAACATGATTGCTCTTGCTGTCTTTGTATCTCTATAATTAGAGAGCTGATCATTTTCCCTACATAAACCCACATGATATTTCATAGTGCTGTCCACATAGCATACATCATTATCACCAACTTAAAGTGGAAACTCACAATTCTGTATAGAACATGTACCTAAAATTCTCTAGAGTAAGGAGCATAGTAATTTCCTTGAACAAGTCCTCGTTGAAAGAGGAAAAAACCTTCAAATCCTTCACAAGAATTTCTACAGCCTTGCTGCGATCCAGCCTGATTTATTATAATTGAAAAAAGAAAAAAAAAGAGCAGACACAATTTAAAAATGAGCAAAAAAGTAAAATGCTTTGATGAGTTAGCAAAGACCATATATTTTTTTTATTATAAATTTTTAAGAATCACGAACTCACTTATCCAAAGCCTCAAGGTACTTTTGCTTTCGAATTTCGAAAAAGATCTTCATGGAATATCGGTTATCATCTGGACTGGTGAACCCGGAAAGATAATTCTCAACCTCATCCCAGTTCCCGCTAAGCACCAACTCCTCAAAGTACTTGAGGTTAAAGAACAATCCCGATTCTTGCTCTAGCCTACTCAAACAAAAAAAAAAAAAAAAACTACTAATTATAATGGAATTGTACAATTACTTAACCAAAAACAAAAAAAACAAATTGGAAGATGAAAACAAGGGATTGGACGAGAAATTACTTGTGAGCAGTGTCTTTGAACTTTTCCTCATCTAGGAACTGCAAGATCAGGAAGATTAGGTCCCTGCTGAGCGTAGACGCCATTGGAAATTTCCTGTTCTTAACTCAGAAACCTGCATACGAACCATTATCACTAACAACAATCACAATTCTTATGAAAAACGACAAAAAGAAACAACTAAACCAGCAGGCTAACAAACAAAAGCTTTTGTTTTGTGTTATTTATTTCAGTTTTAAAAGAAAACAAAATCCCAGGAAAAGGAAATCACTTTCCCTTCCAGAGAAAACACATAATTTCAGAACCATGTGTAACCTTCAATTCTCAGAAAAATTGAATTTCATTGAAACATGCAGCACGCAAAAATTGATTTAAGAAAACCAAAAAAAAAACACATGTACGTTAACCAAAATCAAAACAAAATAAGTAAAAATTAAAACTTTACGCTAACCACAAGCAAAACCCACTTGAATCATCATGATTATAACAAAAGGTAAGCAGAAAAAAAGTTATCCACGAAGTAAGAACACCAAAACAAGTTCAAAGAAAAAAACATGTACGTCAACCAAAATTAAAACAAAAAAACAAGTAAAAATTAACGCTTTATAAAACAACATGCAAAACCCACTTGAATCATCGTGATTATAACAAAATTCTGCAGAATTTGAGACAGGTAAGCGTTAATTACCGAGACTAAGGTTCAGAAAAATTAGGGCTTTCAGATATTCAGAAACAGTAAAGTAGCTTTTTATGCTTTAACCTAGTGAAATTGAAGATGCCAGAAAGCAGAAAAAAGCGCATGTGAGGTGAGTAGTACTAAGAATGAAAACAAACAAAAGCTACCCATCTGAAAGATAAAAGCAAAAAACAGAGAAACTCACCGTCAAAAACAGAGAGTATTAGAGAAAACAGAGCACTGACTTAAACGCTAAGACTCTCTCTGTGAGTCTGAGAAAGCTCTCTTTCCCAGAAGATGCTGATGATGACGATGACTGATTGAGAGAGACTGAGCACCACTGAGACATTGCAGAGGGCATTTATTTATACTACAAAGGCGGCATTTTCGATGCAGAGGATAAGTAACTGTGCTTATCATGATAAGTTAGGGGTCGTATCTATGTATGTTTTATAACTTTAAGGAAAGCAGTCGAAAAGTGGGTCCCAGAAAGCGAAAGATCACTCGAACAGCTGTCTTAAACTTTGTAAAAAGATAGACAGCGACAGTTGAGGTCAATTTTCTATTGTTCCCACTCCGATTCATTCAATACCAACTAGAGATTGACTGAAAGTGAATTCCTTACAAAGTTAATTTTTTTTTTTTTTTTTTAAATACGAGTATTTTTTTTTTTCCTAATTTTACCCCAAAATTATTGAAACAAAAAAAAGGGTTTGTTTGATTTGTTATTGGACCACGAGTACCACCTTTTTTATTTTTTATTTTTTTTTAATAATGTATTTAGAAAGATTTCCAATTTGAGAAGGTTGGAAATTAATATTTAACAATAGTAATAATTGCCTAAATTATATTCTTTCCATTTTTCAAGTAAAATGTAAAATACCCGTTTAGAGGCTTAGATTCAAAGTTGAAGAAATCTAAGGTCTAGATTTTGCCAACGCCTTTAACTCTAGTTTAGTTTAACCAAAGATAAAATTTTTACTATGGTGAAATTTAAATGGGTTGGCAGAATCTAGATCGTAAATTCATTCAACTTTAAATCATAACCTTTAAATGGACCGTTTCACTTTAAACTATGAAATGAAGAATATTCGAATATGCTTGATGATAAGATTGGTTAGTATTTTGGTCATTAAAAATAAAGTTGAGGCTATTTTAGGTTTTCTATAAAAAAAAAAAAAAAATAGCAGTTATTGAATAGTGCAAATTGTCTGATGTTCAAAAGGCACCACGAAATTGATTTTTCTAATATGCAAATATTTTAAAAATGCAATCCCACAAATATCGTCCAACCCAACGTATCAACAAAATCATATATTTTACTAAACTTGCACTTTTAGCCTACCAGTCCACTTACCCAATGGACTCAATAAATAATGAAAAATTTTAAATTGGTACATGTCTCAAGTTCTTTAAAAAAAAATGGTACATGTCTCAATAAATAAATACTATGGTTACTGTGGGCAATATTTTATATATAAAAAAAATACAAGAATGATTTTAGATCGGGTATCAAAAAGAAAAAAAAAAAAAAAAAGAATGATTTTAGATCAATATATCAATATCCTCTATAGAATTGAAGGTAAAAATTGACAAAGAACCTCTCAAAAAAAAAAAAAAAAAAAAATTGACAAAGAAAATTGGCCGCAATTGTATACTACTATTAATTAATAAGAAAGTTTAGTTTGAAAGCTCACAACTTTTCATTTGAAAAATTGAATTTTATACTAGTTAGTTTTTGAATTAGATTAGGATTTGACTGAAGTTTTATAGAATAATAACATTTCTTAATTTGTCATTCCGCTACTAAAAATAATAACAATAATTTTATCCCTTAACAAAATGTCAAAAACAATAGCGATTTTATTCTACAGCGCTGCGGCGTTAACACGCTCTCCCAAGGTGGCCGAATAATGTACTTACCAAAAAAAAAACATTAGGTGTCAGAATAATAATGGATTCTTTAATCAGTGCATGCATGACTCATGACTTTTTTTAAAAAGGGAAATAAAAAATTTAGTGAGCAAAACTCATGACTTTTAATCATAAACTAAAATTATTGCCCCCTAGAGGATTCACCTCAACATCACCCGTTACGTAATTTTGATTAAATTTAGTTTAAAATTCTTAAAACTTACCGATTTAAATCCACATATACGTGTATCATGCAAACTCAGTTGGTTATCTATTCCATTTAAATACTATTTTTTATTTCTCTTTTTAAAAATAAATAAAGAATTTTTTTAGAGTCTTGTTAACGAATGCTCTTGACACAATTATTGATAAATCATTTTAGAAAAGTTTTGACACAATCTTTATGGAAAATATAAAGAGTTATTTTTTTTTTCATTTTCCATAAAAAAAATTTTAAAAAATATATCTTAAACCAATGCACTCAAGGCATTATTTAACTTTTTATCATTTTTTTTAGGGTTTGACTTACCTCCAGTATATTTTTAACTAGACATGTTCTTTTGTTTTAAATATACAATAGCAAACAGTAGTGGATTTCCGTCCCCACCTTTTATTTAGTTAGTGATGTGACAATCTTTGATTAAAACAAAAGGAGATTCCTTTAAAAAAAATATTGAAAGTAAGCCAAACTTTTTTATTTGTCCCCAACTTCCCTTTCATTGCCACTATGTACAAATCCCTTGTCATCAATTAATAAATAATTTTTTTAGGGTCCGGGTACCCTTAAAACAATTATTAATAAACCATTTTAGAAAAGTTGATACAATTTTTATGGAAAAAATATATAAAAAGCCATAAAAAATTAATTTTTCCCCATAAAATATTTTTAAAAATATATCATAAACCAATGCACTCAAGGCATCATTTAACTTTTTTCATTTTTTTTTTTATCCCAACCTTTCCTTTCATGACAAAACTACTTCTCATTGGTACCTTCGGAAGAACACGTAGCAAACTCACTTACTATTTCATTGTCACTAGGTACAAAATCCCTTGCCATCAATTAATAAATAATTTTTTTAGGGTCTTATTAATGAGTGCCTTTAGAGTAATTATTAATAAATTATTGTAGAAAATTTTGACACAATTTTTATAGGAAATACAAAAAGCCATTTTTTTCTTTTCCCTATAATTTTTAAAAAAATATATATATATCATAAACCAATGTACTCAAGCCATCATTTAATGAGTACTCTTAAAGCAATTATTAATAAACTATTTTAAGAAAGTTAATACAATTTTTATGAGAAATATAAAAATTTATAAAAAAATTAATATTTTTCTTTTGCCCATAAAAAGTTTTTAAAAACCTTTTCATTTAACTTTTTCTTTTTTCTCTTTCCCTGACCTTCCTTTTCACGACAAAACTCCTTCTAATTGGTACCTTCAGCAAGAACACTGAGCAAACTCACTTTCTCTTTCATTGCCACTGTGTACAAATGCCTTGCCGTCAATTAAAAGAACATACAATGGAGAAAAGTGAGGGGTCCTCATGGAACCAAACAAATCCAAAGAGTGAGTTTATGAAAGCGTCAACCGGAATCTTTCATTAGCATAACAAACATAAGCATTAGTCTCCTTGTAGCTATTTCACACACCCTCACAATGGAAGGAGACCAATATCCACCACCACCGTGAAATTCAGTAAACCCACAAATTTGGCTAGACCGCCACTGTGAAATCTAACCAACATGAACAACTCGACCACCATCCTCAATTCCTCATCCTCCATCTTCATTGATCTGTGTAGATCGGTGAGAAGGAGAGCTCTGAGACGATACAGTTGATCGTCAGAGGTTGAATAAAAAATATAGTTATTTAATGTGTTGATGAGCAGTACGCCAATAAGTGTATTTGGGAACTGTTCATAGATTAAATTTTGAGACAAATTGTTAAGGCTAATCACTGCCGGCTACAAGATTTCTTTTATGTGGCGTTTGGTACGAAAAAATCAACATTACTCTTGACATCCAAGTTTTTAAAAATGTGATTCCTTACAATCTGGATATCTAGAAATGTAACTATTCCTATGTTTGGTTTCATTGAGAATCTTTTAAGATTTTTAGGGATGTAAGATGATAATGTTTGGTTTATTCTTAGGAATTTTAAATGAATTATTTATTTTTTTCATTCTATCCTTAGATTTGAATGTGAACTACCAAGTCCTTAAAAAAAAAACTTCCTCTAAATAAATAATGAAAAAAAAAATATAAACTATTAATTATAACAAATTCATTAAAACTATTAATCTTCCTCTAAATAAACTGTTTAACATTTTAAAATGGCAAGTACAATACAAAAATAACTATTTAAATTCTTAAATGCTTTATTCTTAATAATAATTTTTAAAAGAGCTTAATCCATAAAAAAATAACCTGACAATGTTTAGGTCTATAAGACAAGAGAAAATGTTAGACTATAATTTTAAAGGGAATCCACATTCTTACTGAAAGGGGTTTAGAAGGGGAATCCAGATTCCCTTGGCATCTAATTCTCTAGCATGATTTGCAACCAAACATGAGAATCTTTAAACATTCCTGAGAATCCTAAAATATTACCCCGTACTAGATGCCAAATTAAGGGGTGGTTAAGGAATTTAAATTAAACAAAATTTAATAAAAAAATAACTTGAATATATCGATTTATTGATAAAAAAAAAAAAAAAATCATACAAATACATGACATTTTATTATTTCCTTCTGTAAGTTTTCATATTTTAACATCATTATAAGTTTTCATTATCGATTGTCAATATGTGTAGGTGTAACCATTTTATTATGTAAAGTTTTTATAATATTTTGTATTTTTATACAATTTTCATTATCTATTCGTCATTGTTTTTATAAAAACTAGTGTGTACCTCTGTCCATATATATAGGTACAATTAAAAACAATCACAATTATATGGTTTAAATTGTACATTTTTTTAGAAGATGTTTAAATTATACATTGTATTACCTTACACATTTTTTAAATCATATATTTCTAAAATATGTAATGGTTTTTCATTATGGACAAAACTAAGGTACACTACCTTAAGTACTGTTAGTACTGTTCCTTAGGTTCCTCTCTTAAAATTTAACCATGTGACTATTTAACTAAAAAATACGTTTCCATCTCATGACAAAAAATCCACATAGCAGAATCTTAAAAGGAGAACCTAAAGAACAGCACCTAAGTACTGAACCTAAATCTTGCCCTTTCATTATATATACATGTGTGTGTGTGTGTGTGTGTGTGTGTGTGTGAGAGAGAGATTTAGAATTTAATTGGATTTAGACTCTTCATTTTTTGCACCCAATAATTCACTTACCACAAAAATTAAAAAAAATAGATGGACACATTGGGCAAAATTAGACTTCAATTGAAACTTAAATTGTAATCTAATTGGATTTGGATTATTCAATTTTTACACTCAATAATTCATTTGGCACAAAAATTAAAAATTAGATAGGACACGTGGCGCAAAATTGAGAATTCAATTGAAATCTAATTGGATTTCCTCTGATCTTTGACTTTATATATTGTAGGGGCGAAAGGCCCAAGAGTAAGTAGTCCGAGGACGGGTAGATGTTGTCATAAGGGTCTGTGTCAGTAGGTAAAGAGGTGAGGTCTGATTATGATCGCCCATGAGGGTGGTCTAAGGAGGAATGGTACCTCGGCTGTGCAAAGCTGAGGTCGGTGTGGTCTGCCATCAAGAGCAACGTTCCGAACTATTCCATGGATGAGGATAAGTATCAGGAAGGAACATGACAGAGGAAAACTATGAAATATCTAAGAGAAAACTGCTACCACCGCATTGAATGCTCTGCAGTTTACTCTCTGACTGCATTAATGAGGAAGTGATACCTGAACAATAGTTTTCAGCCTTACAGCTACTACCCAAAGACTTCAGGAAGGTGTTGACGGGACAAGGATCAACACCAACAATCTGATCTGCACAGGGAAGGTAGAGATGAAAGGGGAACATAGTATAAAATAGAGAAGATACCTTGAGAGAAGGGGGATCGGAGAATTGAGAAAGAAACACTGTAGTAATTAGAATTGTATTTATAACCAACTTCAAGTAATATATACAAGGACTGATCTCCTCGAATTGTGCCGAGGACGATTTTCTTTAAGCAAAACCAGTCTTCTTTTACTTTATTGTCATCTGGATCCATTATAGTTGCTACCCGACTCATCAGAACCTAATTTTCCAACCCATTCTCTACAAATTCATTGTATTGGGCTCTTTGGGTCTAAATCCTTTTATCATTTAGGCTTAGGACTCAAAATGCATCCTTACAATTGGCGTTGTCTGTGGGGAATTCTTGTGTTTTAGTGAGTTTGACGTCTAACTATGGTAGGTTCAGGTCCGAATCTAGAGGAATCTATGGGGTCCCAACATCAAGATCAATTTGTTAATCTTGAGTGAAGTAGGGACCGGGAGGTTAGTGTATGTAAGGTTGAATTTATTCAACCATCTAATTGGCTTTATTCCGTGCCAAATTTGCTAGTAATTCAGCATTTAGTAACCCTGTATTTAGGTGGGTTTGTTGTAAGGGTAGTGAGTGAGATAGAGTGAAGTTTGCTCAAGAGTGTGCAAGAAAACAGAGACTCGCGGCTGGGACTCGCGGGTGACTCGCGGCTGCAAGCCGCCAGAAGTAGCACACGTGCCAAGCATGCTGGAAGATGAACAGTCATGCTAGCTGGAGCACTACAGGACAAAACAGGACAACTGGCCATACGGTTAACTCGCGACTGGATCTCGCGACTTGGTCAAGCCGTGAGTTCAAGCCGCGAGCCACCCCTGTTTTGTAAAACTTGACGTTTCACATTCCTCTCACACTCTAGTATAAATATCCCTTTTTACCCACGATTGAAAGAGAGCTTCCAGAGAGAATTTTGAGAGAGAAACCCTAAAGAAAAATCAGATTGTTTCACCCACAATCTCTACCTTAGAGTCTCTTCAAATTCCTCAACTCTCTTCCTCTCCATTGTCAAATCCTTGAGAGGCATTATACCAAACCTGGTTCTCACCATCATCATCACTGTGAGACAGTTGTTTGGATTACTGGGAAGCAGTTAGGAAGGAACCAATCTTCATTGGTTGATGCTACGGTCTAGTAGCGGAATCTGGGAAGCTAGAAAAGAAAAAGGTTCGGCGCAACATCGTTGGAGCAAGAAGCTTGGAGGGCTTAGGTGCACTGGGTAGATTAGGCTTGGAGGGTCTATTGCTGTCCTTGTATCCCAACTGTATTTTCTAGTGGATTGATTACCGCTTGGAGGGCGGCGGAGAGGTTTTTCGCCGAGGACTTCGGTTTCCTCTTCGATAACACATCGCGTGTTGTCTTTGTGTTTGCATCTTTCTTCCTCTCTATCTTTGCATTTTTATTATCTGCTGTGGTTTTATTTTGTTATGGCTTAGATAGTCTTTAACCAATTTCATATTATAGCATGTGTTAAGTTTCCGCACACTAGTTGTTTGACATATTGCTTGTATTGGTTAAGTTGTATTTTGGGGGTCTAAACCTTCAAAGGTGTTTTGTACACGTTTTTGAACTTTCAATTAGTATCAGAGCGGGTACACTTGTTGTGGTTTTATTACCTAAGTGTGATCCTAGACCCCTGAGTTGTGGTTGTTGTCTTGGTTTATACCATGCTGAATTGTAGCTTAAGTGTTTGTGAAAATGACTCTATGCATATGTCTAAAAGATGTCTTACTGATGATCTTGTAGAGTTGTTAAAAACTAAGAAACATGCTAGAGATATTGTTCACATGCTGGAATATCTTGAAAATCAGAATCTTGTCTTACACAGTAGCATATCTGAATCTAAATCATTGATTAAGAAATATAAAAGAAAGAATAGAATGTTGTGTGAGATGATTGAGAATCTGAAAATGAAAAATCAATCTGAAAGAAGCATGAAAACTGATGATGAGTTTGTGTTTGAAGGTCAAGAATGTCTGTCACATGTGAACCTATTTGTGCATACCTCATTGAAGGTGTTTAATGCGTGTTTGTGGTATCTTGACAGTGGGTGTTCTCGCCATATGACAGGGGATAAGTCACTGTTTAAGACACTCAAAGAAAAGGTTGGTGACTATGTGACCTTTGGTGATGGAAGTCATGCTCAAGTCCTAGGCAAAGGAACCATTGAGATACCTGGTTTGCCTCTGTTGAAAGATGTGCTGTTCATAAAAGGGCTGAAGGCGAATTTGCTGAGCATCACTCAAATTTGTGATGATGATTTCCTGGTACAATTTTCTAAGAAAGGATGTTTGATCATCAATGAAGAGGGGATTCAGGTTTTGGAAGGAAATCGGACTACAGATAACTGTTCTGGAATAGTTCCCACGGCACCAATATCGTGTAGAAGTGCTCGTGTGGATATGTTGGAGTTGTGGCATCACAGATTTGGGCATGCCAACTTCAAACAAGTAGCAAAAGTCTCCAAACTTGAAGCAGTCGAGGGACTTCCTAAGTTTGGAAAAGTGAAGAAGACCGTTTGTAGTGCATGTCAAATGGGGAAGCAAACTAAGGCAAGTCATCACAAGGTGAATGTGATAGCCACCTCTCGGTGCTTGGAGTTACTTCATGTTGATCTAATGGGGCCTACCAGAATTGAAAGCCTAGGGGGGAAGAGATACATTATGGTCATTGTGGACGACTACTCAAGATACACTTGGGTTGAATTCCTTAGAGAAAAATCAGAAGCTTGTGAGAGGTTGGAGATTCTGTGCAAGAAACTACAAAACGAAAAAGGGATTCTGATAGCCAAAGTTAGAAGTGATCATGGGAGGGAATTTGAGAATGCAAGATTCGAGTCCTTCTGTGAGAAGAATGGAATTAAAAGAGAGTTTTCAGCTCCCAAAACTCCACAACAAAATGGAGTGGTAGAGAGAAAAAATCGTGTGATTCAGGAGATGGCAAGAGTCATGTTGCTTAACAAGCAAATACCTCAAAAATTTTGGGGAGAAGCTGTCAACACCTCGTGTCACATTGGCAATAGGATTTTATTTCGAGTTGGTACAAAGAAGACTGCCTGTGAGATATGGAATGGGAAGAAGCCTAAAGTGAAGTATTTCCGGGTATTTGGAAGTAAATGCTATATCTTAAATGATCGAGAGAATCTTGGGAAGTTTGATGCGAGAAGTGATGAGGGTATTTTTCTTGGCTACTCTACTACAAGTCGAGCGTATAGAGTGTTTAACAAGAGAACAAAGGCTGTGATGGAGTCCATAAATGTCAAGATTGATGATGCCTTACCTAAGGTGGAAATGATTGATGATGTAGAAGAGCCGAGCACCAAAGAGCCCGATGTTGAGGTAGAAGCTTTGGATATAGAAGGTGAAGAACCTATACCAGAAGTAGAATCAACTCCCATCAACCCAAGAATGGAAACGAGATCGATGTCTAGAACTTCAAGTCCTCTTACTCCTCCAGAAGTTCATCCTCCTATCTCTCGTAGTGATGAAGTTTCCACTTCAAAAAGGCCATCTTCAAGAGTTATCAAGAATCATCCGGAAAGTAATATCATAGGATCTCTTGATGACGGTCTTCGCCTTAGGAAAGGAAACATTCTGCTAGCCAATCATGTAACGTATCACTGTTATCTTGCACAGTTTGAACCAAAAAGGGTTGAAGAGGCTCTTCAAGATGAGAATTGGGTTGAGTCAATGCATGAGGAGCTGAATCAGTTTGTGAGGAATGATGTGTGGGAACTTGCTCCACGGCCTGAGAACGTTCATGTTATAGGCACAAAGTGGATTTTTAAAAACAAAACTGATGAAGATGGAGAGATAATTCGAAACAAATCTCGGTTAGTAGCTCAAGGATACACTCAAGTAGAAGGAGTGGATTTTGATGAATCATTCGCTCTGGTGGCAAGACTCGAATCCATTCGAATCCTCATGTCCATTGCGTGCTCTTTGAATTTCAAACTTTATCAAATGGATGTAAAGTGCGCATTTCTGAATGGATATCTAAATGAAGAAGTATTTGTTTAGCAACCAAAAGGATTTGAGGATCCTCATTTTCCAGATCATGTATTAAGATTGAAGAAAGCCCTTTATGGCTTAAAACAAGCGCCTAGAGCCTGGTACGATCGTCTTACACATTATCTTCTAGATAGAGGTTTCAAGAGAGGGTACGCCGATCGAACTCTGTTTGTAAAAAATAATGAAGATTATCTCCTTGTGGCACAAGTCTATGTTGATGACATAGTGTTTGGGGCAACTATCGAAGATCGTGCTACTGAATTTTCTGAGGAGATGAAGAAGGAGTTTGAGATGAGTATGGTGGGTGAGCTCACATTCTTCTTGGGTCTTCAAGTCAAACAACAGAAGGAGGGTATATTTGTATCTCAAGAGAAGTATGCCAGAAACATTGTCAAGAAGTTTGGACTAGACTCCAAAAAACATGCCTCCATTCCCATGATCTCTTCCACTAAACTGAATGTGGATTCGTCGGGAGTTGAAGTAAGTCCCACATTGTATAGGAGCATTATAGGGAGTTTGCTCTACCTTACAGCCAGTAGACCGGACATTGCTTTCAGTGTGGGCGTTTGTGCCAGGTACCAAGCTAATCCGAAGGAATCTCATCTGACTGCTGCTAAGCGAATCATTCGATATGTGAATGGTACTGCAAACTATGGTCTGTGGTATTCAAAAGACTCAAATGCTTGTCTTGCTGGGTATTCAGATGCTGACTGGGCTGGCAGTGTAGACGATCGGAAAAGCACTTCAGGCGGATGTTTTTATCTTGGTAACAATCTTGTCTCGTGAATGAGCAAGAAGCAGAA
This sequence comes from Quercus robur, assembly GCF_932294415.1. Lineage (NCBI taxonomy): Eukaryota > Viridiplantae > Streptophyta > Magnoliopsida > Fagales > Fagaceae > Quercus > Quercus robur. Next base: position 22,216,579 of record NC_065535.1, on the reverse strand, counting down.
TTCAGTGTCTCTATCTACTGCAGAAGCAGAATACATCGCTGCTGGAAGTTGCTGCACTCAGCTTCTTTGGATGAAGAAATTACATGACTATGGAATTCCTCAAGAAACGATGTGTGTCTTCTGTGACAACACCAGTGCCATAAATCTTTCCAAGAATCCTGTCCAGCATTCAAAATCCAAACACATAGAGATACGTTACCATTTCATTCGGGATTTGGTAGAGGAAAGAGTTGTGTGTCTTGAGTTCATACACACCGACAATCAAAAGGCGGATATCTTCACCAAGCCTCTCGATGGTCCACGGTTTGAATCACTCCATAAGACCATTGGTGTTGGTACAATTCCTTGACTCTCTTGTGTGTTGTGTGCTTCACATATTTATAATATGATAAGTCTGTTTGTGTTGGGGCACACAACTCTTTGATTAGCTTTTTTGTGCAACATGTTTATTGTTTGTTTGTCCATTTGTGAATACTGTTGCTTCTTTTTATGTTTGTTCAATCATTTTTTTCTTTTGTGTCAAAAATCCAAAAATCACATAAAAATTAGAAAATCAGAATGCTTGATTGACATTGTTGAGTTTTTGTCTCAAAACTTGTTTTGTCTTGTACCTTTGTGCTAATGGCTTTGTGCATTTTCGAGCATTGCTTGTTTTCATGCACTTATATCACTGTGGGAAAAATCTTGAAATCTTTGTGATTGTTGTAAATATATCTTCAAACTTGTCATGAATGATTAGTGAATGGTTTTGTTGATCTTGAGACATGCATAGACTTGTGTCTATATATCTTCCCACTCTTTATTTTCGTTTTGCTATAAAGAGCTCACCAAATGTAAATCTCCAAATGAAAAGAGATATTGATCTGCAAAAGCCTGTCGCACATTCTAGTATTTGACTAGGAAAAAGGGTAAGCGACCTTATATTAAAGTGAATGTTTGTTCAAAAAGGCCAAAGGCCTGTTCTTTAAAGTGAAATGTCATATATCACTCTCACAATGAGAGGTGATTGCCTCAAAAGATCAAAAAGATCAAATGTTATGATTGAAAGTAGAGTAAAATGATAAGCTCCAAGTTATGTTATCAAGTTGTGTGAGAGGTCATATATACATATTTCTATAATTGAGATGGGTCACATGATCTAGTGCTAATTGTGTATGCCTTGGTTGAATTGATCATTGAAGTTTCACATTAGACGAAGGACTATCTCATTGTTGATATCCACACACAACACACAAGTTTATGTTCAATAAATGCCATATTCATTTGTGTGATTGTACTTGATGAAATGTGTTTTCACATGCTCAATCTTTGTTGATTCAAGCACAAAAATATTTTTGAGTGTTTTAGGTGTTTTTGGAAAGTATTTTGTTTGAAAAATCTGAAAATTTCAAAAATCCAATTTTGCCCTGTTTTGGCGGCTCAGTCGCGGGTATGTCAAGTCGCGTGCCTCAGTCGCGTCTTCGCGGGTATTTTTTGGCGACTTGTTCGCGAGTGGAAGGTCCAGTCGCGTGGTTTACTTAGAGATTTTCGCGGCTCAGCTCGCGACTCACTCGCGGGTAGACCTTCCAGTCGCGAAAAACACTTAGAAAAATTTTTCAAATTTTTGTCCTTGAGTGTTTTGGCGGCTTGATCTGGCGACTTTTTGGCGACTCATTTCAGTCGCGAAAATCGCGTGTTTTGGACATACAGGGGCAGTTTTTAAACTTTTTGTTTTTCCCTCGATCTTTTTGTGACTGTTCATTGTCTTTCTCATCTGCTCTTACACATTCACACCATGCCTCCATTTTCGATCTCCATTATTTGCCTCTTTTCAGCTCAAAATCGTCGACTAACAGGTATGGTTTTCTGTCTTGCACTCTATTTTACTTGTTGTTATGGTTTTCCCTCTGGATTATTCACATTTGATTGTGATTTTGTGATGGGTTTTTAGCTCAACTATTACTCTTTGTCCATGCTTAGCTTTTGGAAGCTTGTGTTTCTGTTTTTGAGCTAGTTTATTTTGGTGGTTGTGTTCTTCATCATGTGCTTAGCTAGGGTTAGTTATTTTTGTCTGATCTGCTGTTGATGTCGTGTTTCACTATGATCCTGTGTGTTATCCTGTTGATGTGTTGTTGAATGTGGGTCCTTTTTCAGCTGATTATGTGGTTCTATTTGGAATCCCTCTACTGTGTAGTTCAATTTGGGCCATTTGTGTCCCTCATTGCTATTTTCTGACCATTTTCATCCAGCTATTAGGGTTCCTTCATTGTCCCTAATTTTCCTCTAACCCACTGCTAATATAGTCTGTTGGATTGTGTTCTGTCATTTCCCTTGTTCATAATGCAGACTGGTCATGTCACCATTCAAGAAAGTTGCTGTGAAAGGAGGTAGTTCCAAAGGGAAGGAACCAGTAATTGATGTTGATGATTACCCACCTCAACCAAAAGGGACTCGCTCTTCATCAAAGAGATTCGATCCCAACAAGTTCAGATCATATGCAGCCTATCAGTCTTATGAGAATTTCTTTCTACATGCCACACCATTACTAGAAAGAGCTTTGGATCAGTCCTCACTTCATGACACTGACATTCCGAAATGGTTTGCTCACAAGGATTGGAATTATCTTCTCTCTGATCCGGATGACGTGTATGAAGAGTTGGTAAAAGAATTTTATGCTAACGCAATTGTGGAAGGAAATGAACTTAAGTGCTGGGTTCGGAAAAAGAGCTTTTCTATCTCTCCTACATATCTGGCAGAAATTCTTCACATCAACAGACCCATTTTCCGACATTCACCGGTTTATGATGATCTCTGTCCTGATGAGGAGCTTCTCAAAGAAAGTCTTGGTCAAGACTTGGAGTTCTCACCCAATGGCAAATCCATCAGTGTTTCCTCTCTTTCTCCAAAACTGAGAGTGCTTACAATTGTGATGTTTCACAATTTGTACCCCTTATCAAGCACTGGGTATATGAACCTCGGACGTGCTTTGTTTCTTCATGATCTAATCTCTGATGTGGAAATAGACATCTGTGCTCATATCTTTCATGTTCTGCGCAAAATGGTTCTTCGAAATGAGTCTTGGATATGCGTTCCTTTCTGCAGTCTCATTTCACAGATCTTGAAGCTCAAGGGAATTTATCCAACGGCTGATGAATCTCCTATCTCCAAACCAAGTCCAATCAACATGCGTACATTCAATGCAAGCATTGGATATAGTCGGAAGAGAGCCAAACCAGAAACTTCTGCATCTCACAGTGACTCTCAGTTTAGCACTCTCTCCCTAGATGAGAAACTTGATCGCATTGTATCCTCTGTCCACGAGTTGAATACAAAGATGTCTGGACTTACAGCTTCTCTACACCATCAAAGCACTCGATGGGATATGAAGTTTACTTCTCTTCAAACTCAATTGGATCAAATTCAGAGAAAGCTGGAAGAGGATGACTAGCCTATTCCATGACAAAAAGGGGGAGTGATAGGCATGATCAGAAGGGGAGAATATTACCTAAGGGGGAGTGTCTTTACATTCTTCTTCAGTTTCAATTTTTTCTTTAAGTTGATATATTGTGTTTTGTAAACTGTTATTCAGGATGTTTTTGTGTTTGTACCCATGTGCTTTTGTAAGCTTTTAGGGTTAATGTTTTATGCATAGTTTGTAGGCTTTATGATATGTACCTTGCTTAATGCAGCCTTTATGCTATGTTGAAATCAGTACTTTAATCTAAATGTTCTGCATTTTGATTTGTGTATTGTCACTCTTGTGCCCTTGTAGGATTGTTCCTAGATGCATATGCCTTGTGTGTTATGCATTGGTTGAGTGTTGAACATACAAGTGTCTTGCCTTGTGCTTGTTAACTTGTATGTCCTTGTGTTCATTCCAAGTGTGAATGAGCACTGTGATCACTACCTTGTGGTGTTCACTTGGTTGATCAAGCCATGGTTTGTTTATTAACTCCATCTTTGATTGATCACATATTGCCTATTTCATATGCATTTATAATTTTCTGCTTACAATGATCATGGTGTATTGTTGTGTTTCAGGAGTTTTATGTTCATATGATTCAAGTGCTTCACAGCTTCTAGAGTTAGGTGTGAGTGAGTTTTGTTCAACTGTTCCCAACTCACATGTTAAGTCTAGAGTCTGTTTTAGGGTTTTGTCACGGAATAGCCAAAGGGGGAGATTGTAAGGTTGAATTTATTCAACCATCTAATTGGCTTTATTCCGTGCCAAATTTGCTTGTAATTCAGCATTTAGTAACCCTGTATTTAGGTGGGTTTGTTGTAAGGGTAGTGAGTGAGATAGAGTGAAGTTTGCTCAAGAGTGTGCAAGAAAACAGAGACTCGCGGCTGGGACTCGCGGGTGACTCGCGGCTGCAAGCCGCCAAAAGCAGCACACGTGCCAAGCATGCTGGAAGATGAACAGTCATGCTAGCTGGAGCACTACAGGACAAAACAGGACAACTGGCCATACGGTTAACTCGCGACTGGATCTCGCGACTTGGTCAAGCCGCGAGGTCAAGCCGCGAGCCACCCCTGTTTTGTAAAACTTGACGTTTCACATTCCTCTCACACTCCAGTATAAATACCCCTTTTACCCACGATTGAAAGAGAGCTTCCAGAGAGAATTTTGAGAGAGAAACCCTAAAGAAAAACTAGATTGTTTCACCCACAATCTCTACCTTAGAGTCTCTTCAAATTCCTCAACTCTCTTCCTCTCCATTGTCAAATCCTTGAGAGGCATTATACCAAACCTGGTTCTCACCATCATCATCACTGTGAGACAGTTGTTTGGATTTCTGGGAAGCAGTTAGGAAGGAACCAATCTTCATTGGTTGATGCTACGGTCTAGTAGCGGAATCCGGGAAGCTAGAAAAGAAAAAGGTTCGGCGCAACCTCATTGGAGCAAGAAACTTGGAAGGCTTAGGTGCACTGGGTAGATTAGGCTTGGAGGGTCTATTGCTGTCCTTGTATCCCAACTGTATTTTCTAGTGGATTGATTACTGCTTGGAGGGCGGCGGAGAGGTTTTTCACCGAGGACTTCGGTTTCCTCTTCGATAACACATCGTGTGTTGTCTTTGTGTTTGCATCTTCCTTCCTCTCTATCTTTGCCTTTTTATTATCTGCTGTGGTTTTATTTTGTTATGGCTTAGATAGTCTTTAACCAATTTCATATTATAGCATGTGTTAAGTTTCCGCACACTAGTTGTTTGACATATTGCTTGTATTGGTTAAGTTGTATTTTGGGGGTCTAAACGTTCAAAGGTGTTTTGTACACGTTTTTGAACTTTCAGTGTATATACCACACATACTAGTAGGAGTCAGTCTCGAAGCGGGAGCCACCTTTCTCATAAGGAGAATACCAAGGCCATGCAACTAGAGATTGATCATTAGAAGATGAAGTTGTGCCTTGAACGGCGAAGGCGAACTCCCTCCAATTTTGACTTCTCATTTGACGATGAGGAGAATGGTAGTTATAGACTCAAGTTAAGGACTCCTCCTAATGAGTCTTTATCATGTGATGAGGATTACCACCATAGGTGTAGAAGTAAAAATCCATCTTGCAAAGGTCTAGGGAACGACACCATGAGTAAGGCGTTGAACCAAATTTCCAGATCACCTTTCACACGCAGGATTAAAGAAGGAAGACTTCCTCAGCGGTTCACTTAGCCCATGTTTACCATGTACAATGGTCAAACAGACCTTGTGGAGCACGTAAGTCACTTCAACCAGAGAATGACAGTGTACTCCAAAAATGAGGCCTTGATGTGTAAGGCATTCCCATCTAGCTTGAGGCTTGTGGTGTTTAGGTGGTTTGATGGCCTAAGTACAGGTTCTATTGATTCCTTTAAGGAGCTCACTCGGACGTTTGAATCTCATTTTATTACGTGCAGTAGGGTTCCTCGGTCTTTAGATTCCCTGTTGTCCATGTCCATGCGAGAAGAGGAGACCCTGAAAACGTACTCGAACAAATACTAGGAGATGTTCAATAAGATCGCTGAGAAAGTCCTTGACCAAGAAGTCGGTAAGGTGTGTGCATCGGCCTATGAACCGTATTGACGAATACAAGCAAGTTGAGGAAGACCAACAGCAAGGGAAATGAAATGCTAAGGTTATCCCTTAGGATAGGAGGGATTTCAGGTAGAACAAATATAATAATAATAGGTCTCGAAGGGATTTCGCTAGGCAATCTAGGTCTACAGCTCCTCAGGTGATTAACACGATGTTCCGAGAGCCAGTACAACAAGTCTTGGAGAAGATCAAGAATGAGTCTTACTTCAAATGGCCAAACAAGATGGGAGGAGACTCCATGAGGCGCAACCAAAATCTTCATTGCCAGTACCATTAGGAACGAGGACATACCACCAAGGACTGTAGAAATTTGTGGAATCATCTAGAGAAACTGGTCAAAGATGGAAGGTTAAAATAGTTTTTGTATCGACCCAATGGGTAAGGAGACCAGGCGGGGTTAGCGGCTCAGGGGAATGCTTCTTTAAGGCCTCCTTTGGGCACAATTAATGTCATCTTTGCTGCTCCTGGGAAAGACTGGTTCTCATCCCTCTAGGATGATGTCTATAGCTTGGCCGCTTGCCGAGGACTTTAATTCTGAGCCAAAAAGGGATAGAGTTGAGATCCGACCGGCACTGAGTTTTTCAGATGAGGACAAAGTTGGAACCATACAGCCACGTGATGATACTTTAGTGGTCACCCTCAGGATAGGAGGGTATGATGTGAAGAGGGTGTTGGTTGACCAGGGCAGCTATGCAGAGATTATGTACCCTAACTTGTACAAAGGGCTGAACTTGAAGCCCGAGGATTTGATAGCCTATGATTCACCTTTGGTAAGCTTTGATGGGAAAGTTATCATTCCAAAGGGTCAGATTAGACTGTCCGTACAGGCGGGGTCTGAAGTGGTGGAGGTGGACTTTATTGTAGTGAATACTTATTCCCCTTACATAGCCATTGTGGCAAGGCCCTGGCTCCATGTCTTGAGAGCTGTTTTTTCCACCTTGCATCTGAAGGTTAAGTATCCGTCTGGGAACCAGATTGAGGAATTAATTGGGAGCCAATCTATGGCTAGGCAGTGCTTGGTAGCTACAATTATGTATCAGCCTAAGGTTGAATCCTCAACCTCCACTAAGGGGGGCTCATAGTAGTCAAGGATCCAGGTCCTGTTAATGGACGTGGTGTCGGAAAGGGCAAAATGTGAAAACTTGGAAGAGATTGTTATAAATGGTGATCCGAAGAAGTTTTTTTAAGTCGGAACTCAATTGCCACCTCAGGAGAAGGAAGAGCAGTTAGCATTTCTAAGGAGGAATATTGATGTGTTCACATAGCATGCTTATGAAGCTCCTGGGGTGGATCCGGACTTCATTTGCCATTATTTGAATGTCAACCTAACTGTCCTCCCTAGGAAGCAACCACCTCGGTGCTCATCTAAAGAGCATTATGATGCTGTCAGGAGGAGGTGAACAAGTTTAAGCAAGTCGGGGCTATTAAGGAAGTTTTCTACTCTGAGTGGTTAGCCAATATAGTGGTATAAAGAAGAAGAATGGGAAGTAGCAGGTGTGTGTGGACTTCATAGATCTAAATAAAGTTTGCCCCAAGGACCCTTTTTCCATGTCTCGAATAGACTAGTTGGTGGATGCCACTGTAGGCCATCCCCGGATGAGCTTCCTAGATGCCTTTCAAGGGTACCATCAGATATCTTTAGTTCTGGATGATCAGGAGAAGACAGCTTTTGTCACCCCTACTGGGAATTACCACTACAAGGTGATGCCCTTTGATCTAAAAAATATAGGGTCTACTTATCAAAGGATGATGACCAGGATGTTTGAGCCACAACTAGGAAAAAATATTGACATGGTGGTTAAGAGTAAGTTGGAATCAGAGCATATTATCGATCTTGGGAATATCTTTGTGATCTTGAGGAGACATAGGGTCTACTTATCAGAGGATGATGACCAGGATGTTTGAGCCACAGCTAGGAAAAAATATTGACATGGTGGTTAAGAGTAAGTTGGAATCAGAGCATATTAATGATCTCGAGAATATCTTTGAGATCTTGAGGAGACACAAGCTGCGACTTAATGCTTCTAAGTGCTCTTTTGGTGTCGGGTCAGGGAAGTTCTTGGGGTACATGGTTACTCATCGTGGAATTGAAGTCAACCCTGACCAAATTAAAGCAATTAGTGATTTACAGCCACCTCAGAATCCTAAAGAGGTCCAGAAGTTGACAGGAATGACTGCTGCTTTAAACCGATTAATTTCTTAGTCAGCAAACAGGTGTAGGCCTTTCTTCAAGTTGTTGAACAAGTGGAAGGGATTTGAATGGACCGAGGAGTGTGTCTTGGCCTTCCAACAGTTGAAGGAATACCTATCTTGGCCACCCATTATGTCCAGACCTGAGGTGGATGAGATTTTGTTTGTTTACATTGTTGTGGCTTCCCATGTAATGAGTCTGGTGCTTGTATGGGTTGATGGTGGTGTGCAGAGGTCAATTTATTATGCGAGCAAGTCACTACATGAGGCAGAGGTCCATTACCTACCACTGGAGAAGGCCATTTTGGCAGTGGTGCATGCTACTCGTAAGCTCCCCTACTACTTCCAATCACACACAGTTGTTGTCCTAATCTAATTTTCGCTTAGATCTCTACTTTGAAGTGTTGATTACACAGGAAGGATTACCAAGTAGGGTACGATTTTAGGGGCTTTTGATATCAAATATATGCCTCGTACCTTTGTCAAGGGTTAGGTCCTTACTGATTTAGTGGCCGAGTTTGTTGAAACCCTATTTGAAGAAAAAGTTAAGAAGCAAAACATTGATGGAAAATCAGTTGGCATGATCTCCCTTTAAGAGCCTTTACCCTAGAAAGTGCATGTTGATGGTGCAGTGAATCAAAAAGGATTTGGGGTGGGGCTAGTTATAATTTCTCCTGAGAATATCATTATTGAAAAATCCTTGAGGTTGGGCTTCTCAACTACCAATAATGAGGCTGAGTATGAGGCTCTATTGGTAGGGATGACTATAGTTTAGAGAATGGGAGGAAGGGCAGTGGAGATGTTTTCAAATTCAAGATTGGTTGTAGGCCAGGTAAGGGGAGAGCTGGAAGCCAGAGATCTCAAAATACAAGAATATTTGAACTAGGTTAGACATTTACAATTAGGATTTGAGTTTTTTAATTTATCGCAAATCCCTAGAAGTAGAAATACACGTGCTGACTCTTTTGCCACGCTCGCAACCTCCTCGGCACAAAGTTTACCTTGGGTGATCCTTGTAGAATACTTGTGTAAACCTACTAAAATAGAGAGAAACGTGGTTCATATTCATCAGATTAGGGTGGGTCTTAGTTGGATGGACTCTATTGTGCTATTTCTTAAGGAAGACATCTTGCCTGAGGGTAAGTCCAGGGCCGACAAGGTACGGAGAAAGGCTCCTCGGTTTTGACTGTCTGAGGACTAAAAGTTGTACAAGCACTCTTTTTCTGGACCATATCTGCTATGCATACACCCTGAAGTAGTTGAATTACTCCTAGAAGAGTTACATGAAGGGATTTATAGAAGCCACACAGGAGGTAGATCTTTGTCTCACAGGGCCCTCACTCAGGGATATTGGTGGCCAAATATGTAGAAGGAAGCACAAGAGTATGTGAAGAAATGCGACCAATGCCAAAGATTTGCCCCAAACATTAACCAACCAGGAAGTGTCCTTAACCCTTTGTCCAACCCTTAAGCTTTTTACTCAATGGGATTTGGATATTGTAGGGCTCTTCCCTAAGGCAGTAGGGAATAAGAGATGGTTGCTAATCGGCACAGATTACTTCACCAAATGGGTTGAAGCTAAACTACTAGCAAATATCAAGGATATGGATGCCAAGAGATTTATCTGGAAAAATATTGTCACTCGGTTTGGAATCCCTCGTACACTTATCTCGAACAATGGTTTTCAGTTTGATAGCAAAGCCTTTAGGAGGTATTGTTGTGACCTGGGCATAACAAATAGATATTCCACCCTAGCATATCCACAGGGGAATGGACAGGCCGAGGCTGTCAATAAAGTCATAATGAGTGGGCTCAAAAAGAGGCTAAATGACACAAAGGCAAAATGGGTGGAAAAGTTTCCACATGTCCTTTGGACATATCGGACTACACCTCGTAGGTCTACTGGGGAGACGCCATTTTCAATAACTTATGGGATCGAGGTTGTGATTCCTTTGGAGACAGGATTTCCAATGTTAAGAACAAGCACTTTTACTCTTAGCAGCAATGATGAGTTATTGGAGAAGAGTTTAGATTTAACTAAAGAGTGAAGAGAAAATGCTATAGTTTAGCTGGCATACTATCAACATAAGCTTAAGCAGGGGTATGACTCAAATGTAAGGTCAAGGCCACTAGTGCCTGGAGACTTGGTATTAAGAATGGTTTTGGGTACTATCAAGAACCCATCCTAGGGAAAGTTAGAACCTAACTGGGAAGGGTCATATCGCATCACTTCAGTGGCTGGAATAGGTGCATATTATCTTGAGGCCAAAATGCAAAACTGACTCTCTAAGTTTCATCTTTTGTCATTTCAGTCCTCTAAGTTTCAAGTATAGTCAATTCAGTCCTCTGTTAGTCTTCTTTTAAGTGTTGTCGTTAACTTACCAAAATGAAACTGTTTTGGATTTTTTTTTTTTTTTTAATTTCAAAACACTGAAAAACCTTATTAAAAAAAAAAAAAGGCTCAAGGTACGACGTCATTCCCTTAGCCCACTGAATATAAAAAATCATCTCCACCCGCGCCGTACCCTAGCAGCCCTTGACCTGAGAAATTTGAGGGACAGAGGGGGAAAGAGAGAAAGAGAGATAGAGAGGGAGAAGAGAGCACTAATGTGCAGGCCATCCAAGCCATAGGAATAAACAAGAAAATCCAGCCTCCAAAGAATAAAACTTAGTTTTGGATATTTTATTTCGTATCTATTATCTTCCTTTGTAATTTTCTTGCTACTCTGCTGAGTCAACATTCCACCGACTCTTTTTTCTTCTGTATTGCTTTGTTGTTCCTTCTTTTAGTTAGGATTACTATCAATGTATCAATTGAATATGCTAGCTGTCTCTGTAAGCACTATGCTGCAAATTAATTTTCTTGGGAGAGGATATTGTTGCTATATTTTAGGGCCTAAAAATAGATCAAAAATGAAATTTGTGAAAACTGGGCATTGATTTCAACCATTAGTATGGACGTTTCACTGTGGGGGTGGGATGATTTTTTATATTTTCGGTGGGCTAGGGGAACGATGGCGTTCCCCTGAGCCCTTTAGTTATATATATATATATATATATATATATAATTCAAAATAAAATATATCAGTTTTTTGAAATTTAAAAAAAAGAAAAAGAAAAAGTAAGCTAACGGAAACATTTAACAGAAAACTAACGAGGATTGAATTGACTATACTTGAAACTTATAGGACTAAAATGACAAAATTCAAACTTAAAGGACTGAAATGACAAAATGTAAAACTTAGAGGGTCAATTTTACATTTTAGCCTTATCTTGAAGATCTAGATGAAAATGTTGTACCACGCTCTTGGAATGTAAACAACCTGAGAAGGTATTGTTATTAATGAAAGCTTTCTTTACCATATTTTGGTTTATTACATTATGCGTCATCCGTTCTACTATTTTTTTAAATATCAAACAAAACCCTGGTCATGCCTGGTTCCTCGAACCACATACCTTGGGTAAATTGATATTTTAAGTTATCTATCTAAGTACTAAATAGAACCTTAACTATGCCTGGCTCCTCGGCCCACATGCTTTGGGTAAATTAATATTTCCTATTATTTTTCTAAGTATTAAACAGAACCTTGGTCATGCCTGGCTCCTCGGACCATATACCTTGGGTAAATTGATATTTTGAGCTATTTTTCTAAGTGTTAAACAGAACCTTAGTTACGTCTAGTTCCTCGAATCACTTACTTTGGGTAAATTAATACTTCATGACATTTTTCTAAGTATCAAATAGAACGTTGGTCATGCCTGGCTCCTTGGACCACATACCTTGGGTAAATTGATATCTTTTAATCATTTTTCTAAGTGTTAAATAGAACCTTAGTTATGTCTAGTTTCTCGGACCACCTACTTTGGGTAAATTAATACTTCATAACATTTTTCTAAGTATTAAATAGAACCTTGGCCATGCCTGGCTCATCGAACCACATACATTGGGTAAACTAATATCTTTTAATTATTTTTCTAAGTGTTAAACAGAACCTTAGTTACGTCTCGTTCCTCGAACCACCTACTTTGGATAGATTAATACTTCCTATCATTTTGCTAAGTATCAAACAGAACCTTAGTCATTTCTGGCTCCTTGGACCACATGCCTGAGGTAAATTAGTACTTCTTGTTAATTATTTAAATATCAAATAGAATTAGCCATTCTAAATGGCAGAGATCTTCGTTGTAGTAACATCCTCAAATAGATGCTCATGAGCATCACTTAAGGCATTTGCAAGAATACCTGTCTCTGTTTGAGAATTAATTATCCCTCTAGTCCTTTAAACTTACTAATGAGTGGGGGATTGAGTAGAGTTAGACATGTGTGGATACTACACCAATGTGTATGTCTTTAAAGTTAAAGTTATACTTTCTTAGATGGTGGACTTAGTAAGTTTAACATGTCTTGCTGCTGGTCATGTGATGTGTGACAACTATGCTGCCACTTATGCAAATCAATAAGTAAAGTTATACCTCATTATCACATTTATTAAGTGTTGAATGAAACAGAGATTATGTTTGGATCAATGTAAACATCACAAGTATAAAAGAAAGACTTGCAACTTTCATTAATATTAAGCCTTTGAAAAAGGCAAGTAGTTTAAACAAAAGGCTGGCTTGATTACAGAGCTTGGAAACAAAAACCAAAGTAAAAAAAGAGAAAAAAAGAAAAGAAAAGAAAAAGACAACCTATGACTTCATTTTTATTACAAGTTTATCTTTTGGATTCTTGGGAGGCTGGGTAGAGGTTACCGTGGTGGAGGCTTGATCTTTTCCTTTGAGGTCTTCCTTTGGAGGAATGGGGAGAGTTGCTAGCACTATCTCCATGTTGTAGGAAGCCTTTTTCTCCTTAGAGGGGTCTTTGGGGGCAATTGGAGGCAGAGTGGCATCATAGGCCCCCTCTTTGGTAGTGGCAGCTGCCTTTTTAGCGTCCTCGAACGGCTTTGCTTCCTTGGAGGAGATGTTGGCTATAGGAAGAACTTTAGTTGGGCTTTCCTTGCCTTTGTCTGTCCCCGAGGAGACCAGGTCCGCCTTGGAGCCCAAGAAGCCTAAGGCGCATATAGTTAGGGGGTAGTACACATTCTCTGCTCTTCTAAGAGAAGAAGAGGCCTTAACCCCAACTTGGTCGAGGGCCTCATTCCACACTTGGAGGCAGTAGAATCTACATACCTCTGCAACCTCAGCCCTGAGGGCTTTTTCAGTCTCAGTCGCACCCACCCACCTCATACCCCTTTTGCTCGGCTTGCTCTTTGGCTTTTTTGGCCTCCTCCAATTTCTTGGTTAAGACCTTGACTTGGCTTCTGGCAGCAACGAGGTTGTCCTTGGCTTGGCGGAGCAGCTTGCGCTGAGCCTCTGCCTACCTTTCCACCCCCTCTAAAACGACCTTGGCACTTTTCTTGTCCCAATCAGCTTCCACTAGCTTGGTAGTGAGGTCTTGTGACTTCTTCTCTGTTAGCTCAAAAGCTTTCATGGCGGCAATGCACCTACCCTCCTCATCCTTCATTAACCTATGAGAGCTGATAACTATCTCCTTAGCTCTGTGGGCAGCTTGGTCAGCCTTTAAAAAAAAAAAAAAAAAAACAGAGAGAAAAAAGAAGTGGCGAAATCAGTTAAAGTACAAATATAAAAGAGATTATTACCATGATAAATAGAAAAAGGAAGGTTTGTTAGTGGACTTACCAGGGCAAGGTCCCTCTTTAGATTGAGGAACACTTCATGCTTCCTCATCTTTCTAAGGTCGGCCATGTCTCTGGGGAGCAGTAGGGCCTGCTCCATTGCATTAGCAATGTAGCCAGCCTTCCCTTGCTGGAAGTTTCTGATCGAGGCATCAGTAGGCAGAGGGGCTCCATCTAGTACCATGGCTGGAGTCCGGGTAGGTGTCCCAATTTGAGCTTCAGCTCTCTTATTTGTCGAGGTTGGTCCTATCCTAGCTTGTTTAGATCCTCTCTAGAGCTCGGCCTCCTTAAGTAAGGGGCCATTCCCCCCTTCTACCACTTCGTGGCTCTTCTAATTCCTCTTCCTCTTATGATTAGTAAGATCAGGTTGGAGGGGTTGAGTGGGTGGAGAGGGAACGAGTTGGACTTGGGTGGTTTTCTCAAGCGCCTTGCCCCTAGTTGAAGACTCCATCACTTCTAGGAGGCCAATCCTCTGCTTGTGCTTTATCCCCATGGCTTCTAGGACAGAGAATCCCCTTGTATTTGGCTTACTTTGGCTGAGGGGAGGTGATTGAAATCACTAATGGAAACCTCTGGAGATTGAGGTTGGTTGAACACCTCAAAGCCGTCCTCGAAATCGAACACTTCGACCACCTCTTCTTCTTCTTCTTCTCTAATGGCTGGTTGAGAGGGGGTTGCTTCGTCCTCGGCCTTACATGGCAGAAGTGGCTCTACTTTTAATATCCCTTGTGGTCCCGGGCCTAGGTTGAGAAAGCCAGGCACAGCGATGTTGATCAAATGAAGGCGGGGGTCTCTCGCCTTTATCTGGCACTTCGATGCTTGAAAGTTGGACAAGATTGGGATGTAATCTAAAATTAGATAGGCCGTTCTAAGTTGACCGTCTGTGTGGACGAACACATCGGCCTTCAATATCTTGTCCAAGCTCGACTGATTGACAAGATTGAGGTTGGGGATGGCAGCGTGCCTGTCTGTAAAACCATTAGAAAAACAAGGAAAACATCATTAAAACAACAAAAAAAAAAGGGTACAAATCAAAGGAAGAACTCAAATCACAAGCATGATCACAAGCTAATAGGAGCAGAACATGTCAAGGGAGGAAGGGGTGATGTTCAAGTAATAACCGACCGAAACCGAACCGAAATTTCGATTCGGTTTCAGTTTGGTTCGGTTTCGGTTTTATTATGTAAAAAATCGAAAAGTTCGGTTCATTTTTCGGTTGCAAATTTTAATACACTGAACCGAAATATATTATTATATTATATTAAATATATAATTTTGTAAATATTGGCTGGCAGCTTTGTGTTGGGTAGTGGACCTTTCCATCAACCATCATTTCATTTTAATACAACTTAGTGATTCACAACTAGTAGTGGCTTCAATCATTTCATTTCAAAATTCAAATGATCCGGCCAAGTAAACTAAGTAAATATAGCATTTTAAAACCCATTAAATTAATCACCTGTAATTAAACTAAGTAAATATCTAATTAAACTCAAACTAATTAGAGTATAAAATCAAAGGTTGGAAAACCCAACCCTACATACCCACATTTTTCAGATTTCACTTTCACTGTCTCACACTTTCCTCTCTCTCACATTCAGGCTTCAGATAGCCTCACTGTCTCACACTTTCCTCTCTCTCACGCCGAATCTCCCTCTGCCGCCGCCTCCACACACTGCCGATCGCCCAGATCAAGCGCCGGCCAAACACCCAAGATCCACAAACACCGGTCCACCCAGATCTCAGCCCACCCCTCCCTCATCACCGATCCACTTCTCCGATCGCTAGCCATGCACGGATGAGCTCCAATCTTGACAACCGACCTAGGCCACCACCACTGATTGCCGAACTGGCCGCGCTTCACCCATACTGAGTCACAGATAGCGCCTCGGAAAGCACGGACGAGCCACATGCAGGGAAACCGACCTGGCCACCGCCACTCCATCCACTTTGATCCTCTCTTTCCCTCAATCTCTCACCCTTTCTTCCTCCTCTCACCGAGTTTGTGAATAAAAGATGTTTTTATTTTGATTTTTGGTTGTGTTAAGGGTATATTTTAAATTTTTTTGATATAAAATTTGTTTGGGAGTTGAGAAAATGGCTGGAAAAATGTGAAAAATTGGTAGGAAAAAACCAAAGGCCCAACTGGCCCAAACTCCAGGCCCAAAAACCGGAACCGACCGAAAAACCGATCGAAACTGAAACAAACCGAAACCGACGGTTTTTCAACTATTTCAGTCGGTTTCGGTTAAGACTTTTACAAATCAAAAATTTCGGTTTCAGTTGGCTAGATAAAAAAAAACCGACCGAACCGAACCGATTACAGCCCTATTGACCTCAGGGTGCCTAGTTTTAAGGTAATACCCTTGCCCCTTTAGATGGTGGAGATTGTAAACCCAATTGACGTCGTGGTGAGTGAGATTTAAGCCCATTCTCTCGTTAAGGGCATCTACACTACCTAAAATTTTAAACATGTTGGGGGCACATTGAGTGGGAGCTAATCTATGGGCCCTAAGGTAATCCCTAGTAACTGTACCTATAGGGATTCTCATCCCTCCTTCTATAAAGGCAATCATTGGGATTACTACCTCTCCCTCTTGCCTCTCCTCATGCCATTGCCCTTCCTTACAGTACCTAATGGCGACTCCTGGCGGGATCCTATATTGAGCTTTAAAGCTCTCTAAACCCTCCTTGGAGTCTACCAAATAGGCAAATCTACCCATTCCTAAGAAAATTTTTGGAGGTACTAAGAAGATTGATAGAACTAAGAGAAGTCGAGGAGAAAAAGACACAAAGAAAAGAAAAGTAGATGGAAAAAATAAATGAAAAGATTTATAAAGACTTACGCGAAGTAGAAAACTCTCCTCGAAATGACTTTTGGTATTTGTGAGGATATGAGTAAATTGGGTAAGTTTGCAGGTTCAATGTATGAGTGCTAAAGTGAGATGAGTGATAGATTCGGGCAGTATTTATATCAAAATGAGAGTTACAAGCTGGAAAATTCTCGCCCGCGTTCTAGCAAAATCCTCAACCGTTGGATTCACATCACACCGTAGAACATGGGGAACATGGAGCCATCAGAATTTAATGAAGGCATGTCTCGGATGCCAAAGCGTTAGGAGCGTGCTTTGGGCAATTAAAAGGCATCTACGCAGTCAGAGGTGATGTATGATGAGCACGGGGTAACTATTGTGACATTGAAATCCTCCTTTCTTCTTGAGGAGCCAAAAAGAAGAATTTCGAGGGGTTATTGTAGGGGCGAAAGGCCTAGGAGTATATATCTACATATGTATTGGGCCGGGGGCCCAATCCGAGGACAGTATGTAGTCCGAGGACGGGTAGACGCTGTCATAAGGGTCCGTGTCAGTAGGTAAAGAGGTGAACTCTGATTATGATTGCCTATAAGGGCGCTTTGAGGAGGAATGCAACCTCGGCTGTGCAAAGCCGAGGTCAGAAGGTGTGGTCTGCCATTAAAGAGCAATATTCCGGACCATTCAATAGATGAGGATAAGTATCAGGAAGGAACATGACAGAGGAAAGCTATGAAATATCTAAGAGAAAGTTGCTACTATCGCATTGAATGTTTTGTAGCTAACTCTCTGGCCGCATTAATGAGGGAGTGATACTTGAACAGTAGTTTTCAGCCTTATAGCTACTACCCAAAGACTTCAGGAAGGTGCTGATGGGACAAGGATCAACACCAACAATCTGAACTGCGCGTAGAGGGTAGAGATAAAAAAGGAAGATAGTATAAAATAAAGGAGATACCTTGAGAGAAGGGGGATCGGAGAATTGAGAAAGAAACACTATAGCAATTAGAATTGTATTTATAATCAACTTCAAGTAATATATACAAGGACTGATCTCCTCGGACTGTGCCGAGGACGATTTTCTTTAGGCAAAACTAGTCTTCTTTTATTTTATTGTCATCTGAATCCATTATAGTTACTACCCGACTCATCAGAACCTAATTTTCCAACCTACTCTCTACAAATTTATCGTATTGAAATCTTTGGGCCTAAATCCTTTTACCATTTGGGCTTAGGACTTAAATTGCATCCTTACATATATATATATATATATATATATTAAATTGAATGACAAAACTTAACCCACGTACATTATATTAATTATTGACCCAAAGAGCCACACCCATTCGTACATATATAAATAATACACTATTTATCTACTTAATCAATCAAATTTTTGAAGAATCACTTACTTTATTATTTTTTTTAATCTCTAACTTTATACAAGATGCTATTATAACATGATAACAATACACATATATATAACAAACACTCTATACTTCATAATTATATAAAGTTATATTATATTTATACTACACACACACGCATTCACACAAATAACATTATAACAAAAATAAATAAATATATAATGCACAAAATCAATATCAAACATACATTTACACAAGTCGAAAATACCAAGAGTCAAATAGAGAAAATAGATTCATGAGAGAGAAATCTATAATTTATATTATTGGTTAGTTTTGGGATGGACTAATTTGTGTTGTTTAGTTTTGAGCTGAATTGATCTATGTCAGAGTGTGCAAGATTTAAGTCATGATGCGTAAAAATATTTTTAAAGGTAAATTAAACTAATAAAGTAATATTTTATGTATATAATATTTTTTAATCAAACCAGGGGATTCATTTGAATTTTGAACCCCATGAAGAATTAGAAACGACTCCCCTAAGGCTAATGTAGGGTTCTTTTACTTGAGTATAGTTATATATTTGGCTAAATTACAAATTACTGTTTCTAATTTTGCCTAAAATTCAATTCAGTCATCTAATTCCATTAGGGTTTTGCTGTTAAGTGTCTCAAAAAATAGTCTTTTCAGATTTTCTTCAAAAATGGTTCTTTGATCCAAATAATTAATAAATAAAACCCGCCATTTTCCTCCCCAAACCAAAATCCCTACCAATTTTTACAAAACAAAAAAAAAATGTGGAGCTTCAGAAGAAAATGATGATATCGTCGTTGCATTCACACTCACAATCGCACTACTCCGACAACTACCGGAGCAACGTGTAGTTCGTACACTAGATTGTAGCCTCACCTTACTATGTTAGGACTAAATAATGGCAACCTATGCACAGCAACCAAAAAAAAAAAAAAGTCATGGCAACCTACATGTGGAAATCGTTGGTTCAGAGGCAAATATTAAAAAGCATAGATTACACCTAAAATCTATCATGGTTTGAGGAATGTTTGCAGGTCTTTTGGAATTAGCTATAAGGGAGAGATTTTAGTTCTTCGATGCAACACAAAGAGATTTCTCAAAAAAATTGAAAGGGATTTTTTGTTTGTTTGTTTTATTTTTTATTTTTTATTTATTTTTTTTTCTAGTTTGGATATGGGGAAAGTTGCTGGGTTTTTTTATTTTTTTCCGTGTTAAAAAAAAATTAATTTTTTACAGAAAAATTGATTTCTATTATATATATATATATATATATATAATATTTAAAAATTACAAAACCATGTAATATTAGGGGCATATAACGGTAACCTACTTAACGGAATAGATAAAAATTTTGAATTGAATAAAATTAAAAGTTTGACGACTGAATTGAACGAAGTTGAATTTACAAGATTGAATTGGATTTTGGGTAAAAAGTAAGAAAATGCAATTTATAATTTAGCCTAAATATTTTGTTGAAATGGTGTTTTAAGAAGTTTGGTATGAGTTCTCTTAATACTATATTTGGTTCACAAGAGAGTGAAGAGAAAAGAAAAGAAACATGAAGGAAAAGGAAAGAGGAAAGAAAATGCTTTCCCCATGTGTGTTAGGATGTAAATGAGAATAAAAATAAAAATAAATATTCTTAGAAAATTATTTTACTATTTGATTCTTGTAAATTATAAATTATGAGGATATAAAAAGTAATTCTTAAAAAGACAAAACTATACAAGGGTAAAATTGTAATTGGCGGAAAAGCAAAAAATGGGACCCATGAAAACTATTTCTCTCAATATTTCCTTTCTCCCTTCATCTTCTTCTTCTTTTTTTCTTTTGTGGAGAAACATCCTCATTCTAATTAAACAAAGGAAATAAATGATTTCCCTTCCCTTCTATCCATTTCTTTTTTCATTTTAAATTATTGAAGATGTTATTTTGGGTTTTTTCCCCCTCACTTCACATGGCATAATTTTATTAGACAAGTTGTGCCACATCAACAATATTTGTATTTTACACAATAATGAGTATTGGTTTAAATTATTTAAAGCTAAAAAAATAAAAACCTCAAATTTCATCCAACTACATCAATTGTGCTTTCTTACCAAAAATCAACATATTTTTATATTGAACTCATGACCCATAAACTTCTTCACTTCACAAGACAAGCTCACAACCCACACCCTCACTACATTAGTAATGGACACATAACCCACATTGTTTCTCGACTCTTCACAAATTGAGCATAAAGTAATTTTCTCTACATCACAAATTGGAGTCATGACCCACTACTTTTTCTCACTTCATGAAATGGGCGCAAAGCTTAAATCTTGTATCTTCATTCTATAGGCTTAAAGCCCAAATCTTGTTAATTCAAGAAATGAGCTTATGACCTGAATCTTGCTTTTTCACAGGTTGGCTTAAAGTCCTAAACTTTTTACTTCATGAAATGGGTTCAAAGCCCAAATTTCCTACCTTATCAAGTTCACAACATGTGACATTGCCAACATCGCAAGACGAGCCTATGACCTATATCCCTCTCACCATATGAATTGGACTTGAAACCCATATCTTCTTTTATTAAGAAATTAAGATTAAAATCCCACCTTACCATTTTTTTTGACTTTAGGGACTTCTTTTGTAAAAGCCCACATTTACACAAAATGAGTTTGGAGTAAAATTGTAAATTGTACCACTTGGGCCATTAAAATCTTAGGGCCCTATGTGCATAATTTGGGGTGAATTTGCTTTCTCCCCCAATTTGGGGACAAAATTGGGGGGAGGGGGGGGGGTAGATTATAGGAAATTTTCCATTTGCCCTCCCCCAATTTACGTTGCTTTTCTTCGTCTTCTTCTTCTTCTTTTTAACTTTTTTTCCCTTATATTTTGTTAATTTTTAATTCTTAGTACTAGGGGTATAAGAGTAAATTTATACAATTTACAGTTTCTATCCTCTCTTTTTTTCTTTTGTAACAACCAAACAAAAAAAAAATCTACCACTCCACTTAGATATAAAGAAGGGAAGTCCTATGAAAGGCTAATTTATTATACAATATTAAATGAAAATAAATTTTTTACCATATGTGAATCGCAATTAATATCACAAAGAGTAATCATTCAATACTCTTTTTTCTCATATAATAGTGGGTATTGCTAATTAAATTTATTGTGAGGTCCTTCAGTTAGAGGAGGAAGAATTGCTCATGGAACATTAAATAATTTTCTATTATGAAGGTCCAAAAAAATAATGAATTTATAATTATTATAAATGTTCAAAACTTTTTTTTTTTTTAAGAAACTGTTTAATTCATGGTCTTCATACTCTTTAACCTTAGTTTAAAGGGCTAAGGTAGAAATTATGTTAAATTTTACTAGAAATGGTACTTTTTTTATTGCCAACATTTGGAGTAGTCAAAATGCAAAATCAAAAGAGTTAACAATATATTTAAACCAAAATCATTTTTTTACCATCATTACTGCTTACTATTTTTTTTTTTTTAAGGATTATTACTTACTATTTTTTTTTTTTGGAAGGATTATTGCTTACTATTATAAAGGCACTAAAGCAATGAATGGAATAAAAATACACAATAATTTCACAACATTGCCAAATTAGTCTACCACCATATTATGCAATTATTTTATTTTATTTTATTGACCCATATATAAAGTACTAGACTAATTTTGAAATGTTGTGAATTTGATGAGTCTGTAAGTGTATATATATGTATGTATGTATGTATATATATATATATATATATATATTATGTATCCCTAGGACTCTTATAAAGGTCCATACAACTAATATATTTATGAGAAGTGATATTTCTACAATATTCTTACAATAAATCATAATTGGTAAGTTGTTGTGGGGCCCAAAAATTTGTGGCCCTGGCCCATTTTTACATTGGGGCCCAAGGCCCAAGTCGAGGAGGGGTATAGCCGAGGACGTGTAATAAAAGTTCAAGTAGTCTTGAGACATAGCCGAGGATAATTCTGTCCTCGGCATATCCGAGGTCCCCCTGAAAGAAAGGGCAAGAACGGTATAGGAACAATTTTGGGAAAAACCTAAAATATCTATGTTAATAGACAAAGGGAAAGCTGTCATTACTGCCATTGAATACTCTGCACCTGACAGAGCCATGCACTTCAGCTTTTACAACCACCCCTAACCACTTTAGGTATGGGCTGATGGGACAAGTATCAGTCCTGGAAAGTCAAACCTACACGTGGATGTAGGATAAGGGATACAGGCTAATATAAAAGGAGAAGCAAGCAATCCGGAAAGGAGGCTGGGAAAAAAGGCCAAGAACCAGAGCCACCCATACCGCCTTAAGGAGAAAGACTCCTCGAGCGAACACGATTTAATTCTATATGAACACCACGACTAACCACCGTTCGGTGACCAAGGCCTAGCCTTTCAAACCCACGCTCTACAAATGATATTGTTTGGTCCTTTTTACGTGCGAACCCAATATCATTTTGGGTCGTTACAAATTGAGTCTTTACAATTGGCGCCGTCTGTGGGAAAGGCTTGTGTGTTGGCACAGGCGGTGGGTCGAGAAAGTCCCCCCATCACTTCCAACAGCCTGTTGCTAAAGTTTCACTAGGGGCTACGCTTCGAAGCGCCAATAGCGCGGATGGTTCTAGGGGCTTGGCCGAGGGGCTAATCCCCCCAAACCAATGTCTCATACCTTGGCCGAGGGGCTAATCTCCCCAACTACTTGAATATCTAAGTTTTGGACAGAACCAAGGTATTGTATGGTTCTCGGACTCAAACCTATGGGGAAACCAACTACTTAAAGTAAATATCTAAGTTTTGGACAGAACCAAGGTATTGCATGGTCCTCGGACTCAAACCTATGGGGAAACCAACTACTTGAATATCTAAATTTTGGACAGAACCAAGATATTGTATGGTCCTCGGACTCAAACCTATGGGGAAACCAACTACTTAAAGTAAATATCTAAGTTTTGGACAGAACTAAGGTATTGCATGGTCCTCGGACTCAAACCTATGGGGAAACCAACTACTTGAATATCTAAGTTTTTGACAGAATCAAGGTATTGTATGGTCCTCGGACTCAAACCTATGGGGAAACCAACTACTTAAAGTAAATATCTAAGTTTTGGACATAACTAAGGTATTGCATGGTCCTCGGACTCAAACCTATGGCGAAACCAACTACTTGAATATCTAAGTTTTGGACAGAACCAAGGTATTGTATGATCCTCGGACTCAAACCTATGGGGAAACCAACTACTTGAATATCTAAGTTTTGGACAGAACCAAGGTATTGCATGGTCCTCGGACTCAAACCTATGGGGAAACCAACTACTTAAAGTAAATATCTAAGTTTTGGACAGAACCAAGGTATTGCATGATCCTCGGACTCAAACCTATGGGGAAACCAACTACTTAAAAAAGCTAAGTTTTGGACAGAACCAAGGTATTGCATGGTCCTCGGACTCAAACCTATGGAGAAACCAACTACTTAAAAAAGCTAAGTTTTGGACAGAACCAAGGTATTGCATGGTCCTCGAACTCAAACCTATGGGGAAACCAACTACTTAAAAAAGCTAAGTTTTGGACAGAACCAAGGTATTGCATGGTCCTCGGACTCAAACCTATGGGGAAACCAACTACTTAAAAATCAAGTTTTGGACAGAACCAAGGTATTGCATGGTCCTCGGACTCAAACCTATGGGGAAACCAATTACTTAAAAAAGCTAAGTTTTGGACAAGAACCAAGGTATTGCATGGTCCTCGGACTCAAGCCTATGGAAAAACTGACCACTTAAGGAGAATTCTAAATTGCTCAGTCCTACAGGATGATTATATACTAAAAATTGGATTACGTCCTAGACGGAATGAAGGTTCCAACCTGTCCTCAGATTCTCAGTTCTAAGGCAACTGGTGAAAATGAGCATTTAAGTTCGATACGATTGCACCTCGGTCCTCGGACCGGATGCCAGAAGAGACTAGGGCTATGAAGGTCATGAGGAAGGTGGCGAAGCACCCTAGTACTTGGCGACCCGCATGGGCAGTTCATTTTGGGTTACACATCCTCGGATGATTAGCTCCTACACAGCATCGAGCATTCAGCCATCATCTCGGTTAGTTTGGAGTATGCAACCCTTTTTCATGTCGGCATTATTATGCCAAATAGTTTCAATAAGCTCAGAATAATATCTTTTTCTTAATAAGGGTTTCTGCCCTAGGTATCATTTTTTCAGGTCAGCCTTATTATGCCATACAGCTTTAATAAGTTCATAATAACATCTTTTATAAGGGTTTCGGCCCTAAGTATCGCTTTCTCAGGCCGGCATTATTATGCCGGACAGCTCTAATAAGTTCATAATAATATCTTTTTTCTTTGTAAGGGTTTTTGCCCTATGTATCATTTGTTCAAGTCGGCATTATTATGCTGGACAGCTCTAATAAGTTCATAATAACATCTTTTTTCTTTGTAAGGGTTTCTGCCCTAAGTATCATTTGTTCAAGTCGGCATTATTGTGCTGGATAGTTTCAGTAAGCGCAGAGTAAGATCTTTTTATTAACAAGGATTTCGGCCCTAAGCATTGTTCAGAGTATAAAAATGAAAAAAAGTCATACGGTAGTACGTCCATTCACGGCATAACCATTGCAGGAAAGAAAGAATACATAGAATAAAACAATGGCAACTTTTATTAATGTAAAGAAGTAGTACAGCGTACAATGAAGGGTTTAAACAAGCCTATATAGGAAACAAATTACAAAAACAAGAATAAAAACAAAAAACAAAACAAACAACAATAAGAAGTCTTTTTAAATTCTGCTCTAGTAACCACCATATTGAGAGGAGGACCCCTTTTGATGGAAGAGGAGAAGAAGAGGAAGAAGTAAAAGCACCAGGATGGATCTGGTGATGGGGAAGAAGAAGAAGGGGAGGCAAAAGGAGGCACCAGTGAAGGAACAGAGAAAGAAGCAGGGATACTTAATCCCTGCATCAGCCCTGACTCCTAACACGCGGGTGCCATATTAGCTATGCTCATAGGAGAGCGTCTGGTACTGATAAAGGACAACCCTAGCTCAATCACACCAAAAGCTTGATGCGACTAGCACCTGCTTCGGATTTTGACTGAAGGAGGGTGGGAAGTATCTTGAGTCTCTGCCAACCCTGCCCTGACTGAGCCATTTTGAGCTTCAGAGGGACATAACGCTTCGGAGAAGGATGTGATCTTTTCATCCCCGCATCTACCTTAAACGTGTCACACTATAAGCTTTGACTGTGCTGATAAGGAAAACTTTGAGCATAGCTTGAGGTTTAAGGCTTTAGAAAGGATAAAGGGGCTTTACGCGAAGGGAATACCCTCTCGTCTGGCTTCTTATATGGAAGGTAAGTTCAGTGGCATTTAATCCGTACAGATTTCCGAGAAGATCTGCAAATGAGGTAGCGTCTGTTCAACTCCCCAATGTCATCTATAACCGACAGATTTGATCGGCCTCGTAATGTAAATCTATTAAAGATGCGCCTCGTACACTGAAATGGCAGGAGTGCCTCGCGTGAAAATCTAGACGAATGTCTCGTAACCCGGCGCATTTCCTAAATAGATGAAGGGACACCAACATTAATAAAGGTCAGAGCTAAACGAGCTGTAATAAAGGCTTGGCATCACCAAAACCCTCCTCTCTAACTAAGAGGTCGGACAGCAGGATTTTGAGCAGTTATTGTGGGGCCCAAGAATTTGTGGCCCTGGCCCATTTTTACATTGGAGCCTAAGGCCCGAGCCGAGGAGGGGTATAGCCAAGGACGTGTAATAAAAGTCCAAGTAGTCTTGAGACATAGCCGAGGATAATTCTGTCCTCGGCATATCCGAGGTCCCCCTGAAAGAAAGGGCAAGAACGGTATAGGAACAGTTTTGGGAAAAACCTAAAATATCTATGTTAATAGATAAAGGGAAAGCTGCCATTGAATACTCTGCACCTGACAGAGCCATGCTCTTCAGCTTTTACAACCACCCCAACCACTTTGGGTACGGGCTGATGGGACAAGTATCAGTCCTGGAAAGTCGAACCTACACGTGGACGTAGGATAAGGGATACAGGCTAATATAAAAGGAGAAGCAAGCAATCCGGAAAGGAGGCTGGGAAAAAAGGCCAAGAACCAGAACCTCCCAGACCGCCTCAAGGAGAAAGACTCCTTGAGCGAATATGATTTAATTCTATATGAACACCATGACTAACCATCGTCCGGTGACCAAGGCCTAACCTTTCAAACCCACACTCTACAAATGATATTGTTTGGGCTTTTTTACGTGCGAACCCAATATCATTTTGGGTCGTTACAAATTGAGTCCTTATAGTTGTTATTGGTTATAATTTAAATTCACAACTTAAATTTACTTTTTTGCCTATACATAATAGCCAATAACAACTTACCACTTAGAATTTGTTGTGAAGGTATTGTGAAAATATTGTGGACACAACATTTCTCTAAATTTATAATTATTAGAAATGTTCAATCTTCTAAAAAAAAATTAGAAAGGTTCAAAATCATTAATTTAGTAGTATTTATGATACATTTAAATCTTAGTGTATGTAGAACTTATATTTTTTCCATAAATGGTCCATGCATTTAAATCTTAGTGTATGTACAAATTACACATTTTCCATAAGTGTTTCACCCTACTTAATAACTACATTTAACTACATTTTAGAAGATATGGTCTTCTTAATTAGGTTGCCAAAATTTATAGGAAGTTAAAATACAATATTAAATGATTTAACAATGATTTAAGAGTAATGCAAGAAATACAAAATTTTTACAAAAAAAATTTACACACTGCTGATGTAGTGAGTAGTTATTGATAAATGAAAAAGTGAAGTTGATGATGGGTCTAGATAAAAACCAATAAGAAGTTGACCACATCAACAGTTTGTAAAAATGTTGTAAAATAGTTTGTGCTTGTAGCATTACTCATAATTTAAAATAGATATAAATTGTCAATCTTCCCAAGAAAAATTAGAAAGGTTCAAAATCATTAATTTATTAGTCTTCATGATGCATTTAAAAAAGTGTTAGTGTATGTAGAACTTATACTTTTTCCATAAATGTTCCATGCATTTAAATCTTAGTGTATATAGAAATTATACTTTTTCCTTAAGGCTCCGATTGGGAATTCATAAGAGAAGAAAATGGAATGGAATGAAATAATAATAAGAGAATGGAATGGAATGGAATGGAATAGAATGGAATGGAATTGAATTAAGTAACCATGATTGGATGTTTTAAAATAAAGGAATGGAAAGAAATGAAAATGAATGGAATGTAAGTAATCTTGTTTGGGAGCAACATGGAGGGAATGGAATGGAATCATTTTATGACAATATTACTATTAGACCCTTATTTTAAAATAAAGAGTTGAATATACAATGGTATTTTGAGAGTTTCAGTAAAAAAATCATTAAATCTAATTTCATTCCCTCTCATTCCTCCCAATTTCAGGGGAATGAAAATTTGAGATTTTAAGGGAATAGAGAGGAATGAGTGTTCCCTCCTACCTATTCCATTCCCTCCTAGTTAAACTCTTAAATAAGGGAATGGGTTTTACATTCCCTCCATTAAAACTCCCAAATAAGGGAAGAGAAGAATATTCTAAAATGATTCGTTTCATTCCTTTCCATTCCATTCCATTCCCTCCTTCCAAAAGAAGCCTAAGTGTTTCACCCTACTTGATAATTGCATTTTAGAAGATATGTTCTTCTTAATTAGGTTGCCAAAATTTATAGGAAGTTAATGAACAATATTAAATGATTTAACAATGATTTAAAATAGAAATAAATTTTCATTCTTCTCAAGAAAAATTAGAAAGGTTCAAAATCATTAATATAATAGATGTGCCACGTCCATAACATTTTCACAATATTTTCACAACAAATCATATGTGGTTAGTTGTTATTAATTCTAATTTGAATCTATCACTGAAATTACTTTTCTACCTCACCAATAACAACCCATAACAACTTGTCACATAGAATATGTTGTAAAAATGTTGTAGACGTAACATTTCTCTTAATATAATAGTCTTCATGATACATTTAAATCTAAGTTAGTGTAGGTTGAACTTATACTTTTTCCATAAATGTTCAATGTTTTTAAATCTTAGTGTATGTAGAAATTATACTTTTTCCATAAGTGTTTCACCCTACTTAATAACTACATTTTAGAAGATATGGTCTTCCTAATTAGGTTGCCAAAATTTATAGGAAGTTAATGTACAATATTAAATGATTTAAAATAGAAATAAATTTTCACTCTTCTCAAGAAAATTTGAAAGGTTCAAAACCATTAATTTAGTAGTCTTCATGATGCATTTAAATCTAAGTTAGTGTAGGTAGAACTTATACTTTTTCCATAAATGTTCCATGCATTTAAATCTTAGTGTACGTAGAATTTATACTTTTTCCATAAGTGTTTCACCCTACTTAATAACTACATTTTAGAAGATATGGTCTTCTTAATTAGGTTGCCAAAATTTATAGGAAGTTAATGTACAATATTAAATGATTTAACAATGACTTAAAATAGAAATAAATTTTCACTCTTCTCAAGTAAAATTAGAAAGGTTCAAAATCATTAATTTAGTAGTCTTCATGGTGCATTTAAATCTTAGTTAGTGTAGGTAGAATTTATACTTTTCCATAAATGTTCCATGCATTTAAATCTTAGTGTAGCAGAAATTATACTTTTTCCATAAGTGTTTCACCCTACTTAATAACTACATTTTAGAAGATATGGTCTTCTAAATTAGGTTGCCAAAATTTATATGAAGTTAAAATACAATATTAAATGATTTAAAAATGATTTAAAATAGAAATAAATTGTCAATCTTCCCAAGAAAAATTAGAAAGGTTCAAAATCATTAATTTAGTAGACTTCATGATGCATTTAAATCTTAGTGTTAGTGTATGTTGAACTTATACTTTTTCCGTAAATGTTCCATGCATTTAAAACTTAGTGTATGTAGAAATTATACTTTTTCCATAAGTGTTTCACCCTACTTAATAACTACATTTTAGAAGACATGGTCTTCTTAATTAGGTTGCCAAAATTTATAGGAAGTTAAAATACAATATTAAATGATTTAACAATGATTTAAAATAGAAATAAATTTTCGTTCTTCTCAAAAAAAATTTTAAAGGTTCAAAATCATTAATTTAGTAGTCTTCATGATGCATTTAAATATTAGTGCATGTAGAACTTATACTTTTCCATAAATGTTCCATTTAATTAAATTTTAGTGTCTATAGAAATTATATTTTTTCCATAAGTGGTCCACCCTATTTAATAACTACTTTTTAGAAAATATGGTCTTCTTAATTAGGTTGCCAAAATTTATAGGAAGTTAAAATATAATATTAAATGATTTATCAATGATTTAAAATATAAATAAACTATTTACCATTTTTTTTTTGTTGAGCTTTAAATGGTTTACCATATAGGAGTAATGCTTTAAAATAGAAATAAATTATTTACCAAATATTTTTTTGTTGAGCTTTAAATGGTATATTATATAGGAGTTGTAAATTAATATCACACAATTAAAATTGCTTAATATTATAAAAGTAATTCTACAGATATAAACATTTTTACAAAAATTTTTAGTTAAATTGCAAATTACACCTTTAAAGTTTGGGGGTGATTAGATTTTACACCCTAAAGTTTTAGGATTTAGATTTTACCCCTTTAAGTTTGGGGTTTTTGGATTTTATACCCTAACGTTTCAGAACTTGGATTTGACCACCTAAAGTTTAGGGTTGTTTGGATTTTATACCTCCAAATTCTAAAACTTTAGGGTGTGAAATCCAAATACTCCAAAACTTTAGGGAGTAGAATCCAATCACTCCTAAAATATAGGAGGTAAAATATAAGTTTTGAAATATCAGGATATAAAATCCAAATATCACCAAACTTCAGGGGGGGTAAAATCCAAATTCTGAAACTTCAAGATGTAAAATTCAATCACCCCCAAACTTTAGAGGTGTAATTTGCAATATACCCAAATGATTTTATAAACTGCTGATGTGGTGAGTGATTATTGGTAAATGAAAAGGTGAAGTTAATAGTGGGCCTAGATGAAAACCAATAAGAGATTGACCACATCAACAGTTTGTAAAAATAGTTTAAAATAGTTTGTGGGTGTAGCGTTACTCCTATTATAAAGGTTTACACAACTAATCAATTTATAGTCATTATGAAGGCTAAAATTCATTAAATTCAAAGTCTTCATAACTGGAAAATTATATAATACTCCAAGAGTAGAATAAAGTTGTAGTTCCTCTTCTCTTATTATTTAATTTTGAGACCCCATGATTATATTAGAGGAGCAAGTATGACATTATTGTACTCTCACAAATTTTGTTAAACCAAAAAAATTATTCAATATTTTAAGAGAAATGCTCCCTCCTGTTACAATTGGAACTTTCTGGTTCCAATAAGGACATCCAAGGTTTGAATATATTGCCACACCCCTCACTACTATTGAATTATTATAAATAAAAATACTCACTCCTTATACATAATGGTGGGTTCCACTATAAATCTAATTAGTGTGATGAATTATTATTTAAGAGGAAAGAGTGAAGTAGTGAATAATTAATCATGTTAAGCCTTTGTTTAAGGGGTTCATGTAGAAATTATGTTTTTAGATCAATGTTGTAGCCTACTCACTAACTATAGTTTAGAGGATTTGGTCTTCTTTAACTACCAAAATTTATAGGTGGTCAAAATACAATAATATTAAACTAGTTGCACACCTACGCAATGTGCCAAAAAAATTGAATACATGTTTTTTAGATAATTACAATATGCTACTAACCCTGTAACTCAAACCCTTTTTCCTTTTAAACTCCTAAGCACTTTTGTGCATAGAGAGGTGCCAATTCAACTACAAATTAAATTTTTAAACATTTTAAATTTTTAATGATAAATACATTATGTGTTAAAAGAATTTGTAGTTCAATTCAACCGATACTTTTCAGTATTTTCATTGAAGAAATCTAGGGTTTAAATCCTATTTCCTTCAATTATTGAATAATAAAATAAAAATAATCAATAATCATAGTAAATGTAGTACAAAAAAAAAAAAAATTTTAATTGTGGGGCCAGAGAATTTGTGATCCCAGCCCACTTTCCATTAGGGCCCAAGGCCCGCGCCGAGGATAGGTGGTGCCGAGGACATGCACCGAAAGTCCAAATGGCCTAGAGATATAGCCGAGGATGATCCTGTCCTCGGCATCCCAAAATCTAGAAGGAAGGAACGACACATCATCAAAGGTAGCCCCCAGAGCGCTCCCAGAAGAAAGGAAGAGTACAGTGAAGGAGCGTTTCAAGGATAAGCTGTCACCTCTGCATTAAATGTGCCAACAAATGTCCTGGCCACATTAATGGGGAAAGGACCCCTGAACAGTGTGGCGACAAAGAACAAAGGAAAGGCTGCCATCATTGCAATTAAGTACTCTACGCCTGACAGAGCCATGCTCCTCATCTTTTACAACCACCCCCAACCACTTTGGGTATGGGCTGAACCTACACGTGGACGTTCGAGAGGGGAAAAAGCTAGTATAAAAGGAGGAGGAAGCAAGCCAAAAAAGAGAGGAGGAAGATCGTCTCCAGGGCCATGGAACCCCAACGTAAAAAGAACAATAAGAACATTAAGCTCCTCGGATGAGGTCCAAGGACCGGAGCCGCTCAGGCCGTGTTGAGGAGAAAGTCTTCTTGGATACACTCAGTTCACCTCCGTGCGATCATCATGAACACCATGACTAACTACGGTCCGATAACCAAGGCCTAGCCTTTTAGCCCACTCTCTACAAATTTATTGTTTGGGCCTTTAACGTTCGAACCCAATACCAATTTGGGATCGATACAAATTGAGTCCTTACATTAATCATAGTGAATGTAGTACTTTTTTAGTGTTGTTATAATACATTCAATATTTTTTTTAAAGTAAAATTTAATAAATACAATCAACATTATTACAACAGCATGTTGTTAATAAAATTTAAAATAGTTTTAACTTAAACACAATTTAATCAAACATATAGCATATGAGGCATATAATGGGACCCAAAAAAAAAAAAAAAACACTCAACTACTAAGATGGGAATTGTCTTCCTTGGTGAGTTGGTTGAGGGTTTTGGGGTTGTAATGTCATTGTGACAACATTCATGGTTTCTAATTATTCTTCTTTACGCTTTGATTGTTTTGAATTAAAATATTTTTCAGAAAATGTTTTTCCATTTTTAGGTATTTTTTTTAGATAAAATATAGTCAAACTTGTAAAATTCTTTAAAAAAAATTGAAAAATATTTAACATCTAAAAATTTGGTAAAATATTTTTCAAAAACAAACAATGGTTTCCCCTCCCTATCTAATGCTAGGTCATCGGTCTGGTGGCTGGAGACACCACTTTGACGATTAGTGCCAGTGATCTGATGGCTGGAGACTCTGTTCCAGCAATTGGTGATGGAGATCTAGTGTTCGGAGACTTCGCTCCGGCCACTGGTGTCATTGGTCTGGTGTCCGATGACTCTACTTTAGTGACAAATGCCAGCAGTTTGGTGTCTGGAGACTTCGCTCTAGCAACTAGTGCTGGCGGTTCAATGACTGAAAATGCCACATTGACTACTAGTATCGACGGTCCGATGACCAAAGATGCTACACTGCAATAGGTGCCAAAGGTCTGGTAACTGACGACACCATTTTGTTGATCAGTGTTGTTAGTCTGACCATCGCTCTAACTGCTAGTTCCAACGGTCTAGTCATCGGACCTCCAGTATCAGCAGCTAAGGTGTTGAGCAATCAATTTTAGTGGTTTGCTTGAAAAATTTTATTTGTCATACCAAACAACTAAAAATATTTTACATTTGAAAATAGGAGCATTAATTGTTAAAATTTACCAGCTGTCAAAAGACAATATTAAACCTTTTCCAATCGCACAAAATGCGCAAATATGTTTAGATGTTTTTATAAAAAAAAATATATAATTAAGATGTAAATGTTTTTTTAAAACATTAAGATGTAAATGTTAATATATTTAATTGTACCTTTTTCTTAAGGAGCTAATTGTACCTATTGTATTCCTTTTTTTAGCAATTATAAACTACAGTTAATAATATAACCATAGAATCTAGCTAATAAAATTTAAAATATTTCCAACTCAAACGCAAATAGTTTATGGACATATAAAGACCATACAATTAGAGAAAAGAAGAGATTCGATGCCTTAGTTCTACTTTACTGAGTTGCAATTTTCAACATGTAAAAAGGGGGTATGGATAGAACAACTTAGCCCATGCTCTTGTTAGACGAGCAGTTCTATCTGCAAACGCTAATGTATATATGGATAGAAGAGCTACCTAGTGACTTGAATAATGCATTCAAATTTGATTTAGTTCAATAAAATTACTTACCTTTTTCTCAGAAAAAGAAAAAAAGAAAAAAAGACCATACATGAAAAAAAGTGAGGGATCCTCATGGAAATCAAACAAATCCATAAAGTGAGTTGATCAAAGTGTCAACTGGAGTCTCTCATTAGCATAATAAACCTTAGTCTCTTTGTAGGTATTATATATAGGATAAAATTTAACTACAAACTTGGTTGTAGCTTAAAATTATAGTCTCGTTAGTTATAGTTGAAGGCTACAACTTCCTTTTAAAAAATTAGCATTGCTACATATTTTGAAAATCTAATATTGGATTACATGTTCTTTACACTCTTTATATACATGTCAAATTTTGTGCAAATTAGATGTTATTTACTATATGATCCATGAAGTTATTTTAATTTTATGCATAATTTTAGACAATAAAAACTTGCAATTTAAACAATTGATTGATAACATAACTATTGATCTTTGATTTTTTGGAAATTTTGCAAGTATGAAAGATATAAAAAGAAAATGTTATCCACTAGTGGATTTGTCAATATTCACATCTAATATAAGAATATTGAGTGAAGTTGTAGTCTTAGGCTACAACCAAATTTGTAGTCAAACTTTGTGTTCGTTTTTAGACCCCTTAAAACACAACCAGATTAACCTAGTTAATTAGCCAAGTGATTACTTAATCAAATTATCAAATCTAGGTTAACACACATAAACCATATTATTGTAAAGTGAGGAAAATAAAGAATACAATAATATGATAACCCAGGAAAACCAAATCGGTAAAAAGTCTGGGGAGGATTTAACCTAGCTATCCTCAAGGTAAAACGAATTCACTATGAAAGAATTGAAGTTTACATAATAGCGACTTAGACCACTAACATCCTATTGCTACCTTGAGTAGGAAACTTACTATCATGACCACATGACAGCTCCGAGTCTACGGACTACTTCTTTCTTGGATTCCTAGCAAGTACAAGCACTCTCGCTTGTATATCTTTAACCTCTTGAATCAGCAACTGAATTGATCACCAAACTTTTGACATCAATCTTGAGATTGGAAACCCTAAGTGTATGTGAAGGCAAACACCTCTATCTCACAGAAGATTCATACATACAGCATAAAGAGCAACACTAAAACATGGCCAGGGTTTTCCCTTTTATACTTAAGACAAAAAATAAAACCCTACACGTCAAACGGGCTTGGACTGTGTTGGAAATTCTGTAGAAAAAACAATATGCACAACTTTCAATCGATTGAGTCTAATTCTCGATTGATTGAGCCAGGCAGATCTACACAGTAAATCCTGCAGTAACTTGATTCCAACTTTACATAAAAATACATACTTTGAGTAAGTCTAAACAAGACTAAAAACGTTTTGATCATGGTTTGCCAACATTACAAAATGAAGTTCTAATACATTAGTTCCCAATTTCTTAGAACCTAACACTTTGTCCTTTCACACACCCTCACAAAGGAAGAAGACCAATATCCACCACCACCATGAAATTCAGTAAACCCACAAAATTTGGCTAGACCACCACTATGAAATCCAACCACCATGAATAACTCGACCACCATCCTCATCCTCCATTTCCATCGATCTATGTCTATCGGAGAGAAGGAGAGCTCTGAGATGATACAGTCAAGTTAGGGGCTGAATAACAAATTTATTTATTTAGTGTGTTGCTGAGCAGTACCCCAATAAGTGTATTAGGCTACTATTCATAGATAAATTTTGGAAGTAATTGTTAAGGTTGATGCAGAATGCTTTTACAGTTTTATTTGAATTTTGTTAAATATTTGGCTAAATTACAAATTACACCTTCTAATTTCACCTAAAATTCAATTCAATTATCTAACTTTAACTTAGTTCAATTTAATCCTCTAATTTTTAATTTTATTCAATTCAGTTTGTCTGTTCAATTCTTTTAGGGTTTTGCCATTAAGTGTCTCAAAACAACGTCTCTTCAGAATTTCTTCAACAATGGTTCTTTGATCCCAAAAAAGAAAAACCCACCACACTCACCTCCATTTGTTGCATTCACACTCACAAATCACAATCACACTACTCTAACAACGACCGACCGGAACAGCGTGGAGTTCGTACAGCTTGACTCTATTAGGACTCTATCATGGCAACCTACGCCCAACAACCCCAAAAAAAAATAAAATAAAAAAATCATGGCAACTTACACGTGGAAAATCATTGGTTAAACTTAAGAGGCAAATATCAGAAAGTATAGATTACAACCTAAAATCTTTCATGGTTTGTGGAATGTTTGAAGGTCTTTTGGAATTAGTTATAAGGGATAGATATTAGTTCTTCGATACAACATAGATTTTTTTAAGCTAAATTGAAAGGGTTTTTTTTATTTTTTAGTTTGGATACGGGGAAAGTTGCTGGGTTTTTTACTTTTTACGTGTTCTTCACAAAAAAAAAAAAATTAATTGTTTACAAAAAAATTGATTTCAATTAGTGTTATATATATATATATATATATAAAATTTAAAAATTGAAAAATTACAAAACCATGTAATATTAGGGGCATTTAACGGTAACCTACTTAACAAAGTTAACGAAAAGTTTGAATTGAATAAAATTAAAAGTTTGATGACTATATTGAACTAAACGAAGTTGAAGTTACAAGATTGAATTGAATTTTGGATAAAGTTAGAAAATGCAATTTATAATTTAGCCTAAATATTTTTGTTGAAATGGTGTTTTAAGAAGCTTGATATGAGTTCTCTTAATACTATATTAGGTTCACGAGAGAATGAAGAGAAAAGAAAAGAATACATGAAGGAAAAGGAAAAGGAAAAAGGAAAGAGGAAAGAAAATACTTCTCCATGTGTGTTTGGATGTAAATGGGAAGAAAAATGAAAAAATAAATTCATAGAAAATTATTTTACTATTTTATTCTTGTAAATTATAAATTATGAATCAACTATGGGATATAAAAAGGAATTTCTTAAAAGGACAAAACTTTACAAGGGTAAAAGTGTAATTGGTGGAAGAGCAAAAGATAGGACCCATGAAAACTATTTCTCTCAATATTTCCTTTTTCCCTTCACCTTCATTCTTTTTTCTTTTTCCTTTTTGGAGAAACATCTTAATTCTAATTAAATAAAGGAAATAAATGATTTCTCTTCCCTTCTATCCATTTCTTTTTTTCATTTTAAATTATTGAAAATGTTGTTTTAAGTTTTTTTCCCCCTTAGTTCACATGGCATAATTTTATTAGACAAGTTGTGACACATTGACAGTATTTGTATTTTACATAATAATGGGTATTGGTTTAAATTATTTAAAGTTAAAAAAAGAAAAACTCAAATTTTATCCAACTACATTGATTGGGCTTTCTTACTAAAAATCAACATATTTTCATATTGAACTCATGGCCCATAAACTTCTTCACTTTACAAGACAAGCTCACAACCCACATCTTCTCTACATTAATAATGGACGCATAGCCCACATTATTTCTTGACTCTTCACAGATTGAGTATAAAGTAATTTCCCTACATCACAAATTAGAGTCATGACCTACTACTTTTTCTCACTTCAGGAAATGGGCACAAGGCTTAAATCTTGTATCTACATTGTATAGGCTCAAAGCCCAAATCTTTTTAATTCAAGAAATGAGCTTAGGACCTAAATCTTGCTTCTTCACAGATTGGCTTAAAGCCAATTCTTGTTACTTCATGAAAGGGGTTCAAGGCCTAAATTTGCTGCCTTATCAAGTTCACAACATGTGACATTGCCAACATCACAGGACGAGCCTATGACCTATATCTCTCTCACCATAAGGATTGGGGTCAAAACCCATATAATCTTTTATTAAGAAATCAAGACTAAAATCCCACTTCACCCTTTTTTTGTGACTTCATGGACTTCCCCAATAAAAGCCTACATTTACACAAAATGAGTTTGGAGTAAAATTGTTAATTGCAACACTTGGAGCTTTAAAATCTTGGGGTCCATGCACAAACTTTAAAAACCCAAGCCTCATTTGAATAAAATCAAGGTAGTTGATTTTGTACCTTACTTGTCAGTGCAGTTGGAATATGTTGTACCGATATCTAAACCAGTACAAAACACTAATATTTCCTATTGGTTTAAATACCAGTCATACCGAGGTTGTTCCAGGAAAAATAGTAGATTTCATCTAGTTAATTAGTACTGGATCGGTAACATATTTACAAACAATAAAAACTTTTCGCTCTCTCTCCTTCTCAAATCTTACTAAATCTTTAAACGGTGAGTAATGACACCAAAACATTAGTGAGGCTGCAATTCTTAATTTTGATAAACAAAGTGTAAAAAGAGAGAAAAAGAGAAATTTGGTGAAGCTATGAGGGAGAGATCTAAAAAAATGTAGAAGAGGAAGAGACCGAAAAGATAAAATAATTTGAAAAGTTGTAGAGATTAGATTTGTTAGTAAACATGTGAAGGTAAATGACCAAAGAGATAATTTTTTATAAAACAATTTGTGAAGGGAAAATGCTAAAACCACAACTTTTGCCACAATTTGCTTATGTGACAAGTTGTGAATGGTGGAGTTATGGACCCACCACTCAAAACTTGCCACGTGAGCAAGTTGTGTTAAGAGTTGTGGCCTTAGCATTACTCTTTGTGAAATGATAATGACACCTTGGAACTTGTAAAATGACATGTTGTTACTACTTACTTTTTTTTTTTTTTTTTTTTTTTTAATTTAGAAACATTGTTACTTGTTAAATGATAGGCGTGTGAAGTAAAATAAATAAAAGAAAAAATAATAATTTAAGTTAGGGGGAAAAACGGTAGAAGTAAAAAAATAAAATTGTAATATATATGTGTGTGTGCACGCATGTGTGGATGTTTGTGTGTGTGTGGGGGTATGAACACAAATTAAAATAAAAGTGTCTAAAACTATACTAAATGGTTCATAAATTACTAAAAGAAAAAAATTAGTCATGTAAAAATTTATTTGGTAGAGATTTTTTTTAAAGGTTATTTGGTAGAGATGTATAATATATATTATTAAAATTATTTATATGAAAATAATTATTATCATATACAATTATATATTTATGAAAATAGAGGTAATCTTAAAACGGTACATTGGTATTGATTATTACTGAAATATATAATTTTTTTGGCCAAACTGAAATGGTCATCGGTATGAAATTGACTCCATTGAGTAAAACAATTCATTTGGTATCAAGAAACCTCAATTTGCTATGTTCAACTCACTAAAAGACAAGAGCATAAAGTAGATACACAAGCAAGTTAGTTTCTTTGAATGTATTAGATTTGTACAAAGAAATTAAGGGGCCGATTGGTTGAGGAGAAAAGTGGGATGATTTATGGGGAGAAGAGAAAATAGGGAAGAAAAGTGTATTTAGTTGAGAAGGAGAGAGGGAAGTGAAAATGGTAGGGCTCGAAAATTTTTCTCCTTGGGCCCACCATTCAGGGTGAAATGGCATTTCTCCCCAATTTGGGGAGAAAATGGGGGGAGTGGGTTTGATGGGAAGTTACCCATCTGTCCTCACTCCCATAATTTTTTCTTTTCTTTTTTAAATTTTCAAACAATATTACGTTTAGGTTTTTTTTTTTTTTTTTTTCCTAAACTTTTTTTTTCCTTATATATTATTAAATTTCTTTCTTTTTACTAGGGGTATAGGAATAAATTTCTACAATCTATATTTTCTATCCTCTTTTTTTTTTTCCCATCAACTAAATAAATTTTTTTTTTCTATATCTCTACTTTTTCACCCCAACCAAACGAACCTTAAAGGAGAAGGATTTTCAGTAAGACATAAAGAAGAGAAGTCTTATGAAAGGCTAACTTGTTGTACAATTAATACTTAATGAGTTAAAAATTCTTTTAAATGAAAATAAATTGTTTACCATATGTGAATTGCAATTAATATCATAAGAGTGATTATTCAAAACTCTTTTCATAAGTGGCAATTAATATCATAAGAGTGTACACAACGTTTTCACAACATTTTTATAATAAATCATAAGTGGCAAGTTGTTATTGATTGTTACAAATGGGCAAAAAAGTAATTTTAATTGTGAGTTCAAATTAGAACCAATAACAATTCACCACATATGATTTGTTGTAAAAATATTGTGGATATGACACCTCTCCTCATATACTAATGAGTATTGCTGATTAAATTCATTGTAGGGTCCTTATGTTAAGGAGAATTCCCTCAAAAAAAAAAAATGTTAGAGGAGGAAGAATCGCTCATGAAGCATTGAATAATTGTCTATTATGAAGGTCCGTAAAACTAATGAACTTATAGTTATTATAAATGTTCAAAACTGTTAAATTCATGGTCTACATACTCCAAACCTTAGTTTAAAGGGCTAAGGTAGAAATTCTGTATAATTTTACATCTTCCTTACCAACTAAATTTTACTGGCTAGAAATGGTCTTTTTAATTGCCAACGTTTGGAGCTGTCAAAATGCAAAATTAAATGAGTTTAACAATATATTTAAACCAAAATCATTTTTTACTATTTTTTTTATAGGATTCTTGCTTACTATTATAAAGGCAAATTGCAATGAATGCAACAAAAATACATAATAATTTCATAATATTTCTAAATTAGTCTACTACTTTACACATGGGTCCACCATATTATGCAATTTATTTATTTTATTGACCAATATATAAAGTAATAGGCTAATTTTGAAATGTTGTGAATTTGTTATATATTTTTATTGTATCCCTAGGACTCTTAAAAGGTCCACACAACTAATAAATTTATAGCCATTAGAAAGGTTCAATCTTCTCAATAAAAAAAAAAATAGAAAGGTTCAAAATCATTAATTTCATAGTCTTCATGATGCATTCAAATCTTAGTGTATGTAGAAATTATACTTTTTCCATAAGTGTTTCACCTTACTTAATAACTTCATTTTAGTAGATATGTTCTTCTTAATTAAGTTGCCAAAATTTACAAGAAGTTTAAAAGACAACATTAAATGATTTAATAATAATTTAAATTAGCAATAAATTATTTACCATTTTTTTTTTTTGTTGAGCTTTAAATAATTTACCATATAGGTGTTTGAATTACTGTATCACAATTAAAATTGCTAACTATTGTTGTAAATGCTCACAAAACTAATAAATTTATATTCATTATGAAGGCTAAAAATCATTAAATTTGTAGTGTTCATAGATCGAAAATTATATTTACAACATTTTTACAAACAGTAGATGTGGTTTTAGCATTTTCCAAATAATGTTGTAAAATATTTTGTGGTTGTAACATTACTTTTATGAGTAATACTACAAACAAACTATTTTACAATATTTTTATAAACTATTAAAGTGGCTCTAGTATTTTTCAAATAATTATTGGTAATTAAAATGTGATGTTTGTTATGGGTCTAGAGCTAGTAAGAATTTGTTATATCAATAGTTTGTAAAAATTTTATAAAATAGTTTGTAGCGTAGTATTACTCATAATTATTGGAAAGCAAAATTGTGATATTAATAATGGGTTCATATTAGAACTAGTAAGAATTTGTAACATTAATAATTTGTAAAAATGTTGTAAAATAGTTTGTGGCTATAGTTCCTATTTTCTCATTAATTGTGAGACCCCTTGATTATGAAAGAGGAGTGGGTATGACATTATTGTACTCTCACGATATCATATATTTAAGCTTCATAGATTTTGTTAAACCAAGAAATTATTCAATACTTTAGGAGAAATGCTCTCTCCTCTTACAATTGGACTATTCTAGTTCCAATAAGGATGTCCAAGATTC
This sequence comes from Quercus robur, assembly GCF_932294415.1. Taxonomy (NCBI): domain Eukaryota; kingdom Viridiplantae; phylum Streptophyta; class Magnoliopsida; order Fagales; family Fagaceae; genus Quercus; species Quercus robur. Next base: position 22,175,253 of record NC_065535.1, on the reverse strand, counting down.
GAATATACCCCACCCCCCACACCTATCAAAAAAATTTATTATAAAAAAACTCTCATCTCGTATATTATGATAGGTCCCACTATAAATTTAATTAGTGAGATGTATTATTATTTGGGAGGAAGAGTCAAAGCAGTGAACAATTAATCATGTTAAGCCTTAGTTTAAGGGGTTTATGTGGAAATTATGTTTTTAGTTCAATGTTGTAGCCTACTCAATAGCTATAGTTTAAACAATTGGTTTTCTTAATTACCAAAATTTATAGGTATATAGTCTAAATACAATAATATTAAACTAGTTGCACACTAGCGCAATGTGCCAAAAAATTATATACATGTTTAGATGCTTGTATATACACATATATCATTAAGATGTAAACATTAAAAAATTTTAATGATAAAGAAATTACGTGTTAGGGGATTTTGTAGTTCAACCTGTACTTTTTGGTGTTTTCATTCCCAATTATCAAAATATAAATAAATAAAAATAGCCCTAAAGAATGTAGTACATTGTTGGTGCTTATATAATACAATCAACATTTTTTTGAAGTAAAATTTAAAAATACAATCAACATTATTACAACAGCATGTTGTTAATAAAATTTAAAATATTTTTAACTCAAACACAAATTAATCAAAGATATAGCGTGTGAAGCATGTAATGGGACCAAAAAAAAAATCCAACTGCTGAGATGGGAATTGTCTTCCTCGGTTAATTGGTTTGAGGGTTTTCGATCGCAACGTCGTTGTGACAGCATTCATGGCTTCTAATTATTCTTCTTTAATTGTTTAAATTTACCGGCTGTCAAAATACAATATTAAACTTGTTCCAATCGCACAAAATGCATGCGCAAATATGTTTAGATGTTTTTATATATAAAAATATATATAATTAAGATTTAAATGTTTTTTTTTGAAAGCATTAAGATGTAAATGTTAATATATTTACTTGTACCAATTGAATTCCTTTTTTTTTTTTTTTGAGAAAAATTGAATTCCTTTTTTAGTGATTATAAACTACAGTTAATAATATTACCATGAAATAAAGTTAGCAAAATTTAAAATACAACTCAAACACATATAGTAATGGCTTCTCAAAAAAAAAAAAATATATATATATATATATATATAGATATATAGAGTAATGGAGAGAGTGGTTAGGTTGTCTCTCCTCTTTACAAGTAAAAATATTGTGATGGAACTCACTATTCATATAAGAGGAGAAAATACTACATTATTATATTTTGGAATACTGAATTATTACACCTTTATTAGTAACTTTTTAGAAGCTAAAATGCACCCTAGGATGAATTACTATAGTATTTGTAATAGTATTTATTTTATTATAAAACCTGAAAAGCCATTTTATTATGTCGTTTGTATTTTTTTTTTCTTGGGGGAAAAAGCTGGAGTAAAGAATAAATATCTTACCATGTGATCTAAGTTCATAATAGAGAGAATAATTCCCATTAGAAAACTTTTGAACATTTTTCTTATTACTTGTTTATAAAACATTCTTATTTCACTTTGTTTATTGTTAATTATCCACATCAAGTCACACGTGATATCAATAAAGAGATTAAATTAGCCCTCCTGAAATCTATCCTTCACAACCATTTTCCTTCCACTATGGTTAAAGAAGTAATCTCCACAGTAACATCCTGACTAATTACTTGCTGCTGATTCCAACCAACCACTTTCATTTTTGCTCCCCTAGCTTCCTTTTGGTTTTTAACGTATTGAAAATCTTCAAATTTTCCTGTATCCAATAATAAAAGTTCAATAGAACCAATACTCTTTCAATAGTCTTTACCGCTACATGCTCACAATTATTCTAGTGATATAAGAAAGTTAATTCCAACTGTCCCATGGCAAAGGAGAGTGGTTCTAGTTGAATCCTTTTGCAAGCACTCTAACAATGGCTAAGACTATTTTGGGCCAAAATGACCAAATAGCATTATTTATCGAAATATATATCAATCTATCACTGTTTTGAAAAAATGTAAGGATCTATCATCTTTTTGAAATTCGAGTTTGTGAAACTTAAGTTTGTCGTGTAACTTGAGTTTCATAAACTTGAGTTCTTTGAAAAAATTGCCTTCAAAAGTGCCGGAAAATTTTTGATGGAACTCGACTATCCAAAAAGTGGTATTTCCCTATATATTTTCAAAACAGTGGTAGATTAATATATATTTTGGTAAACAATGCTATTGTGACATTTTGGCTGACTATTTTGACCTAAAACATTTTTAGGCAAACAATTTTTTTTTTTTTTTTTTTTTTTGAGAAACAGGCCTGGCAAGCAAGCCGAAGATCACTTTATTATTGGAAGATCAAATACAAAAATCCTATGAATATCCGAAGGAACAGAGTTCATCCAAACTAAAACAGGAAAAGAAAGTCTCGCTTGTCGTGCTAGAGCATGTGCTAATACATTGCCTTGTCGAGGAGTGTGAGAGAAAGAGGAATACTGCAAAGTACTAACTCAAGACATAATGTCTTGAACTAAATGACCCACCAACGGATGCTGAAAACACTGGTTCTTGATTGCCAAAATAGATTCTTTTGAATCCCTTTCCAGAATTGAGCCACAAAGACCAAGCTCACGAATGAAGAGGGCTGCCCTTCTAACTGCAATTGTTTCCAGGGCTACTATGGATGAGGGCAGGGGAATAATCTCGAACAAGGTTGCCAGGACTTCACAGGCTGAGTTTCGAAACAGGGCACCAATTCTTGCTACTCCCAAGGCAACAATTTTTTGGTGTGTGATTGCGTTCTTGAAAAAAAATTTTAGTCATTTGACTAGTATAAAAAAAAGTTCCAATCTTTTTTCCAAAATACAACCAAACCAATAAAATCGCAAAATTAGCTCAAAATAACCAAGATAATTAAATCAAATCTAGTAACTCACAAAATTAGCTAAAATCAAACCCAAGAAATCACCAAACCAATTCTCCAGCTCACAGATCCGATCTTCATCCCAACCACCAGATGCAGGGACCAAATCATCTAGAATTTATTTTAGAATATATTTTCTTATCAATCAAGTTTTATAAAGCCTTGAAATTGGCCTCCAAGGCTGTAAATGAAAATTAAGTTCATATATCAATCTAATAAAATGTCAGAGTTTTTTCTCAATATTTTCTGGTGGGTTCCGGAGTTCTACTTGTGGATTTAATAGTTATTTTTCTTGAAGTAGACATAATTTGCTTCTTGTGGCTCTCTACCCATGTCAATTTCATTTTCACACATCACATCATGTCATTATGAGATCTCTCTTATGCACTATTTTCAAATTGTTGAATACCTTATTGTTTAGGATGGCTTCTAAATGTGTAGAATCTCACTTGAGTGCATATGCAAATCGGTAAGTAACTATATGTAATCTTAACTGTTGGACGATAATGGATTACTAATTTTTAGTTATCAATAAGTCTAATGCCATAATTTTTCACAAGTATTGAGATGATATGTCACTATTACTACATTTCATTCCATGTAGGCTCCACTCTATTTTAAAATATAGAATCTCACTTGAGTGCACGTGCTTATCGGTAAGTAATTGTAAGTAGTTCTAACTGCTGGACAATATTAGATTAATAACTTTACATTATCTATTAAGTCTATTGCATACTTTGCATAAGTATTGATATGGTAGGTCGTTATTGGTATATTTCATTCCATGTAGGCTCCGCTCTATTTAAAAATGCAAAATCCCACTTAAGTGCATTTGCTCATTGATAAGTAACTGTATGTAATCCTAACTACCGGAAGATAATGGATTACTAACCGTAAGTTATCAATAAGTCTAGTACCATTATTTTTCAGAAGCATGAGATAGTGCGTTGTTATTAGTAGATAATAAAAGTGGTGTTAATAATTTACCAACATGAAAGTGAAAATTTTCAAACCATAACTTACAACCTTAATTGTTGTGAGCTTTGTAGCTCAACAAATATTTTAGTGTTTCCAATGAAATTCAGTTCAGATTCATCATTCCCCATTGTAACTATTGAATTATCAAAAACAATTACCACCTTAATTAGCAAGTATCATTTATCACAACTTATTTGATATTTCTAGTTTATTCAATTTATGCAAAACTTGTATTTTTATAAAATGGTATGTAAAACTTGTTAAACTTTTACTCAAATTTTTTTTTCTTCTATATTTAACTGTATGTTATTTTTCAAACTTGATAAATCAACCAAAATAAACTCTCCTAAACTAAAACTAACGCTAGTAAAAGTAACACTGAGGATGCAGTAAAATTGAACAACTTGCTCTTCGCTGCGAAATTTACCACTGCTTCCTGTTAGGAAAATAGAGCACTGCTCTTGGAGAGTGGTTTTTTCAAACGCCCGAAGTATATGCGGTTGGTTCTTCGAGGGGGCTGTCCTTATCTCTCACAGTTCTTGGAGACCATTGGGTGATACATGTAACAGTCCAATATGTTTCGCTATGCAAAACCGCGGACATATATAGCAAACCTTCCAAACATGGCCTCGGCCTTGCATATAAATTGGATGCTCCTCCAACCATTTCCATACACAGCCTCTAAGTGAGCTTTAGAGAGAGAGACAGAGATAGAGAGAGTTCTTCAAGTGAGAGACAGAGAATTCTTCAAGTAATACTTCTCTTCTCTGAACTTCACAAAATAGCTAGAAAGAATAAAAATCCTAAGACTTTTTCTTAGCCACATTGAAATCTTTCCTTTGCCCTTTAATGTTCTTGGCATGCTTTTCTCATCCAAGTTTGACATTTCTTTCTTCGTCTTCTTGTCCCATGATATAATCAATTTCAAGTCAATCTATTATTTACGATTGGCTATGAAATTAGATTTGAAGAGTACAGCAAATTTCATGTGAAAATTACGTGTGTGTGTGTGTTTTATTTATCTGTTGGTGTTCTCACCACTATTAGATGAAATGATTAAATTCCTTATTCTCCAAAATTTTTAAATTTAATAAAAATTAATAATTTATTATAGTATCAAAAGTCTAAACTTTTGAGATATGGTAAATTTAATTATCTAACCACACAATTTTAAAACTCTTCTTAATAGAGGATCGAGGCCTGACACATTAAATTTTAAATAAAATGTATTAATATGACAAATTTAATTATTTAACAACACAGTTCTAACAATATAGGCTCACAAGTGAATGGACTATGTTAGATTAAATTCATCACTTACTACAAAGTTAACTTTTGGGACAATCGATAATGTGTGTGTATATATAATGCCAATTTGGTCCCCACAAAGTGAAAATATTGATTCCGCCCATGTTTGAATTCTTGTAAATGAATATTAATCCTATAGATCCTTTATATTTTTCACATTGTTTCGGTACTATTTTGACGTATTGATTTTGTTTATTTGCATGTTTTGAACTTGAAAGGTTTATTGTGATTATGGCTGCCGGGAACCTGAACATTGACCTTAACTCTAATGCAAACCGAGAACTCCTTTTTATGATCACTCAATTCCTTGAGCGTGAAAATCTGACAGAAACAGCTCGCACGTGAGTCTTCATTTTTCTCTCCAATTTTCCTGTCCATCTTTTGAATATAGAACATCGCTTATTTCAAGTACATATATAACATGCTTGTTTTTCTTGGATAGCCTTGAGCGCGAATCAGGCTTTTACTTCAACATGAGATTTTTTGAGGACCTGGTGCACAACGGAGCATTTGATGAAGCTGAGGAATATGTCAATGGCTTCACTGATCTCCATGAAAACTCGTTCTCTACCAAGATCTATTTCGAACTTAGAAAACAAAAATTCCTTGAGACCCTGGAAGAGTAATAAAGCTTATAACATTAATTTTTACTCCTATGTCCTTTCTAACTACAACCCAAATTTTATGTCTAAGCCTAATTATCATATATATATGTAATTTTTGCTGTATTGGCAGTGGAGAGCGTTACAGGGCTTTGACCATGCTCATGCAAGAGTTTCGTGATTTTGCACCTTACAACAGAAGCTTGTGCGGTGAAGCCGCTGCGCTTTTGACTGTGGATGATTTCAGGTATGTGTTACATACTATATATATAGGATCATACCCGGTTCATAAAAGTCCCACTTTATTAAGGCATGATAAACATCCTTATTCCAAATTTTTTGTTATGAAAAAAAAAAAAAAAAAGGATTAGGTACAAAATAAAATAATTTAGACTATGAAAGGGTCAAAATAGACAAGATTTAAAAATGAAAAAATCCTTCTTTGTTAACAATTTGCTGATGTGACCCTTCCAGGACTCATCAAGCACTTGCTGGTCATGGAGAGATCAACGAAGCAAGAAGATCGGCGATGAATGACATTCGAAGGTGCATCCAAATGAATCCGGTTTTCCATGGGAAGCTGGAGCCGCCAAATATCGAATCCACTCCGCAGGGTGCCATTATGTATGGCAACTCAGAGAATCAGAATGAGCAGCAGAATGGAGTTGGTGGAAATGGTGATCCTGCTCCACCACCTAATGATGACATCTCCTCTCCCGGGAGAAACTAGAATGCCCAATGGGTGGTGCTATCCCCTTCCTGAGAGAAACTAGTTTTCCAGCCTCTTTTAAGTGATGATTTCTTAAAAATTATCATTTCGTAGCATACAGGTTTTTTTTTTTTAATAGTTTTTTTAGAACACAGGGAAAGCGGCTTCGCGCTTGTCTTCCATTATTGTTGTCTTTAAATTTCGATACAGGAATGGGGGGCTTATCTTTAATTGCTGTTTTAGTTTAAGTTTGTGAAGTTGAACTCAGTTGAATCGAAAATCATCTAGTTTTCAGAAGTTTGTTTTCTTTATGCAACTGCGTGTTAACTATAGAAAGGGAAAAACACAATCGTTGTTATATTTTACGTTTTCCTTTCAAACACAAAATAAAGGATAATTAAGAAATTGATGTAGTAATATGCTTATTAAGCAACTAATATGGTAGTGTGTGTTTGTTTCTTAAAAAAAAATAAAGATTGGTAATTGTCCACATTACTTAAAGAGAATATAATTTAATTCACTCTCCCTTAAAAGTTAATATAGTTTTTGAGCAGAGTTTGTGGCATATCTTTATACTAGAATATTGTTTTCTCTTCCTTGTGCGTGTGTTTATCTTTCAAAAAAATAAATAAATAAAAGTTAACACATTAATTTGAAAGGCAATTGTTAGGACTTCTAGTGTTGGTATACACATTAGAATGAAAAATAAGTTGGTTCATTGCTGTTTTCCTCATGATTTTTGTGATATATTGTACCATACAACTATTGATTATAGATTTGTAAATTCATACAAGTTCAATTGTCAAGAGAAGAAATAGATTTGAGGGTTGATAATACACAGTCAATTTTTAAAGAAAACATTGAAGAGATTGAAAATAAAAAATCAAGTTTTGTCATCACAAGTTGAACAATATTTTGTTAAAGAAAATGATTTGCATGAAAAAAATATTCTGAAATCAATGAGAAAAGATGGGTGTTTTTGAGAGACTAATGAAGATTACAATGAAGCAAAATCTCATTAGGCAGAAATTGTAGATAAAATTGTGAAAACTCTTGATGAAATCAAATCAGATGATGGCAAATCTTAAAATCCTATTATTTTAGTGGAAGGCAACACAAAAAAATTTTATCAATTCAATTGGGGTTGAAAGATTGATTGGATCGCCCATTCTTATTTGGTTAAATCTTTTCAATTGCATGAAGACCAAAGAATTTTTTTTCTTGTTCAACCGATGACTTACAAGTTTGGGAAGAAGACAAAATGGGAGAATTATTCAAAATATATGTTTGTTTGGCATGGAGGATTCATATCTCCAATATTAAAGTGAAGAAGAGGTTTTTTTTTTTTTTTTTTTTTTTTTTGGAGGGATCTGATGTAGGACATAATATGCAATTTAATTTTTGTAATTTATTAACTTTTATATAATTTTCAGAATTTTAGTTCTAGGGCTAATATTCCCTAAATAATGTTTTTCTAGTCAAATTAAGGTCTTGTTATGTTAGGCTATCAATTAGGATATATTTTAGAATATATTTTCTTATCAATTATCAACTTTTTGGAGCCTTTAAATTGCCCTAGAAGACTATAAACAAAAATTAAGTTCAAATTTTACTTTAATAAAGTTTCAGATTTTTCTCTCAATTTTTCTAGTGGATTTTGGAGTTTTCTTTGTAGATTCAAGAAACCTCCTATGGAACGGGGGTTATTTTTATTGAAGTAGACATTATATGCTTTTTGTGAGTTTCTGCCTACGTCAATTTCATTTTCACACATATCTCCTTTATTCTTTCAGATTGTTGAGTACCCTATTGCTTAGTATGGATTGTAAATAAAGGTTTCATTCCATGTAGACTCCACTCTATTTTCAAATGTAGAATCACACTTGAGTGCATGTGTTGACCGGCAATCCTAATTGCTGGATGATAATGGATTCCTAATTATAAGTTATCAATAAGTCTAATGCCATATTTTTTTCACAAGTATTGAGCTGGTATGTTATTATTACTATGCTTCATTCTGTGCAGGTTCCACTCTATTTTGAATGTAGAATCCCACTTGAGTGCACGTGCTTATTGGACAATAATTGCATGCAATTCTAACTGCTGGACGGTAACGAATTAATATCTTTAATTAAGATATCAAATAAGTCTATTGTCAAACTTTTCATAAGTATTGATAAGGTATGTCGTTACTAGTATATTTCATTCCATATATATAGGTTCCACTCTATTTTTAAATGTACAATCCAACTTAAGTACACGTGCTTATTGTTAAGTAACTGTATGTATCCTAAATGCCGGAAGATAACGGATTATTAATTGAAAGTTATCAATAAGTCGTTACTAATATATTTCATTCTAGATAGGTTCCACTCTAGTTTTTAAATGTAAAATCCCACTTAAGTGCACGTGCTCATTGTTAAATAACTGTATATATCCCAACTGCTGGAAGATAACTGATTACTAACTGTAAGTTATCAATAAGTTTAGTACCATTATTTTCACAAGGGTTGAGACATTGTGTCATTATTCCTTATAATAATAATTGTAGGGTCACGTTTCGGGGCCCAGGCCCAACAGGTATAGGGTTCTGGTCCAAGGAGCCCTAGACAATGAATTTGTAGAGAGCGGGTTACAGAACTAGACCCTAACAAAATGAGTATTAGTTAACTTTGGGCCTTACAACAATCAAACATAAGAAAATCTCATTCATGTCCATTGGATATTCGGTTCGAGGAGGCGTATGGGGTGTACCTCTGTTTCTGATCAAAGGCTATGGTCTTTCTCTCCTTCTTCTGTTCTAGGTTCTTTTTTCTTTTTTTTCTTTTTTTTTTTTTTTTCAGTCCCCCTCTTCATGGGGACTCCCTTCTCTTATATAGCCCCCGTCAAGTCATCAGATCCTTATACCTGTTGATCATCTGGACCTTCACTTGAGTGCCCGTCTCATCAAACATCTCCCCCATCTTTCTGTGAGTTGTAGTAGCCAAGGTAACACTAGCCAGTCCTCTCCACATTAATGCTGCCAAAAAACAACTACCATGCATTTAATGTGGCAGCTGTGGTCTCTCCCTTGACATCCTATACTCTCTTCCCTCTCACAGGTTTATGGGACTCATCCCTGCTACTAATACTCGTTGAAGTCATTCTTTATTGTTGGTAGGGTGCATGTTTGAGACATACTTAGTATGCCCGAGGAGACATTTCTCCTCGGACCTCCTTTTAAACAAGACTGGGCCCATAAGAATTGGGCCGGGAGCCCTTTTGGCGCCCACACCTTCTCCTCGGACGCAGTCGAATTCTATATGGGGCCCAAGACCCATTGTTTGATCTGAGAACTTTACCCCTACAATAGTTCCTCAAAATTCCGGTTCTTTCCCTCTTATCCGAGGAGAAAATGCAGGATTTTGACACTTATGGGGTCACTTATTGTGAATCCTTGTCTTACACATGTAGGGGTACAGCCCCACGTGCCTCATTACTGCTGATGGCGTTTCGTAACCCACGAGGCGCTAATTATTATGTTAGGCAACTTTATGTCCTTCTAATCCAACGGTGGGGCGCCTGATCAACAACTGATATTTTTCCCATTTCTCTGGGCGGGAGTAAGCCCGTTTAGTTTCTCCCCTGTATATAAGATTTCCAAGAGAACTTACTCCCATTTTTTGAAAAAGCACTCAAGCGTCCCAGAGCACTCCAGCACCTTCTTTTGCAAAGCGTTCAAACTCCACAAACACTCCCTTAAGGATTCCCGGCGAGTTCTTCACAAGCTCGAGAGATTTAGGATCTTCGCTCCCGTAAGTGCTCATTTCCCTTCCGTTGCCTTTCCAGGCTTTCTTCCTTAAGTAAACCTTCTTCGCGTCGCCTAGGGTTAGTAGGATGGGTAAGCTTGAGAAATTGGTAGACTCTCCGGCCGGTATGGAAGGCTTCGAGGCCAAATACCGTATCCCGCCAGGAGTAGGTCTAGAATACTGCTCCTTGGACGAGGTTTTAACCAAGAGAAAGACGGGGCAGGTCACCATTCCGATGATAGCCTTCATAGAGGGAGGAATGATGATCCCTATGGGGAGAATAATTAGGGATTATCTACATGGTCATAGGCTGGCCCTCCACCAGTGCGCTGCGAACATGTTCCGAATCCTGGAGTGCATAGACGCTCTGAATGAACAGATGAACCTCGGCCTCTCATGGCACGACGTAATTCATCTATATGAATGTCATAGCCTTAACGAGTCGTATTACCTGAAATCCAGGTCCGACGAGGTGAGGCTAATATCCTGCCTTCCCAAGTCCAACAAAGGCTTAAAGGACGACCTTTTAATCGTCTCCGGAGCATGGCACGACAGTCTTCACTGCCCAGTTAGGGCGGGAACACTAGGTGGGGCACTGTAAGATCAAACCCCTTGGAGGGGATCTTAGTCTCGAGTCTTCTTCTCCTTATTTCAGTTTTAGCTTTGATTATTTGCCTCCTCGGACTAACGTAATCCTTCCTTTCGATTTTGCAGACAAAGAACGAACAACTCCTCGGCTAAGTTTGGTCAACGTCCAAGCTCTTAACTTCCTCCTAAGGTCCGAAATTTTTGTGAGTGAGGACAGGCAATTGTGTGCCGCTCCTCTAATCTTGGACTACGAGCCCCTTTCGCGCACTCTAGTGGATGCCAGTCAAGCCATCAGGGCTGGAAGCCCCCGATTAGCTCTCATCGACGTTTCTAAACCAGGTTTTCTTGCTCGGAGAGACTTGCCTCCCGTCCATTTGCCTGCTCAGCACGCTCTTCCCGAGGCAGTTGTCCTAGGAGAAGGAGCTGATTCCTCACACTCATCTCTTGAGGATCAAATTGACCAATTCCGCTTCGCCGAGAAGGGAGAGGTATCAGCCAGGCCTGTAGAGCTCTCGGACTCCGACTCAGACATAGACCGTTCCTCGGCAGCTCCCACTCTTGGCTTGGTAATTGCACAAGTTGACACTAGCCAAAAGGTTAAAGAAGAAGACATGGACTTGAAGCCAAGGTCTGGTTTCAGGGGCCTCTTGTCCAATAAAAATAAAGGGTAGTCTTCCAAGGATGCCCCCAAGGAGTAGGCTACATCCAAGCTTCCTCCTCCTCCTCCCCCCACAACTGACCCAACGCTACAACCTCTTCCCAATTTGAGGCGGAAGAAACCTGTGGAAGAGTTGGAGGAAGGCGAGGTTGGCCCCGAGAAGACTAAGCAACAGAAGAAGGGCAAAGAGCCCAAAGAAAAAAGAACAAAATCTGTTTATAGCCGAGATGAGGCGGCTATGCGGAGGGAGCAGCGGACCTGGTCCCCACGCCTAGAGTTTGATGGCGCCTTTACCTCGTGGGACGCGACTTTGTGGGAGTCCCAACGAGAACAGGCGTCCTATCTGGCTGAGGCCTTGCAGTAGCCCCTTCTCCTGCCTCATGACATGGAGGGGCTCCGGGCTACTCGGCAACCAGATCTCTTTATGTCGTTGAAGAGAGACATGGTCATGGTAAGCCAAGACTCTTCCTTATTCAGTTTCTTTATTCCGCACCTGTCTGTCTGTTATTTTCTTTTTATCAATTTTCCATTACTCCCACATAGGTCACTCAGCAAATTTTTGTAGCTGAGGAGTGGGCTAGGAAGGCTCGCGAGGGCCAGCACACTAAGGTTCAGTCTCACATTGCTGCGAAGAAGGCAACTGGCGCCCTTAGGCTGGAAAAGGATCGCCTAAATAAAGAAGTAAAGGATGCGCTGAAGGCTCGCAACAGCGCCGAGGAAATGCGCAAACAGCTTCATATGTCTGAGATAAACCTCGCGACTGAGAAGCAGATGGTCTCAAACCTTAAGGCCGAGCTATCAAAGGCAAAAGAGGCGGCTTGCCTGGCCAGGGAGGCGGCTGAGGCTGCGGTGGCAGCCTCCTACGAACGTGGAGTGGCGGATACCGAGGCCAGGCTGACCCAAGAGGTGGCTACAATGTGTAGGGACTACATCGCTATGTCCTGGGGGGTGGCCTTGGACCGGGCGGTAGTGCCTGCGGACTCCGACCTCAGGAAGATTGAGAATATCTTCTTCCCTAAAGATATTTGCGAGATTCCGGGTTCGGTTCTTCCTGAGGAGCCTGTCTCTGCTAAGGTCACTACTTTGGATCCCCTCGTACCTGAAACCGAGGAGGTGCAGCCCCCTGCAAAGGACAAGTCGCCTAAAGACACCCTCACAATAAGGGATGTGGTTGCGCAAGCCAAAGAGGCCGTTTCTGAGCCCAAGGCAGGAGGTGATCAACCTGAGGCGGAGGTCCCTGCAAAGAGTTCTGCCCAGGATAAAGCCTAGGGCATTAGTGTAGGACTTTACTTGTAGTTGCCCCCCCCCCCTTTTTTTTTCTTTTTTTTGTCTTTTGTCTCCTTATTTTACCAACGTTTGTAAGAGAACGCATTTTGGAGCTTAATGAATGATATTATTTCTCTTTTGAATCTTGTCTCATTGCTTCTTTTCCTGCCTTTGTTTTGAATGAGTTTCTGTTATGCTACTAACTGAGAGCCAAACGTTATTCGAAATTTAAGTAACATGGTTAAGCATGAATGAATGTTTGAGAAAAATAATAGTTAACACCTAGATAAAACTGCACTCTGGTTAATTTCCCCCAAGCTAGTGGTTCGAGGAGCCAGGCAGGGCTTAGGTTCTGTTTACCTCTTAGAAGAAGTTGCATTCTAGTTAATTACCCCTAATCCTGTGGTCCGAGGAGCCAGGCAGAACTTAGGTTCTATTTACCTCTTAGAAGAAGTTGCATCCTGGTTAATTTCCCCCAATCCTGTGGTCCGAGGAACCAGGCAGGACTTAGGTTTTGTTTAACCCTTAGAATAAATTGCACAGTAGTTAATTTCCCTCAATCCTGTGGTCCGTGGAGCCAGACAAGACTTAGGTTCTGTTTAACCCTTAGAAGAAATTGCACAGTAGTTAATTTCCCCCAATCCTGTGGTTCGAGGAGTCAGGCAAGATTTAGGTTCTGTTTAACATTTAGAAGAAGTTGTATTCTGGTTAATTTCCTCCAATCCTGTGGTCCAAGGAGCCAGGCAGGACTTAGGTTCTATTTAACCCTTAGAATAAATTGCACAGTAGTTAATTTCCCCCAATCCTGTGATCCGTGGGGCCAGGCAGGACTTGGGTTCTGTTTAACACTTAGAAGAAGTTGTATTCTAGTTAATTTCCCCCAATCCTGTGGTCCGAGGAGCCAAGCAGGACTTAGGTTCTGTTTAACCCTTAGAATAAATTGCATAGTAGTTAATTTCCCCCAATCCTGTGGTCCGAGGAGCCAGGCAGGACTTAGGTTTTGTTTAACACTTAGAAAAAGTTGTATTCTGGTTAATTTCCCCCAATCCTGTGGTCCGAGTAGTCAGGCAGGACTTAGGTTCTGTTTAACCCTTAGAATAAATTGCACGGTAGTTAATTTCCCCTAATCCTGTGGTCCGTGGAGCCAGGCAGGACTTCGGTTCTGTTTGACCCTTAGAAGAAGTTGTATTCTGGTTAATTTCCCCCAATCATGTGGTTCAAGGAGCCAGGCAGGACTTAGGTTCTGTTTAACCCTTAGAATAAATTGCACAGTAGTTAATTTCCTCCAATCCTGTGGTCCAAGGAGTCAAGCAGAACTTAGGTTCTGTTTAACACTTAGAAGAAGTTGTATTCTGGTTAATTTCTCCCAATCCTGTGGTCCGAGGAGCCAAGCAGGATTTAGGTTCTGTTTAACCCTTAGAATAAATTGCACGGTAGTTAATTTCCCCCAATCCTGTGGTCCGTGGGGCCAGGCAGGACTTAGGTTCTGTTTAACACTTAGAAGAAGTTGTATTATGGTTAATTTCCCCCAATCCTGTGATCCGAGGAGTCAGGCAGGACTTATGTTCTGTTTAACCCTTAGAATAAATTGCACGGTAGTTAATTTCCCCCAATCCTGTGGTCCGCGGAGCCAGGCAGGACTTAGGTTCTATTTAACCCTTAGAAGAAGTTGTATTCTGGTTAATTTCCCCTAATCCTATGGTCCGAGGAGCCAGACAGGACTTAGGTTCTATTTAACCTTAGAATAAATTGCATGGTAGCGTGGCGTCAAGAATTGCAACTTTTATTAATAATAGTACCTTTTCAGGTTATTTACATTCCAAGGGCATGGCACTACATGTTCATCCAAATCTTATAAAAAGTAAGCCCCTATGCCGGCCACAGAGGTGATACGATATGGGCCCTCCCAATTTGGTCCAATTTTTCCCCACGCGGGATTTCTTACAGTGCCCAGGACCTTCCTCAGTACCAGATCCCCAGGTTCCAGGGGCCTTCGCTTCACCTTGGCATCGTAACCTTACTTGAGCTTTTGCTGGTAGTAGGCAGTCGGACCATTGCACTCTCCCTTCTTTCTTTGATGAGGTCTAAACTTTTTTCCAACAGTCCATTGTTGGCATTGGGGCAGAATGAGCTGGTCTTCTGTGTTGGGAAATTTATCTCTAGAGGAATAATAGCCTCAGCCCCACAGGTCATCGAAAAGGGTGTTTCCCCTGTGGACCTGCGTGGCGTGGTGCAGTACGTCCACAAGACATGAGACAATTCCTCTACCCACCTTCCCTTCGTGTCATCTAACCTCTTTTTCAACCCATTTACTATGGTTTTATTGATGGCTTCAGCCTGCCCATTCCCCTACGGGTAAGCCGATGTGGAGTACCTATTGGCAATTCCTAACTCACTACAATATCTTCTGAAAACTTTACTATCAAATTGAAGACCGTTGCCCGAGAGCAAGGTGTGAGAGATTCTAAACTTGGTGATGATATTTTTCCAAACAAATTTCTTGGCGTCAACATCTCTAATGTTTGCCAACGGCTCAGTTTCGACTTATTTTGTGAAATAATCTGTGTCGATAAGAAGAAATCTTTTGTTCCCCACTGCTTTAGGAAATGTTCCTAGGATGTCTAGGCCCCATTGCGCGAATGTTTAAGGGCTGGACAGCAGATTAAGGGTTCCGCCTGGTTGATGTATATTCAGGGCGAACCTTTGGCATTGGTCGCACTTCTTCACATATTCCTGTGCCTCTCTCTGCATGCTCGGCCACCAATAACCTTGTGTTATGGCCCTATGGGATAGGGACCTACCCCCCGTATGACTTCCACAAATTCCTTCGTGTAATTCCTCCAGGATAAGTTTAGTGGCATCTGGGTGCACGCATAATAAGTACGGTCCTAAGAATGAGCGCTTATACAGTTTGGAGTCCTCGGACAGCCAGAATCGAGAAGCATTTCTTCTAATCTTGTCGACCTCATTCTTATCTTCTGGTAAGGTGTCGTGCTTTAAGAATAGTACTAGAGGATCCATCCAACTAGGCCCTACCCTGATGCTGTGAACCCGTACTAAGTCGATTCTCACCATCGTCAGGCTGTATAGATCTTCTACGAGAATAACCCGAGGAAGTGGCTAAGCCAAGGAGGTGGCGAGCGTTGCAAGAGAGTTAGTATGGGTGTTCCCGCTCCTGGACACATGCGCTAGATTGAAGTGATCGAAATGCACCCGCAAGCGCTTGACTTAGACTAGGTACTTTTGCATTCTTTCATCCCTCGCCTCCAATTCCCCATTTACTTGTCTCACGACAAGTCTTGAGTCTGAGAACATGTTTAAGGATTTTCCACCTAATTTTTGGATCATTAACATTCCCTCCAATAATGCCTCATACTCCGCTTCGTTATTCTTGGCGGAGAAACCCAACCTCAACAATTTTTTTATGGTAATCCCCTCGGGGGAAACCAGGACGAGCCCCACTCCTGAGCTCCTTTGGTTGGCCGCGCCGTTAACATGTGCTTTCCAACAAGTAGGCCCTTGTTGAAAGACTGTGCCGATCAGTTTCTGGTCTGGGTTTAGTGGCTCTCCCCTCCTTCTGGTGTCGGTTCTGTAAACTCAGCTATTAGATCCGGGAGAACCTGACCCTTCACAGCGGTACGAGGCATGTACCTAATGTCGAAGGCGCCCAGAATCGTCCCCCACTTTGCTATTCTGCTTGTGTAGTCGGCACTCCGGAGTATTAATCTCAACGGAAGTTGGGTCAGTACAACAAAGATATGTGCTTGGAAGTAATGGGGGAGCTTTCGCGTGGCATGCACAATTGCCAGGACGGCCTTTTCAAGGGGGAGGTAACGGACCTCTGCCTCATGCAATGATTTTCTTACATAGTAGACGAGCTGTTGTGTGCCATTATCTTCCCGGATCAACACTAAACTCACTGCGTGAGGGGCTACCGCAATATAGGCGAATAGCACCTCGTCGGCTTTAGGACTGGACATGATCGGTGGCCGAGCCAGGTATTCCTTAAGCTGTTGGAAGGCTAAGGCACACTCCTCAGTCCACTCAAAGCCTTTCCACTTGTTTAATAAGAGGAAGAAAGGTCTGCACCTGTCCGCCGAGCGGGAGATGAAACGATTTAAGGCGGCAATCATGCCAGTGAGTTTTTGGACCTCTTTGGGATTCCGAGGAGGCTGCAGGCTATGGATAGCTCTAATTTGGTCGGGGCTGACTTCAATGCCTCTATGGGTCACCAGGTAACCTAAGAATTTCCCTGACCCCACCCTGAATGAACACTTGGACGCGCTTAGGCGCAACCTGTACTTTCTCTGAATTCCAAAGACATCGCCGAGGTCCCTGATGTGGTTGGGCACTAACTTGCTCTTCACCACCATGTCGTCTATATAGACTTCGATGCTTTTACCAATCTGTAGTTCAAACATCCTGGTCATCATCCTCTGGTAGGTCGACCCAGCATTCTTCAAGCCAAAGGGCATTACCTTGTATTGAAAGTTTCCGACGTGAGTAACAAAAGCCGTTTTTTCTTGGTCCTTCGCAGCCAGGGGTATCTGATGGTAGCCTTGGAAGGCGTCCAAAAAGCTCATTCGAGAGTGTCCCACAGTTGAATCCACCAATTAGTCTATCTGCGGCATAGGGAAAAGGTCCTTTGGGCAGGCCTTGTTCAGGTTTGTGAAGTCCACGCAGACCCGCCATTTCCCACTCTTCTTCTTCACCACGACTGTGTTGGCTAGCCATTCGGGGTAGAATACCTCCTTGATAGCCCCTGCTTTCTTCAATTTTATAACCTCCTCTCTCACAGCCTCTACATGCTCTTTCGACGGTCATCGAGGAGGCTGCTTCTTAGGTGTTATGACTGGGCTAACATTAAGGTGGTGGCAAATGAAATCTAGATCGACCCCCGGAGCCTCGTAGGCGTCCCATGCAAACACGTCCACATTCTGTCTAAGGAAGTCAATTGGTGTTTCCTTCTCTTGGGGCGGTAGTTTTGAGCCGACCTGAAAAAATCTTTCCAAGTCGGAGCCAACAAGAACTTTCTCCAAATCCTCACAACTCGCTTCCTCGGTAGGTCCCTCGCTACCCGAGGCCAGGACCGGGGTCATTAATTGCTATAAGTCATTCTCGGCTGAGGTGGAGGGCTCAGTACTTAGTCGTCACGAGATTGCTGACACCATGCATTGCCGGGTCATGGCTTGGTTCCCTATTACTTCTTTCACTCGACCTTCCGATGGATACTTCACCTTTTAGTGTAAGGTTGATGACACAGCCCTTAGGGCATGAAGCCACAGTCTGGCTACGATGGCGGTGTAGAGGGAGTATGCGTCTACCACTATGAAGTCCACCTCCACCACATCCGAGTCTATTTGTATAGGCAGCCTAATCATGCCTTTCGGAGTGACGGTTTTTCCCTCGAAACTCACTAAAGGGGAATCGTATGCTGTCAGGTCCTCCGGTTTTAGCTTTAACCCCTTGTACAAGTCAGGATACATCACTTCCACGGTGCTGCCCTGATCGACTAGCACCCTCTTCACGACGTATCCATCAATCCTAAGCGTGACGACTAGGGCATCGTCGTGGGATTGGAGGGTTCCCAATTTGTCCTCATCCAAGAATCCGATTAGGGGCGTAGCCATCCCCCTAGCCCTCTTGGACTCCCTGTCATTAGCTTCAGAGGAGAGCTTGCCCACCGACATTACTCTGAAAGGATGGGAGCCGGTCTGTCCTGGTGCGGCGAGAATAACATTTATCGTGCCAATGGGTGGTCTCAATGTGCTTTGCCTTGTTTCGACGTTCGACTGCTCCTGCCATCCGACAGGGTGATGCTGTAGATGTCGCAGCTTCCCCTCTCGAACCAGACGGTTTAGGTGGTTTTTCAGATTTCTGCAATCATCGATGGTGTGGCCCGACTCTTGGTGATACGTGCAATACAGATTCTGGTTACATTTTGCGGGATCGCCTGCCATCCTACTTGGCCATTGAAAGAACAGTTCGTTCTTCACTTTCTCTAGGATCTTATGTAATGGTTCTCGGAACATAGCATGGACTGCCTATGCCCCTGTGGATCCAGACTGCTCCGAGTAATCCCTTCTCGGCCGATTGCTGCTGTTAAAGTAGTCCGACCTAAAGTCCCTCCTCTCTTGAGGGACAACCTTCGCTTTGCCCTTTCCCGTTTGTTGGTCTTCTTTGACTCTCTTGTACTTGTCGATTCTGTCCATGAGTTGGCGCACGCTAGTGACCGATTTCCTTGTCAGGGACTTCCTTAAACCATGCTCTGTCGGCAGGCCCCTCTTGAATGTGCTAATGGCGACATCATCATAATTTCCCTCTATCTCATTATACATTTTCCAATATCTGTCTGAGTAGGCCTTCAGTGTCTCTCCTTCTCGCATGGACAAGGACAGGAGGGAATCCAGGGGCCAAGGGACTTTGCTACTGGTTATGAAGCGGGAACCAAAAGCCTGTGTCAGCTGCTTAAAAGAGTTTATGGAGTTTGGCTTGAGGCCATCAAACTATCTCATCGCCATGAGTCCCAAGCTGGACGGAAACACTTTGCACATCAACACCTCGTTCCTAGAATGGACGGTCATCCTCTAGTTAAACTGGCTTACGTGCTCTACTGGGTCCGTCCGACCATTATATATAGCAAAGGTGGGTTAGTGGAACCGCCGAGAAAGCTCAGCCCCCTCTATCCTACGCATGAAAGGCGACTGGGAGATGCGGTCCAAGGCCTTACTCATGGCGTTATTTGCCAGGCTTTGGTAAGATGGGCTTTTGTGGCCGCGTTTGTGAGGTTGCTCTTCCTCATAGGAAAAGGTTTCACTTGGAGGGGTTCTTGATCTCCGCCTGTACTCATTGTCCTCCTCATCGCTAGTGTCCGAGCCGGGTGAAGGACGCTTTCGCTGCGCTCGGCGTAACTTCTTCTTCAAGTCGTCGATTTCTTGCTGTAGAGCCCTATGATCGTTTTGCTTATGGGATGCGTGACCTTTCCCTTTTGAGCGACTTCTGCTCATGTGGGAGGTGTTTACACTACCCTCTCGCTGCTTGTCTTGATCTTTCTCCCGTTCGAGGTTCAAAAAGTTGTCTTGCCGTTGGGAGTCTGTGTGTCCGGTTTGGCGCAAACCTGATCCTTCCATTTCTAACGGTTTCACTTGTCGAGGCACGAGTTCTTCCCACAGACGGCGTCAATTGTAGGGTCGCGTTTCGGGGCCTAAGCCCAACAGGTATGGAGTTCTGGCCCAAGGAGCCCTAGACAATAAATTTGTAGAGAGGGGGTTACAGAATTAGGCCTTAGCAAAGTGAGTGTTAGTTAACTTTGGGCCATACAATAATCGAACATAAGAAAATCTCCTTCATGTCCATTGGATATTCGGTCCGAGGAGGCGTATGGGGTGCACCTCTGTTCTTGATCAAAGGCTATGGTCTTTCTCTCCTTCTTCTGTTCTAAGTTCTTCTTTTTTTTTTCAGTCCCCCTCTTCATGGGACTCCCTTCTCTTATATAGCCCCCTTGAAGCTATCAAATCCTTGCACCTGTTGATCATCTGAACCTTCACTTGAGTGTCCGTCCCATCGGACATCTCCCCCATCTTTCTATGAGTTGTAGTAGCCAAGGTAACACTGTTTGCCAGTCCTCTCCACATTAATGCAGCTAGAAAAGCAGCTGCCATGCATTTAATGTGGCAGTTGTGGTCTCTCCCTTGATATCCTATACTCTCTTCCCTTTCACAGGCTTGTAGGACTCATCACTGCTACTAATACTCGTTGGAGTCATTCTTTATTGCTGGTAGGGTGCATGTTTGAGCCATACTTAGTACGTCCGAGAAGGCATTTCTCCTCGGACCGCCTTTTAAACAAGACTGGGCCCATAAGAATTGGGTCGGAAGCCCTTTTGGCGCCCACACATTCTCCTCGAACGCAGTCGAATTCTATATGGGGCCCAAGGCCCATTGTTTGATCTGGGTATTTTACCCCTACAATAATAATAATAATTAAAAGTAGCTTTAATAATTTACCGATGTGAAATTTCAAACCATAACTTAACGCCTCAATTGCCAAGAGACTTATTGTTTAACTAGTATTTCATGGTGTTTTAAACAAAAATATCTAGTGTTTAAATCTCATATTCTCATTGTAACTATTGAATTATAAAAAATATATTACTATCTTAATTAGCAAGTATCATTTAAATTATCAAAACTTATTTATTTTTCTTACTATGAACAGTATCACAACTTATTTCTAGTTTATTTAATTTATGTAAAACTTTTTTTTTTTTTTTGTTTAAATGGAATGTAAAACTTTTTTTTTCCCCTCCGATATATAACTGTATGCTCATCCCAGTATCCTACTTATTTTTTAAACTTGACAAATCAAACAAAATAAACTCTCCCAAACAAAAACCACTGCTAGTAAAAGTAATTATTTCACAGACCGTAAAAGTTTAACGCTGAAGATGCAGTAAAATTGAACAACTTTGGGTTCTCCGCCACGAAATTTACCACTGCTTCGTGTTAGAGAACTGGAGCACGGCTCTTGAAGCATGTTTCTGATAAGCTTCAAGTATATATGGTTAGTTCTTATAGGGGACTGTGATTATCTGTCACAGTAGCCTGGACTCTGGAGACCATTGGGTGTTACATGTAACGGCCAAATGTGTTTCTCCATGCAAAACCATAGACATATATGGCAAACCTTCCAAACATGACCTTCGTCCTGTTCTTTAAATTGGATGCTACTCCAACCATTTCCATGCACAGCCTCTAAGAAAGAGAGACAGATCTAGAGAAAGAATTCTTCAAGTGAGACTTCTCTTCTCTGAACTTCACAAAAGAGCTAGAAAGAATAAAAATCCTCAGTCTTTTTCTTAGCCATTTTGAAATCTTTCCTTTGCCCTTTACTTTTATCATCCAAGTTTGACATTTCATTCTTTGTCCCGTCTCATTGATTTCATCTATTTCAAGTCAATCTATAATATTTATATATGACTGACTATGAAAGTAAATCTAGGAATGCTGCAAATTTGATGTGATAATTACGCATGTGTGTGTTTTTATGTGCCGGGTTCTTATCATTGTTAGATTGAATTATTAAATTCGCCCGTTTGCTAAAAATTTTAACCTTCTGAAATAATTAATAATTTATCATAAACTTAGTCTCCACCTTAGCACTCATTTAAAAAAAATTTCATTTGTTATACACCACTAAATAAGGGTAGTTTAGGCTTACACTTAATGAGATAATGTTGAATTAAATGAATAAATTCATTATTTAAAAATTTAAACTTTTTGTATAATCAGTAATTTATTAGTCACCATAGAAAAAGTTATATTTTTCAGCCTTTATAATGCTAATTTGGTTCCCACAAAGTGAAAATATTGATTCCGCCCATGTTTGCTTTCTTGTAATTCAATATTATTAATCTTGTAGATCCGCTATATTTTTCACATTATTTCGTCACTATTTTGACGTACGTATTGATTTTGTTCATTTTCATGTTTTGAAAAGGTTTATTGTGATTATGGCTGCCCCGAACCAGAACAGAGAACTCCTTTACATGATCACTCAATTCCTTGAACATGAAAACTTGACAGAAGCGGCTCGCACGTAAGTCTTCATTTTTCTCTCCAACTCTCCCATCCATATTTTGAAATTTCGCTTATTTTGTTTTTCTGGGATAGCCTTGAGCGCGAATCAGGCTTTTACTTCAACATCAGGTATTTTGAGGACCTGGTGCACAACGGATCATTCGGTGAAGCCGAGGAGTATGTCGATGGCTTCACTACCATCCATGAAAACTTGTTCTCTACCAAGATCTACTTTGAACTTCGAAAGCAGAAGTTCTTTGAGACCCTACAAGAGTAATAAAGCTTATAACATTAATTTAATTTTAGTCCCATGTCCTTTCTAACTAGCTACAAAAACGCAAAATTTATGTTTATGCCTATTTATTTATCATATATGTAATTTTGTTGTATTGGCAGTGGAGCGCGTTGCAAGGCTTTAACCATGCTCATTCAAGAGTTCGGCGATTTTGCACCTTATAACAGAAGCTTTTCCGCTGAAGCCGCTGCTCTTTTGACTTTGGATGATTTCAGGTATGAGTTACATAAGGTCTTTCCAGTGCACAAAATTAAAAATTCCCACTTTTGCAAAGTCTGAGAGATGCCAAACATGATTCGAGAATTATATAGGTTATGGGAAAAAAATAAAGGTTTAAGTAAAAAATAAAATATAAACTATGAAAGGGAAGAAATAGGCATGATTTGAAACGGTCAAAATTCTATTCCATTTTATTAACAATTTGCTGATGTGACCCTTTCAGGCATCATCAATCACTTGCTGGTCATGGAGACGTCAACGAAGCAAGAAGATCGGTGATGAATGATATCCGAAGGTGCCTCCATGCTAATCCGGTTTTCCAGGGGAAACTTCAGCCGCCAAATATCAGATCCACATTGCAACAAGCCATTATGCTTGCCAACTCAGGAAATAATAATCAGCAGCAGAATGGAGTTGGTGGAAATGGTTGTCCTGCTCCACCTAGTAATTATAATGGCTTCTCCTTTTCTGAGAGAAACTAGAATGCCCTATCCTATGGGTGGTGCTATCCCCTTCCTGAGAGAAGTGATGATTTCTTAAAAATTATCATTTCGTAGCATACAGGGTTTTTTTTTTAATAGTTTTTTTAGAACACAGGGAAAGCGGCTTCATGCTTGTCTTCCATTATTGTTGTCTTTAAATTTCGACACAGGAATGGGGGCTTATCTTTAATTTCTGTTTAATTTAAGTTTATGAAGTTGAACTCAGTTGAATCGAATATCATCTAGTTTTCAGAAGTTTGTTTTCTTTATGCAACTGCATGTTTACTATAGAAGGGAAAGACAATCGTTATTTCTTTTTATGTTTTCCTTTCAAACTAAAAATAAAAGATAATTAAGAATTTGATGTAGTAATGTGCTTATTAAGTATAGCTAATATGGTAGTATGTGTTTGTTTCTTTAAAAATTATTAAAAAAAAAAAAAAAATTTCGGTAATTGTCCACATTATTTAAAAGAATGTATTATATGTAGTATAATTTGTCTCACTCATTTTTAAAAATTACAAAGACTTTTGAGACAAGTTTGTATGTGTTTGTTCCAAAAAAAAAAAAAAAAGACTTAACACATTAGTTTAAAGGGAAATGCTAAGGGCACTCATTAAGAAACTAGTTAAAGAAAGTTTTTATGGGAAAAGAAAAAAAAGCAATTAATGTTTTAACAGCTTTTTTTCATTTCCCATAAAAATGATGTCAAAATTTTCCTAAAATGAATTCTGAAAGAGTGTCCTTAATGAGCCTAGTTTAAAAGACAATTGTTAGGATTTTTAGTACTCTTAGTCTAAACTTTATAATGAAAAGAGGATTTCTATTTTGAGGAGGCCTTAAAGTATACAAGAGTTTGGATTTGTGGTTGGCGTCTCAACTTGAGAAATCAAAAGCTAGCGAAGAGAAAGGGTTGGTGCAACCAGTTGCTAGCAAGAGTGGAGAGCGCAGACATCTACACTTACTTAGAACTTGGAGGATTTATAAGTGTGCTATATCGCAATTATCTATACTAGTGGATTGATTCACTGGGCTGGGCTCTGAAGAGTTTTTTACTTCTTGTTGGGTTTTTTATCTGTAAATACATCTTGTATTTGGGTGTGTGTGTGTGTTTGAGGATTTTCTGAATTTTGCCTTTATCCATGCAATTATGTAATTGGTCAATTAATTACATGGGCTTAATTGACTAATTTGCTAAAACTAGTAATTAGTCGGAATTGAGGTGTAACTATTGGACGATAATGGATTTACTAATTATAAGTTACCAATAAGTCTAATGCCATACTTTTTTCACAAGTATTGAGGTGTTATGTTACTATTACTACATTTCATTCCATGTAGGCTCCACTCTATTTTTGAATGTAGAATCCCACTTGAGTGCACGTGCACCAGTAAGTAACTGCATGCAATTCTAACTGCTAGATGATAACGGATTACTAACTTTAAGATATCATATAAGTCTATTGCCATACTTTTCATAAATATTGATATGGTATGTCGTTATTAGTACATTTCATTCCATATAGGTTCCACTCTATTTTTAAAAGTAAAATCTCACTTAAGTACACATGCTCATTGTTAAGTAATTGTATGTAATCCTAAATGCGGGAAAATAACGGATTACTAACTGTAAGTTATCAATAAGCCTAGCACCATTATTTTTCACAAGTATTGAGAATCTAAGATAGTGTGTTGTTATTTGTAGATAATAAAAGTGGTTTTAAAATTTTCAAACCATAACTTTCTGGCCTAAATTACCAAGAGTTTTATTACTTAACTGGTACTTTTTGGTGTTTCTAATGAAGATATCTAGTGTTTAAATTTCCTACCCCCATTGCAACGTTAAATTATAAAAAATATTACCACCTTAATTCTCAAGTATCAATTAATTTATCACAACTTATTTATTTTTCTTTTTATGAACAATATCACAACTTATTTCTAGTTTATTTAATTTATGTAAAAATTGTTTTTTGTTTAAATGGTTTGTAAAACTTGTTAAACAATTTTCTTTCCCATGTATAACTGTAAGTTTATCCTACTTATTTTTTATACTTGACAAATCAACCAAAATAAACTCTCCCAAACTAAAACTGCCACTACTAAAAGTAATTTCATAGACAATGTGCAACAAGACCGTAAAAGGTTAACGCAGAAGGTGCAGTGAAATCAAACAACATTGGGTTCTCTGCTACGAAATTTACCACTGCTTTGTGATATGTATTTATGTTAAATCTCATTCCTTCTTCCTTGTGTTTGTTTCTAAAAAAGAAAAGAAAAAAAGAGTGAACATATTAGTTTGAAAGACAATAAGTGGTGGAGCCAAAAAAGTTACCCAAGGGAAATCAAGCTAAATGTATTATTGTATTTCGATAGCCTTAACTCTCTCAATATAAATACGTATGACTTTATTTTTGGAGAAAAAAAATTCTTTTGCAACAAAGATTTACTTATATATTATTATAAGCCTATGCTTTAAATGCTCATAAAGTCAATATTAAAAGAAAATTAAAGCAGACAATAATAAATTAAAGAGCATTTATACTTTTTTAAAACAATAAACAAGAGCCATGACCTAAAATTTACTCAATATTTTAAATTTTAAACATTAAAATAGAGAGGGAGGGGTATTTTTGGAAAAATTAAAGGGGGGCCTTGGCTCCCCAGAACCCCCACCCTCTACCCCTGAAGAAAATTGTTAGAATTTCTAGTGTTGGTATACACATGAGAATGAAAAGAGGATTTCTATTTTCTCATGATTATTATGATATATTGTTCTATAGAACTATTGATTATAAATTTGTAAATTAATAAAAATTCAAGTGTCAGGAGTAGATTTGAGGGCTAATAGTACAAAGTCAATTCTTAAAGAAAATATTGAAGAGATTGAAAAAAGAAATCAAGTTTTATCATCACTATGGCCCTTTTGGATATACACCCTCAAAAAAAAAAAAAGGTTTTATCATCACTAGTTGAAAATTAAGAAAATGATTTGCATGAAAAATATTTTGGAAAAAAAAAAAAAAAAAAAAGAAAACAAACAAACAAACAAAGAGAAGAGAGGGATGTTCTTGAGAAAATTGATGAAGATTAAAGTGAATTAAAATCGCATAAGGCAGAAATTGTAGAGAAAATTGTCAAAATTCTTGATGAAATCAAATAAGATGATTGCAAATCTCATCTTATTATTTTAGTGGTAGGCAATACATCAATTTTTATAGATTTTATTGGAGTTCAAAGATTTGATTGGATCGTCAACTATTATTTGGTGAATCTTTTCAATTGCGTGAAGATCAAGGAGACAAAAATTTCAAGTTGCTCAATTGATTAATTGCAAGTTTTGGGAGAAATAAAAAGGGTTGCATTATTCAAAATATTTTATTCATTTGACATTAAAGATGTCAAATCTCCAATATTAATGCAAGGATGTGGTTTTTTTTTTTTTTTTTCAAATGGAGTGATACGATGCAGGACATGATATGCAATTTAATTTTTGTAATTTATTAATTTTGATATTTTTATGTAATTTTCTAAATTTTAGGTCTGGGGTTAGTATTTCCTTGATTATGTAGAATCCCACCTAAGTGCACGTGTTTACTGGCAAGTAACTGCATGCAATTCTAGCTGCTGGACGATAACTGATAACTAACTTTAAGATATCAAATTAGTCTATTGCCATACTTTTCATAAGTATTGATATAGCATATCGTTATTAGTACATTTCATTGCATATAGGTTCCACTCTATTTTTAAACGTAAAATCTCACTTAAGTACACGTACTCATTATTAAGTAACTGTATGTAATCCGAATTGCTGGAAGATAACGGATTACTAACTGTAAGTTATTAATAAGCCTAGTACCATTATTTTCACAAGTATTGAGAATCTAAGATAGTGTGTCGTTTTTTGTAGATAACAAAAGTGGTTTTAATAATTTATCAATGTGAAAATTTTCAAACCATAACTTACCGACCTAAATTGTCAAGAGTCTTATTATTAAACTGGTACTTCCTGATATTTCCAACAAAAATATATAGTATTCAGATTTTCTACTCTCATTATAACATTGAATTATAAATAATAAAATATATATATATATATATATATATATTAACACCTTAATTCTCAAGTATCATTTAATTTATCACAACTTTTTTCTTCTTCTTTTTATGAACAATATCACAACTTATTTCTAGTTTATTTAATTTATGTAAAACTTGTTTTTTGTTTAAATGGAATGTAAAACTTGTTAAACTTTTTTTCCCCTATATATAACTATATGTTTATCCTACTTATTTTTTAAACCTGACAAATCAACCAAAATAAACTCTCCCAAACTAAAACTACCGCTACTAAAATTAATTTCACAGACAATGTGCAACAAGACCGTAAAAGGTTAACGCTGAAGATGCAGTAAAATTGAACAACTTTGGGTTCTCCGCCACGAAATTTACCACTGCTACGTGTTAGAGAACTGGAGCACTGCTCTTGGAGCATGTTTCTGAAACGCCCCAAGTATATATGGTTAGTTCTTACTTCTTATTGGGGGCTGTGAATGTGATTATCTGTCACAGTAGCATGGAGGACATTGGGTGTTACATGTAACGTCCAAATGTGTTTCTCTATGCAAAACCGTATACATATATGGCAAACCTTCCAAACATGACCATGGTCCTGTTCTTTAAATTGGATGCTCCTCCAACCATGTCCACGCACAGCCTCTAATTGAGCTTCAGAGAGAAAGAGAGAAAGACAGATCTAGAGAAAGAATTCTTCAAGCGAGACTTCTCTTCTCTGAACTTCACAAAAGAGCTAGGAAGAATAAAAATCCAAAGTCTTTTTCTTAGCCACTTTGAAATCTTTCCTTTGCCCTTTACTTTTCTCATCCAAGTTTGACATTTCTTTCTTTGTCCTGTCTCGTTGATTTCATAAATTTCAAGTCAATTTATAATATTTATATATGATTGACTATGAAAGTACATCTAAGAGTACTGAAAATTTCATGTGAAAATTACGCATGTGTGTGTTTGTTTTTTTGGGTTGGGTTCTTGTTATTGGTAGATTGAATTATTAAATTCATTCTTTTACTAAAAATTTAAATTTTTGAGATAATTGATAATTTATCATAAACTCAATCTCCTCCTTGCTACTCATCTGAGAAAATTTCACCTGTTAGAACTTAGACATCACCATAAGTATTGTTTAGGCTCATATGTGAAGAAAGAGTGTTAAATTGATTAATTAAATTCATTATTTTTCTTAAAATTTAAACTCTTTGTACAATGAGTAATTTATTAGTTACCACAGGGAAAAAAATTTAGCCTTTATATATTATTGCTAATTTGGTCCCCAAAAAGTGAAATTATTGATTCCGCCTGTGTTTGGTTCCTTGTAAATTAAATCAATATTAATCTTATAGATCTGTTATATTTTTCATAATTTTGTTACCATTTTGGCGTACTGATTTTTTTTTTTTTTTTTTTTTATTTGCATGTTTTGAACATGAAAGGTCTGTTGTGATTATGGCTGCCCAGAACCAGAACATTGACCTTAACTCTAATCCGAACAGAGAGCTCCTTTTTATGATTACCAAATTCCTTGAAATTAAAAACCTGACAGAAACAGCTCGGACGTAGGTTTTCAATTTTCTCTTAATTTGTCTCCAACTTTCCTGTCCATCTTTTAAAATATATAATATAACATGTTACTTGGTTTTTTCTTGGATAGCCTTGAACGCGAATCAGGCTTTTACTTCAACATGAGGTATTTTGAGGACTTGGTGCACAATGGAGCGTTCGATCAAGCCGAGGAATATGTCGATGGCTTCACCGATGTCCATGAAAACTCGTTCTCGACCAAGATCTATTATGAACTTAGAAGACAGAAATTCCTTGAAATCCTGGAAGAGTAATTAAACTTAATAACTTTAACTTTCTACTCCCATGTCCTTTCTAACTACAACGCAAAATTTAATGTTTAAGGCTAATAATCATATATGTAATTTTGTTGTATTGGCTAGGGGAGAGCGTTGCAAGGCTTTGGCCATGCTCATGCATGAGTTCCGCGACTTTGCACCCTATAACAGAAGCTTGTGCGGTCAAGCCGCTGCGCTTTTGACTGTGGATGATTTCAGGTACGAGTTACATAGGTCGTCCCCTGTGCACAAAATTGAAAATTCCCACTTTTGGTTTATGTTCCAACTTTTTTTTTTTTTTTTTTTGGAGAGGTTAATTCGAGAATTAGATATTATGGTTACGTTTAGCATTAGTTTAAAAAGTCAGTTTTTTTTACTATTTAGCTTATTTTTACTATTATTCATAAGTTTCATTTCACTTTTTGGTACTATTTATATGTCCTACTATACTATTTCAACTATTTTATAGTTTTATTTACAATACTTTCAGTAAAAAAATTTCAATTCAACTAAATAAATTGTTTCCAAACGAACTCTATAGGTAATAAAAAGTTAAAAGGTACAAATTAAAATTTAAACTAAGAAACGAAATAAACAAGATTTGAAATGGAGAGAATCTTATTCTTTTGAGATTAAATTCTATAAGGATGGGGTGTAAAACTCATGTTTTACACCATCCAATAAGTGATTGTCACATCAGCATTTTACTTAAAATTTAATACATCCTACCACACCTAATAACATCTCGATAAATTTCCAATTTGATTGGATTTATATATGGGTATTAGAATTGATTGAGTATGATTATGTTTATTCTTAAATATGTGATAAGATGATATGGCATGTTAGGATTGGAGGGGTAAAACATGTGTTTTACACCACGTCCTTATAGAATTTAATCTCTATTCTTTTTGTTAACAATTTGCTGATGTAACCCTTTCAGGACTTATCAAATACGCACTGGTCATGGAAACATCAACGAAGCAAGAAGATTGACTATGGATGAGATCCGAAGGTGCATCCATGTGAATCCAGCCTTCAATGGGAAGCTAGAACCGCCAGATATTATATCCTCCTTGCAACGTGCCTTTATGCTTGCCAACTCAAGGAACCAGCAGCAGAATGAAGTTGGTGGAGATGTTCATCCTGCTCCGCCTAATAATTAATGGCTTCTCCTCTTCTGGGAGAAACTAGAATGCCCTATCCCTATCCTATGGGTGTTGCTATCCCCTTCCTGAGAGAAACTAGTTTTCTGTCTTTTTTAAGTGTTTTCTTCATAATTATTGTATCTAAGAACATTGCCTGTCTTTAATTTTTACAAGACTTCGTGCTTGTTTTTCATTGTTGTTCTCTTCAAATTTCAATACAGGAATGGGGTTTATCTTTTAATTGCTGTTTTAAGTTTATAAAGTTGAATCGAATTTCATCTAGTTTCCAGAAGTCTGTTTTATTAGCTAAAGCAATACTCTATATAATCTTATTATGATATCATCAACATGAATGTCCTAAATAGAGAACATGGCCGGCTATGGAAAACCTAGTTAGAGATTATTGAGTCCTAAAAATGGCAAGGGTTCAACTACATCTGCAACTGCGCATATGGCCTGACCAATCAACCCCACCAAATTAGTTTATATCATAAAATTTGTGTAAAGTTGTTATTTACAACTAATTTGTGTTGGTTTTAATTCTGTGCCAAACTTGATTGTAATTAAGTTAAATCTTATGTACCCTATATTTTATATGGAATTTCTTTGTATGGGTTGTGTGTGAGAGAGTATGAAGACTCAAGACAAATTAAAGATCAAATGAGTTTTTGCGAATAACTCACAAGAAGACTTCCCGAGAAGTGAAGCCATGTGCTTAGCACATGACTGGAATGCGAAGAGTTATGATAGGTGGCGACAGTTGGTTTTCGCGAGTATTTCGCGGGTATGGCCTTCCCGCAAGATACCTGCAAAACATTCTGTTTTGTTATTCTGTCATATCTGATACACTATGTCTCTACCTATACTATATATACTCACATATTGAGAGGAGTTCTTTCAGAGAGAAAACCTTAGTCACAACCCTTGAGAGTTAGAGATTATCATACCCACAATCCTCTACACAATCCATTGTGGTTTTCTTCAACTCCTACCTCTCCATATCCAAATCCTTGAGAGGTTGATTACTCAAACACTTACCACATCCATCCTGAATGTAAAGCGAGGTTTTGGTGTTTCTAGAAAGCATTGGAAGAAGTCATTTGTCTGGTGGATGCAATCGGGCTGAATTGTGTAATCTAGAGAGTTAGAGAAGACAAGGCTTCTTCAAGTCAGTTGGTAGTAGGAGCTTGGAGGGCTAAAGTACATGGGGTAGACTAATCTTGGAGGGTCTTTTGTTATTCGTGTACTCCAACTTATTCTCTAGTGGATCGATTTACCACTTGGAGGGCGGCAGAAAGGTTTTTCGCCGAGTTCTTCAGTTTCCTTTTCAATAACACATCGGAGTGTTATCTTGTGTTTGCATTCTTCTTCCCTACTCTTTTAGCTTACATTTTATTGTTAATATTTGATGAATATGGCTTAGAATAGTTATATTGTTTGTTAGCTCGCATTTACTCTATTCCGCACTTAGTTTAAGTTAGAGTAAAATCAACTGAGCCATAATTTTTAATTTGGGGGTCTAAACAGCTCTTTTTTTTTCATACATATTCGAACTTTCAATTGGTATCAGAGCAGGTGGCTATGGTTTCATTACTTAAGTGTGATCCTAGACCCTTTTTGAGATGGATCGATCTCAATCGCTTAATGCTCCTCCATACTTTGATGGAGCAATTATGCTTTTTGGGAAGTCCGTATGAAGGCATTTCTATGTTCCATTGATGATAGTGTTTGGGGCGCTGTCAAGAATCAAGATAGGATGGACTAGGCCGAAGGCCACCTCCATATGGGATAAGGCAGCTCTTGCGGCAGCTAATGCTAATAGCAAGGATTTAAATGCTATTTTCTGTGATGTTTCTCTTGACGAATTTCACAAGTCTCTAATGTTACAATTGCCAAGGAGGCGTGACAAATCTTGGAGACGACCTATGAAGGCACCAAAAAGGTGAATGACACCAAGTTGCAAATGCTTACCACACACTTCGAGGAGCTGAAGATGAGTGAAGACAAGTCATTCAACTCATTTTATGGGAAGCTAAATGAAGTGGTGATTGGGAAATTCAACTTGGGAGAAAAGACGGAGGACTTCAAGATTGTGAGGAAGATTCTACGATCATTACCGGAGAGCTTTCATGCAAAGATCACTGCCATCAAAGAGAGCAAAGACCTTGATAAGATTAAAATTCAAGAACTCATCAGTTCTCTTCAAACCTATGAGCTATCTCTACCATCTCAAAGGAAGAGCAAATCTCTTCCTTTCAAGACAATCAATGAGAGATTGGAAGCTCAAGACTCCTCGGATGAGGATGAGATTGAAAAGAATGTGGCGTACCTTGCTAAAAACTTCTGTAAGTTCCTAAAATTCAAGAGAGATGGAAAGTCTTTTAAGAAGGGAAAATTCTCAAATTTCAAGAAGGACAAGAAAGACTTCAAGAAGAAGGATTCAAAAGATTGCTCACCGTCTCAAATGGTCACATGTTTTAAGTGCAAAGGGCATGGGCATGTGAAGAAAGAATGCCTCACGTATTTGAAAGCAAAGGGTAAAGTTTTTGCAACCACCCTTAGTTACCCAGATGGTTCCAATTCTGATTCGAAAGAAAGTTGTGACGGAGAAGGAAATTACTCCGTATTTATGGCCATTGCACCTATGGACTCATCGGAAGATTTAAGCCTTCTAGTGGAAGAACTCAGTGAGCACACCGAAGTAGAGTCTATGGGAATTGGGGAAGAATCTAATGATGAAGATGAAGGAACCAAGGAATTGCAAGAATCTTATAATTCCCTTCTTGAGAAAATCAGAGAGTATGCTAGAGTGGCTAAGGTAGCCTTCAGAAAAATGAAGAAAGTTGAACAAGACTACAAGAGTATACTCATGAGGTACAAAGAAACGAAATGTGAAGTTGAGGTGCAGAATGGAGAACTAACTGAAGCCTACTCTAAGATCAAGTTTCTTGAGCTTGAAGTGATTCAAGCTAATGTCAAAGTGGAGTGCGTTGCCTCCAAGAAACTTGACGAAGTGCTTGCACATCAAAAGCCTTTTTCTGATAAAAGTGGCTTAGGATATTCAGGAGAAAATAGTTCAAGTGCCAATGTGTCCAGGGAGATGAAATTTGTTAAAGCTAAAGAACCAATGGTAGCAACTCCAAGTGTTGAGAATGTAAAAGTGGAGAAGAAGCCAAATGGAAATGCTCAAAAGGTTTTAACAAAACCTCAAAGTCTATTTGTGGTAAAACCCAAGGCTAAAGGGAAGTCTCTCCCAAAGCCTCAAAGAAATCCTCAAGTTCAACACTTCTGCTACCATTGTAGAGTTCAAGGACACACAAGACCTAACTGCTATAAACTTCACGCATTGAAAAAAGCAAATTTTCAAAGGCTAAGAGGACAAGGAAAGGGGAATTGGAACGCCAAGCAATCAAAAGGGCAAGAAGCTGATTCCGGTTTTAGAGATGTGATGAAGATAATAGATACCAAATATAGCAACAAAAAATTGTTTTAGTGACGAAATATTTCGTTGCTAAATGTAGCAAAATTTTGTAAGAAATGGTTTTAGTGACAAAAATTTTTGTCACTATATGTGCCTGGATTTTCTTAAAAATAGTTTTAGTGACGAACTTTTTCATCACTATATGTACCCGAAAATAGTTTTAGTGATGAAATCGTTTGTCACTAAATATGATTTAATAAACTAAAGTGTTTTTAGTGACGAAATATTTTCGTAACTGAATAGTGTTTTTAGCGAGGAAAACATTTAGTGACGAAACGGTTTCGTTGCTAAAAGTTTTTTTTTTTTTTTAAACAAATTGGACTTTTAGTGACTAAAGTTTTCATCGCCAGGACTTTTAGCGATGGGGTTTCAACGACGAAATGAGTTTCGTCACTAATTAGTAGATTTCGTCGCTAAAGGTCCTTAGCGACGAAAGAGTAGACTTTTAGTGACGAATTTTTTTGTCACTGAAAATACATTTTGTTGTAGTATATACCCTTTCTAGAAAATGTATATACTATTTCCCATCTTAATAATCTTTAAAATTAGGATAAGTTTAAGTCTTATTGAAAAAAAAATACTTGAGTATGATAAATTTTATGTCTACAAAACGTGTGAAAATATATTCAATTTATAGTATAATGTCTTCATGTCATAGCCAAAATATATGACTATATAATTACAAATGTCTCCCTTATTCAACATGTCACTATATTTTGTGACAAATTAACACTTATGATTGATAGTACAAGAGAAACAAAAATTCAAGATCTTCAGCCAGTAAGGGAAAAGGTCACAAAAGCTATTCCTATATATAGCAACCTTCTAAACTTGTTGAAATAATGGGAGATATGAAATCTAAGCCCCCATAGATAGTAGCTCATTTCTTATGTTTTAATGTAGCAAAATCTGCTGCCACATGTAGTTAGTAAGCTCGGTCTTACTGTTCAACCCTCTTGGACCTTGGAGTGGCGTTCTTACTTCTTATTAGTACTCTTGGGAGTGAGAGTTTGTTGGTGCTTTCCTATTAGGAAAGCTAGGTTTAGGGACTGTTGGGGTTGGAGAGTAGGGTCCTCAAATGCAGGTTTCGAAACTCATTGTATATCCTGCTTTTTTGGAATAATACATACTTATCCAAAAAAAAAAAAAACATAAAGCAGGAGAGAGAGAGAGAGAGAGATTTTTCTTTATTAATTGGTTTCACATAAAAGAGAGAATAGAAAGTTACTTAATGATTATTTCATCATTTGACCACAAGACAAATATGTCTAAATACTGGACAATACTTATTATTTGTAAAAAGAATTTTCAATCACAAAAAGTAGCCAGTGTCCCACGCAATGCGCATATATGCTATTAGTTTAATTTTAAAATTTTAATAATAAATTATTTTATGGCTCGTGTATGATATATCATAATATTTGGGAAATAAATTTTGATCATATTACAAATCACTGATTATATTAGGAAAATTGTATTTAATTATATATTATTATGTCACTAATAGTTTAAAAATATAAATTTTTGGTCAAATATTACATTTCCTCTTTATATTTTTTTATACTTGCAAAATATAAGATGATCAAAAATTAATAATAATTCAATTTATAAAATATTTTATCAAATATTAAAGAACATCCAATTGTCATGAATTCAACATACATGTTAAGGACAAAAATTTTGAATATATTAAACCAATAAAAAAATTTGAGTAATGTAACATTAAAAAATAATTACACCTATACTTGATCATGTATTAAACAGAACCTAAGCCATAAGCATGCTTTTGGCCATATTCCTAGGGTCTTTGCTTTGGAAGGACACATTTTGATCTAAGGTTCTACCAAGGGGCATATTCTTTGAGAATTCCCTTCATTTAGCCTTCCACATCATCAATTATTTTGCATTTATGTCAAATCATTAATTCATTATTATTATGCATTAATGGGTAAATGCATTTATTTATATTACCATATTTATATTCCTTGAGAATTCTCTTCATTTACCCTTTTCATATCATCAAGTCTTTTGCTTTTATGTCAAAATATTAATTCATTATTATAATGTATTAATGGGTAAATGCATAATAATATTAAGTGATGTAACATTAAAAAATAGTTACACCTATACTCGATCGTGTATTAAACGGGAACCTAAGCCATTATGATCTAATGTTCTAAAAAGGGGCATATTCTTTGGGAATTCTCTTCATCTAGTCTTCCACATCATCAAGTCTTTTGCATTTATGTCAAAACACTAATTCATTATTATTATGCATTAATGGGTAAATGAATTTATTTCTGTTACCATATATATATTCCTTGAGAATTCTCATCAAGTTTTTTGCATTTATGTCAAAATACTAATTTATTATTATAATGCATTTATGTCAAAATATGAAAGTTCAAATATGTGTATAAACACCCTTGAACGTTTAGACCCCCAATTTACAAATTAATCAATTCAAGCTTTATGTCAAACAACTAGTGTGCGGAAAATGAACATAAGCTATAATATAGAATTGGAAAAACTATCTAAACTAAATTAAAATTACAACCCACAGCAGATAATAAAAGGCAAAGATAAAAGGGAAGGAAGATGCAAACACAAAGACAACACACGATGTGTTATCGAAGAGGAAACCGAAGCCCTCGGCGTAAAACTTCTTCGCCGCCCTCCAAGCGGTAAATAATCCACTAGAAAATGTAGTTGGGATACATGGACAGCAATAGACCCTCCAAACCTAATCTACCCAGTGCACCTAAGCCCTCCAAGCTTCTTGCTCCAACGAGGTTGCGCCGAACCTTTTTCTTTTCTAGCTTCCCGGATTCCGCTACTAAACCGTAGCATCAACCAATGTAGATTGGTTCCTTCCTAACTGCTTCCCAGAACACCAAACAGCCCTCTCACAGTGATGAATATGGTGAGAAGGTTTTGGTAAAATGCCTCTCAAGGGTTTGACAATGGAGAAGAAGAGAGTTGAGGAATTTGAAGAGACTCTAATGTATAGATTGTAGGTGAATCAATCTTGTTTTACTCTAGGGTTTCTCTCTCAAAATTCTCTCTGGAAGCTCTCTTTCATTTGTGGGTATAAGGGGTATTTATACTGGGGTGAGAGGAGAATGTGAAACGTTAGGTTTTACAAAACAAGGGTGGCTCGCGACTTGGCCTCGCGACTTGACTGAGTCACGAGACCCAATCGCAAGATAACCGTATGGCCAGTTGTCCTGTTTTGTCCTGTAGTGCTCCAACTAGCATGACTGTTCACCTTCTGGCATGCTTGGCACGTGTGTTGCATCTGGCGGCTTGTAGCCGCGAGTCACCCGCAAGATCAAGCCGCGAATCTCTGTTTTCTTGCACACTCTTGAGCAATCAACACTCTATCTCACTCACTACCCTTACAACAAACCCACCTAAATACAGGATTACTAAATGCTGAAATATAAGCAAATTTGGTACGGAATAAAGCCAATAAGATGGTTGATTAAATTCAACCTTACAAAATACTAATTCATTATTATCATGTATTAATAGGTAAATGCATTTATTTCTATTACTAATTATAGAAGTTTTTTGCATTTATGTCAAAATACTAATTCATTATTATCATGTATTAATAGGTAAATGCATTTATTTCTATTACTAATTATAGAAATAAATACATTTACCCATCAATACATGATAATAATGAATTAGTATTTTGATAATTTTTTTGAAAATATAAAAATATGCATCTAACACCGGGATTCGAACCCTTTCCCCCCTAGACCCCCAAGCACTTTATGCATGGAGGGTGTCAATTCAACTACCAAGCCCTTGGCAATTAGTTCTTTGATATAAATGCAAAAGAATGAATGGTGTGGAAGGCTAGCAGCCCAATTTTTTCCCATTTAGCCATTATAATTTATAATTTGGTTCTGACCTAGCTTTGGGCTAGCAATAATATATAAATGGTTATCATTCTTCCAAAACCCTAATTACTACTTACGTCTACTTCTCCAATATTGATTATTTTCTTTCCAATTGTTAAAAACTCTTATTAACATGTTTTCTTCCATTTCAATTCCAATTCTAAATGATAAGTTGGAGGATTAGTATCTATGATGGTTCTACAACCTACCTAGCTCATGCTTATAGACGGTGTTGAATCTATTGATATTGTAATTTGCTCACCATTGATTTTTGTGAAAATATACTATTTTAGACTTTAGTGAGGCCTAAAAAAAATGCCAAGATCGTATTTTTAATCCAAAAGTTATGGGAATCATATGGATTAAGTGGGTTTGTCCCAATTGAACAATGGATCAACCAAATTCTGTGAACCAAAAGCAAAAACATCAAATTCCATCTTAATATAGCCAAATATGCATTTCACAATATTTCGACTAAAGTTGACCAGATTTAATTAAGCACGGTCGACCAAAGTTTGATTAAGATTTAGGCCATAAATTTAACTATTGGATTGAGGTAAATCAAGGATCTATGAAAAGTAATGAAATTTCCTTCAAAATATTGCACATGGACCAAGATTAATGGACTTACAATGACCTAGCTAGATATCGCAATATCATTGAAAAATTGGCCAAAATGTGGTTAAGAAGACCAAGAACCAAGTTCGTGAAAATGGAAAGAATAATGAAAAACCCATAATATATGTATAAAATCAGTTTGAGGTGCTCATTTTGCGAGCAAATGTGCAGTGAACCACTCACAAATGATCAAAAAAGTTGGTAGTTTTAAGAAATTAGGCGTACTTTCTATGCTCTAGTTCAAATGGAATCGCCAGATCTTCTCCGCATTGCCTAAAATTGCTCAGAGAAATTGGAAGAAATCCAACTTTTGAAATTTCTTGCTTGAACCATTTCAACTTCTTGGCTGAAATAACTCTTTGATTATGGAACCAAATTACACAATGACAAGTTTGGTACCTTTAGAAATCATGTGGTGTAAGCTTTCCAACGATACCAAGAACACTCAAAACAGAGTTTGGCAAGCTATTCAACCAAGCATGAAAATTTTGGAACTCAAAGCAGAAAAATCATAGGAAAACTTGGATCTGTGACTGCCAAGCCAAATCCCAACGACCAAGCTTCGACCATGTATGCACTAAGGGCTGGAATGAGGCTCTCATTTTCTCTTTATTATTTTAACAACAGCCCCCAACTTAAATTACACACCCACACACAAAAGGCCCAAATAATGTTATAATCCCTTTAGAAAAGTTCCTAGAGGGATTGGTTTACATGCTTGATAACTTAGGATTATGTGCAATTTTCATTATTGTATGCTTAGATGATTTCATGTTGTTTGATTTTAGTTTCCTTTTGAATAATGCATTGATGTATACTAAGCCATGATTCACTATAATATGAATTGGTCTATTTGTCTTTGAACATTTGATAAGCAATTCCATGTTGATCTTCTATAATTTTAAGGCGAAAATATCATTTTGGTCTCTTATATTTTGGGGTCACAATCAATTTAGTCCATATGTTTTAGTAGCAATTAATTGGGTCTCTATTATTTTCAACTTGCAGTCAAATTGGCTTCTACCATTAACTCACTAATGAAAAATACTTACGTGAAAAATGGTGTACATCGTTGGCAAACAAGTAGCTAATAAAATAGCAAAAGAATATTTAATTGCTACTTAAAAAGCCACATTAGCAACTTTAAGAATAAAACATTTCTCATTAGGAAAAAAATCAAGCTTTTCTTGCACTTTCTTGTTAGCCAAACACAACCCGAAACACAAAAATCAAACTCAACCCAAAAAATTCATCGTAACCAAATTTTGTAAATCGAGCCAAACTCAGATACCTCAAAATCATTACCAGTACCTAAAACCCACAACATAAAAGACATTCATTATCTTGCTTAGACACTCACACCAGCCCAAAACCCAAAATTGTTTTCCTTTTCCTCACTAACCTCAATCTCTCTTTCGCTCCCTTATAGGAATCTTACATAATAGATGCACTTAGGGCATAGATTTAGGAAACCTTTTTAGAAACATTTTTATGGTAAAAGAAAAAAAATGGGCTTTTTTTGAATATTTACCATAAAAGTGGTATTAAAATTTTTTTTTAAATGGTTTATTAACAAATATTCTAAGGGCATCCACTAACCAGACTCAATTTTAATTATGAAATAACTTATGCATGCTACATGATGATTATGATTATATATATGCATGTTTGAAAGGGTATGGTTAAAGTGGGTTCCAATCTTAACACTAAAGTCTCTAATAGTTGAATAAGAGATTTGGAGTTTAATCCACGTCTACACCAAAAACCGATTGGTATCTTGATCTGATGATAAAGAGCTATCATTAGGAGCAGATGTTCTAGATTGAAACTCTCTTTAAAAAAAAAAAAAAGTACAGTTAAAATAGTTGTCTTCATTAGGTATGGTTTCACACTATTTTTTTTTTTTTTTTTTTTTGAGAAGATAAAACTCTCTAGTTAGTGATATAAATCCACGCAACCAATCCATCAACATAGTTTCACATCTCAAAAAGCGCTTCAAATCCTCCCCCACCCCCCCCCCCCCCCAAAAATCAGATGATTTTCCAATAAGTTTCTTTTCCCAAAATGGGCTTTGTTTCAAAGTTCATTTCTGAAAAAGTGTTTTCTCAAGAGTAAAATGATTAAAAAAAATTTGTGAAAAATATCATGTCCATGTCTGATA
This sequence comes from Quercus robur, assembly GCF_932294415.1. Taxonomy (NCBI): domain Eukaryota; kingdom Viridiplantae; phylum Streptophyta; class Magnoliopsida; order Fagales; family Fagaceae; genus Quercus; species Quercus robur. The sequence continues at coordinate 22,134,654 of NC_065535.1, read as the reverse complement.
ATGCTATGATCGTCAGTTGAGTAAGTTCATCCAGATAGGTCAACACATACTTGGTCTTTGTACCTGCAAGGTTGTGAAAGGAATCCTCTTTGAGTGGTCACCGGTGTGGTGCCAGTCACAGAGTCTCCGATGGTAAAGTCAGTGAATGGAAGCTAAGAGAGATTATGAGAACTAGGAAATATCAATGCTACCGTGTGCATATATATAAAAATATGTACCTTGTCTAGGTCTGAAAGATGTATATATATATATATATATATCTCCCTTGCTTCTAGCCGTTGTGGCTTTAGTGCTTCTTTTGTAACACGTATGGGCTCATTAATGTGGGTTTTGATGAGTTTCCAACAGTATAATAGCTAGTTTTTAGCTGTCCGAGATATTGAATTCTCTTCTTAATGGCTTACCTTCCTTCGTCCATGAGGTTGAAGAGTGGACAATGGTGCTTGACAAGTTCATCTAGGCAAGGAGGTTCGTTGGGCCTATCAGTTGCCCCCCTAGGTTCTATGGTCATCATTACGTGTCATGAAGATTACCAGAAGATGAAAGGTTTCTTGCTTAGATGTGACCCCTTGGGGTTCTATTCCTCATTTAATACGTAGTGGCGGCGACGTATGCGTCGTGGCCATGTGGCACATTCTGATTGGTGAAATTTAATGCTCCACTTGTGTGTCCTTTGGGTTTCCCGCTAATTTTCAATTTTTCGTGCCCAGCTCTTTTAAACTACCTTTCTTTTCTCTTTCTTCTCCACTTTCTTTCTTTTGCACCATTGTTGCTCTGTGTCTCTTCTTCTCTGAGCTCTTTTTCTTGCGTTTCTCCTTTCTAGGATTATTCCTTTGGGGTATGGTTTCTTCCTTCTTTCTTTATTCTTTGTAGCGAAGATTATTTGTTAAAGTTACTGGGTTTTTTCTTTTTCGTTTTAGGACTTGGAGTTTTGCCCCCCTTTTCCCTTCTTTTGGGTTCCATGGTTGATAGCTCTGAGGTTAGGAGACTCTACCCTTCCATTTCATTTTTCTTTGCACGTGTAGGGGCTTCTCTAGGATTTTCTCGTTCTTTTTGCCCTTTGGTTGAAGATTTTGTGTTTGGGGGCAGTGGCTTAAGTTTAGTGCTAGCCGATCTGCTTCCCTTGCTTCGTCAATCAGTCAATTAGTTTGAGGAGTTGGTGGGTAAGCGAAGAGTTATGTCAGAGGTGAGGTCTAGTGAGCTAGAAATAGGATTGTCGTCTAGCAACAACCCCATTGAGATGGAGGAGGATACTACAACTTCTGGCCCAAGAGAGGTTAGGGCTTTCCACACCCTCAGAGAGGTGTGTGGTCTAGATGCTGAAACCCTTTCCAGGTTTAAGGACAAGTTCCAATTCCTCGAGAGGGTTAGGGTTCATCTTCCTCAGAAAGAGGAACGAGCTTGCCATTTTTCACTTAGGGAAGTGTGCTTCTATGAGGTTGTTTTCCAGTGCGATGTTAGGTTTCTCGTCCACCCTTTCATTATGGAGCTTCTAAGCCAATTCAATATCACTCTTGGGCAACTTATGCCAAACTCGTGGAGGATTGTGATCAGTTGTATGGAGATACGGATGGCCGTCACTGAAGGGGATATGATTAGGGTGGATGAGTTCACATACTTATATCATTTAAAGGAGTCAAAAGAGTATGGGTACTATAAACTCGTGCCCTGGGTCAGGAAGGTTAGGATCATCACCGATCTGCTATCGTCCTCTCAATATTGGAAATTGAGGTTCTTTTTTGTGTCTAAGGATGAATGGGAGACTCCTTTCGAAGAACTCTAGGGTGACATTCCTAGGTTGCTCCGTCATTGGAGAGCCCCGAGTCTAGGTGCGTCGTCCTTTTGCAAGTCCTTTTTCCTTCTTTTTTCTTGGTTTGTTGCTAATCTTTCTGTTTATTGTGTCTACATAGTTAAGAAGCGAAAACTTAAGAGCAGGTACAAGAGGCACATAGAAGCAGCTACTGATATGCCAAGATGATCGATGACTTTGACGATTTGGTTGATCCGAGAACCTTGTCTCGTCACTGCCTGGGTATAGAGCCTTCCTCCTACGTCCTGCACGCCATTGAGATTGAAGAGATGAGTAAGTGTTCATTTGGTTCATCACTGAATTGAATTTTCTTCTTTCTTCTTTTTTTTTTACAAGTGTTTCTCTTTCGCAGAGATGACGACAAAGTTCAACTAGGAGATGTATGCCAAGATGAGGGCTAAGAAAAATGAGCCTCTCTCTAACCTTAGGAAGAGGGTGGTGAGAGTCGTGGAGAAAGGGACTCTCGTTACTCCAGTTACCTTTGTCCCTGAAGTAACGAGGACTGCGTCTCCTGCCACCTCAGTGGAAGAAATTACTCCCTGCCCAAAGAAGCAGCGTGTAGTAGATAAGGGCAAAGAAAAGGCCGACTCACGCTCGTCAACCGTGTGGGACGATGCTGGCCTAGCACGGACAAGGGTGCAGGATGCCTTCACTACTGAGGAGCTCAAGGTCTTATCTGGCATGCCTTCCAACGAGATCATGGGTCGTCACATCCACAAGCTCATCTAGGTAATGTACTTGTACAATTCACCTTCCCCTTTCACTTCTTCTTCTTCATTTTTTTTTTTTTTTTTTTTTTTTGCATGGGTCTAAAAGTTGGATCTTTTTTTTCAGGTACTGAGGGAAACCATCCACATTACGTCAGAGTACCTAAGCCAGGAGGCCAAGACCACATCAGCAAAGTCTAAGGTGGAGGTTTTGGAGGCAGAGAATTTGAAGCTGAGGAAGGACCTCATCTTTGCCATGGACGACGCAACCACTGCCAAGGAAAAGGCGAAGGTTCTGGCTGACGACCTGAGGGTTGAAAGGTAGCTGACCCTAGAGAAAGACGAACAAATCCAGGCTGCAAAAGAGAGAGTGAAGACTATCGCGGCTAAGTCCGTCGAAGCCTTTTAGTAGACTGATGAGTACAACACTGTGCTCTTCAGCTGGTATTACAAGAGCTTCAAGCTCCTGCGGCGGTACCTCGTCAAGCACCCTACTAGTGTAGGCTTTTCCAGAGCCTACTCTGCTGGTGGCAACAAGGCTGTTGCTTGAATCTGTCCAACACATACATACATGTTTTTCCTTCTTCTTCTTTTTTTTTTTTAGGTGCCTAGTGTGTTTTTGGGCTTTTTGTTCTAACTTCAAAACAATGTTCTTTGCCTAGTGTTTTTTAGGCTTTTAATTTTTCTATGGACAAGATGTGTTTATGCTAGTGCTTATATTCATACCTTTGATGGTTCCTTTCCTGTTATGTTTGATGTGTGACTTGTGCCAAAATCTTTGTTTGCTTGCCCCCATCTATGGGTACTTAGTCATTTTTTAGGTGACTTACATCTTGCTGAGGGGTTTTGCCACTTAGACTTCATCAGCAACTTACATTCGACTAGTGGAATCTTGTCACTTAGTCATTTTTAGGTGACTTACATCCTACTAAGGGATTTTGTCATTTGGCTTCGTTAGTGATTTACATCCATCTAGGTGGAATCTTATCACTTAGCCATTTTTTAGGTGACTCACATCCAGTTAAGGAATAAGGAATTTTGTCATTTGGCTTCGTCAGTGATTTACATCCGTCTAGGCGGAATCTTATCACTTAGCCGTTTTTTAGATGACTTACATCCAATTAAGGAATAAGGAATTTTTTCATTTGACTTCATCAGTGATTTACATCCGTTTGAGCGGAATCTTATCATTTAGCCATTTTTTAGGTGACTTACATCTAGTTAAGGAATTTTGTCATTTGGCTTCGTCAGTGATTTACATCCGTCTAGGCGGAATCTTATTACTTAGCCGTTTTTTAGGTGACATATATCTAGTTAAGGAATAAGGAATTTTTTCATTTGGCTTCATCAGTGATTTACATCTATCTAGGCAGAATCTTATCACTTAGCATTTTTTAGGTAACTTACATCCAGTTAAGGAATTTTGTCATTTGGCTTCATTAGTGATTTACATCCGTCTAGGCAGAATCTTATCACTTAGCCATTTTTTAGGTGACTTACATCCAACTAAGTAATTTTGTCATTTGGCTTCATCAGTGATTTACATCCATCTAGACGGAATCTTATCACTTAGCCGTTTTTTAGGTGACTTACATCCAATTAAGGAATTTTTTCATTTGGCTTCGTTAGTGATTTACATCTGTCTAAGCGGAATCTTATCACATAGCCGTTTTTTTTTTTTTTTTTTTTAATTCTAGTCTTGCATATAGTATGTTGGAATGTTGGCTAAATAGCACTTTTATTGCTTTATTTCAAATGCAAATACAATCGTATGTTACATTTATTGATGATACTTCTTCAAATGCTCAATGTTCCATGGACGTGGCAGTTTCTTCCTGTCCATAGTCTCTAGGTGATAGCTGCCTTGTCTTGAGTAGTGGATGACCTTGTAGGGTCCTTCCCAGGTTGGACCAAGCTTCCCTTGGGTTGGATCCTTAGTATCTGGCATGACTTTGCGTAGGACAAGATCCCCTACGTTGAGTCTTCTGAGCTTCACCCTCTTGTTGTAGTACTCGGCCATCTTCTGCTAGTATTTTGTCATCTTCTGGGATGCTCCATCTCTTACTTCTTCCAGGAAATCTAGGCTGATTCTCAATTAATCATCATTGTTGTCTTCACTAAAGGCTTCTTTTCTTATGATGGTTACTCCTACTTCAACTAGAATTACTGCCTCAGTGCCATAGGTGAGCCTAAAGGGGGTTTCTCCTGTTGGGGTCCTAGCCACGATTCTGTATGCCCATAAGACATTAGGCAATTCCTCTGGCCAAGCACCCTTGGCTTCCTCTAACCGAGCTTTAACGATCTTTAATAGCGTCAGGTTCATCAATTACGTCTGTCCATTGGCTTATGGATGTCCCGGAAATGAGATTTGGTTCTTGATTCCTAATCCCAAGCAAAAGTCTTTAAAGTATTGGCTGTCGAATTGTCGTCCGTTGTCCAATATGATCATCCGTGGTATCCCGAATCTGCAAATTATGTTCTTCCACATGAAGTTCTGGATCTTTGCCTCCGTGATGGTTGGTAGTGCTTCTGCTGCAACCCACTTTGTAAAGTAATCAATAACTACCAGTAAAAATTTTACCAATCTCTTACCTTGGGGTAGTGGGCCCACAATGTTGATTTCCCACTGGGCAAATGGCCATGGGGAGGTTATTGGCGTCAACCTCTCCGCTGGGATATGCTGAACATTTCCAAACCTTTGGCACTTGTCACAACGCTCGACGAACTCTTTTGCATCCCTCTGCATAGTAGGCCAGAAGTAATCTGTTCTGATGATCTTACTTACCAAGGATCTTGGGCATGTGTGGTCTCTACATATTCCTTCATGAATATCCTCCAGGATGTACTTAGCCTTACTTTCGCCGACGCACTTTAGGTAGGGCATGGAGAAGCCTCTTTTGTATAAGGCATCGTTCAAGATAGTGAACCTGGTTGCTCTCTTCCTGACTTTCCTGGCCTCCTTGACGTCCTGGGAAAGTCGTCCATCTTGAAGAAAAGATAGAATTAGGGTCATCCAACTGCTTTCACTCTGAATTATGAAGGTGTGGATCTCTTCAATACTAGGACGCTTATGGACTTCCATCTTCAAATATGGGCATGTCGATCCTACTTCTGATGATGCCTACTTCGCTATCTCGTCTGCCCCCATATTATGGCTCTTGGAGACCTATATGAACTCTACCCAATCAAATTCTCAAGCTAGATGCCACGTTAGCCTCAGGTATTTCTGTATCCTCTCCTCCTTTGCCTTGTACTCTTCCTTTATTTGTCCCACGACCAGCTTTGAATCACTCTAGAGAAGCAAGTTTTTAGCGCCCAAAGCCTTTTTGACCTTTAGTCCCGTCAGTATTGCTTTGTACTCAGCTTCATTATTGGTGGCAGTAAACATCAATTGCATTCCATACTTGAGCATATCTCCTTCTAGGTGATGATAACAACCCCTACTCCGCCCTTCTTTTAGGCTGATGACCCGTTAGTCTGGATTGTCCATCTCTCTACTTCGTTCAGTGCCTCGTCTTCATCCGGGATTGTGAACTCGGCAATAAAGTCTGCTAGTGCCTGCGCTTTGATAACTGTTCTGGGGTGGTACTCAATGTCGAACTGGCAAAGTTCAATTGCCCATTGGACCATTCTACCTGCAGCCTCAAGCTTGTTCATTGACTTTTTTACGGGTTGATTCGTCATCACCAAGATAGGATTCGCCTGGAAGTATGGGGCAATTTTCGTGAAGCTACAATCAAGGCTAATGCAATCTTCTCGATCCGTGGGTACTTGGCTTCAGCTCATTGGAATGCTTGACTAACATAGTAGACCGAGTTGTGTTCTATTCTCTTCCCAAATTAAGGCTGCACTCACGGTTATGACCAATACTGCTAAGTATAAATATAGGTCTTCCCCTTCTTTTGATGGGCTTAAGAGGGGTGGATTTCTCAAGTAGTGTTTAAGCTCCTGGAAGGCCTTTTCACACTCCTTCATCCAAGTGAAGGCTTGCTTCAGAGTTTTGAAAAAGGGTAGGCATTTGTCAATTGCCTTAGAGACGAACCTGTTGAGTGCTACTATCCTTCCTGTTAGTTTCTGGACTTCTTTCACCGTCTTGGGTGATGCCATCTCCAATATAGCTCGAACCTTTTCTGGGTTTGTTTCTATCCCCCTCTAGGACACCATGAACCTTAAGAACTTCCCAGATGCTACCCCGAAGATGCACTTGCTGGGGCTCAACTTCATTTGGTATTGCCTAAGAGTGGTGAATGTCTCTTCGAGGTCGTCCAGGTGTGCAGATTCTTCCTTGCTCTTGACGAGCATGTCATCTACATACACCTCCATGTTTCTCCTAATTTGCTTGCTAAACATCCTGTTCACTAACTCCAGTAGGTTGTTCCTGATTTTTTAGTCCGAAAGGCATTACCTTGTAGTAGTAAAGTCTTTGGCTTGTGATGAAGGTGGTCTTCTCCTGGTCTTCCTCTAACATCTTGATCTAGTTGTATCATGAGATCGCGTCCATGAATGTAAAGAGCTTGTTTCTTGTCGTGGAATCCACCAGCTGATCTATTCTTGGCAGGGGGAAACTATCTTCCGGGCAAGCCTTGTTTACGTCCATGAAGTCTACACACATCCTCCATTTCCCATTTTCCTTCTTCACCAGGACAACATTGGCCAACCAATCCGAATAATAGACCTCGCGAATGAAGTCCGTTGCCAGCAGTTTGTTTACTTCGTCCATGATTGCCTGGTTTTGTTCAGGAACAAAGACTCATCACCTCTGCTAGACGGGTTTCTTCTCGAGATCTACATTCAGCTAGTGTTGGATGACCTCTGTGAAAATTCAAGGCATATCCTTGTAACTCCATGCGAAAACGTCCAAGTTGCCCTTAAGGAATTGGACTAGTTTCTTCTTCATCTCTTTGCTCAGAGTCGTCCCTATCCTTGTAGTCTTCGCTGGTTCCTCGTCTACCAGCTCCACAGTTTCCTGGGCTTCCACCTTCTCTTCCTCTTTCTCCTCAATCATCCATGTATGGTTTTCCTTTGCAGCTAATACTAGTTAGTAGCATTCCTTAGCCAGTACTTGATCTCCCTTGACTTCGCCTACTCCTTCCTCTGTCGGGAACTTTACCTTCAGGCAAAAGGTGGACATGGCCGCTTTCCAGCAGTTAAGCATAGGCCTTTCAATTATCACGTTGTGAGGAGGGACAGTCTACCACCAGGAAGTCGAGCTGGCGATCAATTATCGAGGGTAAGATCCCACTGTGACCGTCAATGTCACTATGCCTTTGGGATACACTTTATCTCCACTGAAGCTAAAAAGGGGAGACTCAAAAGGCCGCAATCTTTCGAGATCCACCTTCAGTTGTTGAAAAGCAGAGAGATAGATGATGTCTGCAGAGCTACCGTTGTTTATGAGGATTCTCCTGGTGTTAAACCCTTCTATCATGAGCATTATAACTAGGGGGTCATCATGCAGCTGCTTTACCCCTCTAACATCTTCTTCTGAAAATAAGATGTCCTAATCCGTCCTCCTTTCCTTCAGGGGTGGTATCCTATGGATGTTGTTTACCTGCCTTTGTTGTAACTTCTTAAGAGATCTTAACGACCTACCTGTGGATGATCCTCATGTGATCGTCTTTAGCTCCCCTATCGCACTCTATGGACGATGGGACGTGTGGTCCTCGTTCCTCAGAATAGCTTCGTGCTTGTCCTTGTTATCACTTCTGGATCTGCTGGAGTCCCTTTTCTTCACAAATTTCTGCAACTTCCCTTTCCAAATGAGCTCCTCTATCTACTCCTTCAGGTCTCTGCAATCTTCTGTGTAATGGTCGTGATCCTTGTGGAAACAGCAGTACTTCTTCTTGTCGCATACATTAGGTGATGAGTGCAACAACCTTGGCCATTTGGGGTAATGCTCGTCTTTAATCTGCGTCAAAATTTTGTCAACGGGCATAACTAAAGGGGTAAATTTTACCGTCCGAAGGGTTTTATCGTCTCTTCGCTTGTTCCCATCAGTGCCTTGACGATCTCCCCTTTCTCTTTTTCGTCCCCTCCAATCTTCTCCCTTTCCTTTCCTTTCCCTGTGCTTCTCTTCGTCCCTGATTGCTGCTAGGGCATTTTCGGCGTTCATATACTTCTGCGCTTTCAAGAGCATTTTCACCATCGTCCAATGAGGGCTCTTTGCAAGTGCGACCACGAACTCTTTGGAAAGTCTGGCTTTAAAGGTCATCAACTGCACCTTATCATCTACTTCGTCTACCTCTAAGGTTTCCCTAGTGAAACGCTTCACATATGACCTCAAGGTCTCCTTCTCCCCTTGCCTGATGGTGAGCAGGTTAATAGGTGTTCTGCTGGCCTTTTCGAGTGTTGTCCACCTACGAAATGGCGTAAAAAAGAGTTGCCCAACTACTTGAAGTTGTTGATGGACGACGTTGGTAGTTTGGTGAACCACTCCCATGCTGCTCCTTTCAGAGTGGTGGGGAAGGAACGACATAATATCTCGTTATGGGGCTGTTAAAGACCTAGAGTTGTCTTGAAGGTGTTGAGGTGGTCCAAAGGGTCTTTCAGACTGTTGAACGACTCAAGCTATGAGAAACGAAACTTCAAAGGCACTGGGCATTCTAGGACCGCTATTGTGAACGGCAAGTCTATCCTCTTGACCATCCTATCTAAGCACTGATCTGTTTTTTCTCTTATTACACTTCTTAGCTTGTCCATATCCCTTGTCATTTCCCTGAGGAGGTCTGAGTTCGCTCCCTGAGGAGTAGATGGTTATCGGTGGTCACTCCTTCTTTGGTTGTTTCCATCGTTATGCTGGTTAGTCCTAGAACAATTATCTTGCTGAAGCTGCAACCTCATCTCCTGGTTTTGTCTCATAAGCTCCTCCACACTGGTTGTGAGTGTTTGGATTTGCAGGGCTAATGCTGCAGAATCTTAAGGTGTGCTAGACTCTATTTGAACTCTAGAGTTGAATGGGACTACGCTCTCGAACCTAAGTACGAAAATGTCTTCCCCACAGATGGCGCCAAACTGAAGATGCTATGATCGTCAGTCGATAGGTTTGTCCAGATAGGTTAGCACGTACTTCATCTCTATACCTGCAAGGTTGTGAAAGGAATCCTCTTTGAGTGGTCACCGGTGTGGTGCCGGCCACAGAATCTCCGATGATAAAGTCAATGAGTGGAAGCTAAGAAAGATTTTGAGAATTAGGAAATATTAGTGCTACCATGTGTATATATAAAAATTTTAAAAAAAAAAATGTACCTTATCTAGTTCTAAAAGGTCTATATATATATATATATATATCTCCCTTGCTTCTAGCCGTTGTGGCTTTTATTGTGGTTATAGTGCTTCTTTTGTAACGTCTCTAGGCTCATTAATGTGGGTTTTGAAGAGGTTCCAACGGTCTGACAGCTAGTTTGTAACTGTCCAAGATATTGAATTTCTTCTTAATGGTTTACCTTCCTTCGTCCACGAGGTTGAGGAGTAGACGATGGTGCTTGACGGGTTTTTCTGGGCAAGGAGGTTCGTTGGACCTATCAATGTCCATTCTCTTCCATACATAGAGAAATTTTAGTGTCACAAAAAAATCACAACTTTTGCTAGCATTTATCTCATAAATAAATGTTGATAATTCGCTTAAATTTAATGATTTGTGGCAAAAATTGTGATTTTTTTTTTTTTTTTTTTTTTTGGGTAAGCACTATCATTTCTCCCATAAAAAAAAAAATGTTGATAACTTGCTTAAATTTCCACTTGATAGGGGACCCGCTGCTGTGGACCGCATCTGATTTAAATATAAGTAGCACGTCTTATCAAATTACGATAGCTTATATATAAGCACAAGTACTTATGTAATAATCTTCTTGTCAATAATATTATAAGTACAACCGCCAAGTCCCAAGTCCCAACCCAAACTAAAAACAAACTAACAAACAAAGAAAAGAAAAAAGTTTCGCGCTCTCAAAGCTGGCAGTTAAATCTACAAGCTTTCAATCTTTTTTTCTGTGCTCTTAAAATCGCTTGATTTTGATCACTCAGAAATTTTTTCTTGATTTCTTCCAGGTATGCTTTCAGAAGCCAAATTTGCTTTTGTTTGCTTCTTTCTTTGGTTTTGCTCAATACCCATCATTTGTTTGCTACAAGTTCACTCTTAGTTTATCAGAATCATGATTTCTTGATTAATTCACTAACATTTTTTGTTTTAAAGTTTTTTGAGTTCTGCAAGTTGTTTCTTGATGTTTTTGTCACTTGTTTGAACTTTTTCTTGAATGAATTCGGTGCTAGTTATGGCCAAGAAGGTTCATTTACAATTGTTGATCAGATACCAACCCTTTGTGGCTTTGTTTTGATTGCATTTAGCCTAGTAAAATAATCTGAGGCTTTGTTCTCTGAAAGTCATAACTTTTATTAGTAAGTACAGGTGAACACAATTAGTGCTAGAGCATTGCACTAACATTTTTAACTCAATTATTTAGTTGTGCTTTCAGATTCAGAAGCCAAATTTGCCTTTTTCTTTCTTTCTTTCTTTGATTTTGTTTAATAACCATCATTTGTTTGCTACAAGTTCGCTCTTAGTTCTTCAGAATCCTGATTTCTTGATTGTTTCATTAGCATTTTCTTGATTTTTGCTCACTTTGCTTGAACTTTTTCTTGAATGAATTCGGTGTTAGTTATGGCCAAGAAGGTTCATTTTCAATTGATGAAGACACCAACCCCTTGTTTGATTGCATTAAGCCTAGTAAAATAGTCTCAGGCTTTGGGGTTTTTTGTTTTTGTTGTGGTTTTATTCTCAGAAAGTCATAACTTTTATCAGTAAGTACTGGTGAACACAATTGGTGTTAGAGCATTGCACTAACATTTAGCTTATTTAGTTGTTCTTTTAGACAATAATAGGTCTTGAATGTCTTTATTTGATAGTAATCTCAAAGGGTTAATTTTGGCTGGTTTTGGTTTATGCATGAGTGCATAACCAAGAACCATATACTCAGTTTAGTTTCTGAAAAAACGAAGGAAAAGAAAGATATTGACCACCCTTTTTGAAGTGATAATGAAAACAACTCTTTTTGAAGTGAAAATCTTTGCATGCGCCAATTGACAACCCTTCCACAAAAAACCAAATCGAGAAAGATATTCATATTCTTTTGAAAAAAATCCTGTATGGTTCAAAACCACAATATGATCAACTTAGCTGTTTCAAAAAAGTATCTTTCAAATCTGCAATTATTCTGGTGATGATACTAATGTAGAGATGTGTTTAGAAATTAAGACAGTCCCTAAATTTTCTACGTGCTCTAGAAAGAATTGAATCCTTTGCTTGGTGACCAAAAAAATGAAGGATAAAAGTGAAAAATGTATACAGTATGGATCTTTTGCCTTTTGTTGTTTGTTTTCTGATCAAAGACTTGAATTGTTAATTATTTTATTTCCCATGTTTCTACAGCCAAACCGTGGCTAACATTTTGTTCTTTTTATAGATAATTGATCCCAAATAAGATAAAACCTTAACAGAGGGCTCTGTTTGAATCAGATTGAATATTTTTTACTTTAATTGGTTCATTATTTGTGCTTTTTGCTAAGGAAGTAGCGGAAAAAGAATTCCTTTCTCTTTTGCTTTTTCATCTTTCTGTTTTTTACCTTAAATTTTTTAAGCACCATAATGGAGCCAGATTTTACTTTTTAAAGACATGGTGTTCAAACAGATTTGTACTTTATTTGTGGAAATCACCTATGGATTCATTTGGTGGTACTTGGAGGTTTTTGAGGCAAAAAATGGGCTTTCTGGGAATGTCTACACTAAATGAAGAGCTTGTCTTCTTAGTCTTGCAGTTTTTGAAAGAGCGAGGTTATAATGAAACTGCACATACGTATGCTCTCTCTCTCTCTCTCTCTCTCTCTCATGCACACAACTGTGTTCACACCCCCATCAAAAACTCAGTAAATTGTTTGTTGTTTAATGTATAGACTTGAGCGTGAAAGTGGATTTTACTTCGACATGAAATATTTGGAGGATATGGTGCTTAGGGGGAAATGGGATGAGACTGAGATGTATCTTTCTGGTTTCACACATTTCAGCTGCAATACTATCTCCGATGTTTGTTTATGGATCAGGGCGCAGGAATATTTTGAGGCAATTGAAAAGTAAGCTTGACATATTCATCCCCCTTTTTTTTGGTTCTTATATACTATGTTCGGAAGCTTGTGTCTACATGAAGTTTGTTGATTCTTTTACAGCAATGATAGTGACAAGGCTTCAGGTATACTCATGAACAATTTGAAGGTTCTTGCCTCGCGTCGTAAGGGCCTGTTTGAGTCAATGGAACAACTTTTTAAATCTGAAAATAAAAAGTATGACTTAATCACTAACATTGATTTTAGATTTGGTAACTATAGATGCTCAGATGAGTTTTATCTCATTGTGCGGCTATGACAGGGAACATATATTGTATTCTCAATATAAGGGTACAGAGGTTGGAAGGACACTGACAATGGATCATGTCAAGAAAGATATTGGGGCAGATTCTCTTCTCAGTGGCAAACTGAAGTTTCCTATCAACCAAAGTAACAGGTTATCCAATCTCATTATACAAAGGTAATATTTACTAATACATTTTTTAAAAATTTTATATGGGGGAAAAATGGAAATTGGATTAAAATTTAAAAGTGACTTATTTTTATAGATAATTTGGATAGACCTGTTCAGCTTCTTGGATACCTGAATGCTCTTCATAACTTATTTTTATAGTTTATGGTTCATTGGGAGAGAACTGATTTTAGTATGTGAATTAACAGCTGGAAATGGCAGCATCGACACTGTATACATCCAAATCCAATTATAAATACCCTTTTTGTGGATCATGTTTGTCAACCACAATACAACTTGTCAATCGCCCAACCAGCTGTGAAGAAATCAATTGTAAGATCTGTGCAGAAAGCTGAAATTTTTCCCTAAGTATTCCTCGTTTATTACTGCTAGATTCTTGTACAGTTCTGACCAGAACAGCTGAATTTTCTTTATAGTCTTTTTGTTCTTCTAAGAATACTCAAAAAATTTATGTTTTAGTCTTTTTAAAGCCACACACACACACACACATATATATACAGGATTGAACTCTTGCATTTTGCTTCTGGATGAGGTTTGAACACTGAGATGTGACTTTTAAGTTCATATTTATATATGTTTGTGTAGGCAACATCACTTGTCACTTATCCTGGTCAAAGTCACATCTCAGTGCCCATACCAGATGACATTCCCAAGACTCTTGCAAGGACACTGAACGAGGAATCATCTCCAATGAGCATGGATTTTCATCCTGTTTTGCAAACTCTTCTGCTAGGTTGACTTATACGAAATTTTATTTCCAATTGTGATACTCTGCACATATGGTGTATTTGAGCAAACTGTCTTCTAAGAAGGAATTTATTTATATGGAGTACTTGCTTTTCCAGTTGGAACATGTGCTGGAAGCATAGGGCTGTGGAATGTAAGTTCTGGGAAAAAATTTCTTTCAGTAAATTTTAAGGTTTTGGATATTGGAGCGTGCTCAACAACATTCAAGGTATGTTCCTTTCCAGACTATAATATTGTAATAGCATATTGTTATCATGATCTAAAATCTGAATTGATGTCAACTACATTTAGGAAGCTCTACTGGAAAATCCACTCGTTTCTGTCAATCGTATCATGTGGAGTCCTGATGGTTTGTTCTTTGGTAAGTGCATGGATGTTGGAATGCTCCAGTGGTACTGACAGCCACTGATTTTTATTTTTTTTTTCCTTTTTGATGATTTCAAGTATCATTACTGTTTGTTTGATCAGGGGTTGCATATTCAAAGCATATTCTGCAAGTATTTTCTTATTCTGGTGGACATAAAGTGTGGCTGAAATTGGAGGTTATTTTATAACAAAAAAGAAAAGTGGTCTACTCATGAGCTACTTGGTTTAAATATTTATTTTAAATATAATATATAATTTTCCTCTTTCAGACTGATGCTCATGTTGGTAACGTAAATGATCTCGCATTCACTGTCCATCACAGGCAACTGTTGGTCATAACCTGTGGAAGTGACAATAAAACTAAGGTTGGTTCATTATGCCAGATTATATATATATATATATATATATATATACTTATATCTTATAGAGAGACTGACATGTTCATTACTATCTGTGTAAGGTGTGGGATGTGCATGATGGTACCAATGTTTTTACTATTGGTGATCATGGTGCTGCTGTGTATTCTGTCTGTCCTCATACCAAGAAAGTTTTTCATGTAAGGTTTTACTGATTGTGGTAATATAATTTTTTTTTTTTTAAATGTACTTTTGGTTTCTTGCCAATTATGTAACTCTGATTGTGCTTTAATGCCTTAGTATGTCTTCTCAACATTCGTGGATGGCAAAATGAAGGGATGGCTATATGATAATGATAATAATTTTGTGATAGCTGTATTTGATTATGATACGCCTGGTCTTGGATGCACAAAACTGGCTTACAGTACTGATGGTCAAAGGTTTGATCTGTTAGAGTTGCCCTTTCACTGAACTATTTTGTGTCCAATTCATATTTTTAGGGGAAATTAATGTTGCTGTCATGGAATACTTTGCTAGGTTGTTTTCATGTGGGACCAATATAAATGGACAGTCCTTCCTTGTTGAATGGGATGAAAGTGAAGGAACGATAAAGAGAACTTACCAAGGACTTACTCAAAATTCCTTTTCTGTTGTGCATTTCGATACAACCAAGAACCAGTTTTTAGCAGCCGGTGACAATCACATTATTAAATTTTGGGATATGGACAAAGTTGAGCTTCTGGGAGCTATTGATGTGAAGGGAGGCCTGCCTGTAAGTTTCTCACTAGTGTACTGAATTGATTTTTAGATGTTAACTCATTTAAGGGACGTTGATGATGGAAGTCTTGGTTATCTGCTGTGTTTTTATAGTTAAAAGTTTTAGTGATAGCTTTAAATTTTTTTTTTAAATAAGTGAGTTCTGGCCCCAAGGGAGAGGGTATAAGAGATTTGAACAAGTGAACTCCACTTCTTGAGGCATGGTCCCAACCAATTGTTCTACCCCTTGGGGTTATTAAGTCTAATTAAATGTGCTAAACAAGAATACTGGTGATCTAAACTGTTCTACATCTATCTGAGATTTAGGAAAAACCACATATTCGCTTCAACAAGGAGGGAACATTATTGGCTATTTCTGCAAATGAAAACAGAATCAAGATCTTGGCAACAGATTGTGGTCTTCAGTTGTTGCAAACTCCTGAAAATGGTGCTGGAGTGCCTCTCAGGTTCTCTTTGAAACTCCTGAAAAAATACTATACATGCCTACAATAGTATGAAAAAACTTTACTATTATGAGACTCTTTCGGTTAAGATGTTTGCTTGTTGCTCTTCAGTCTTCATAAATGAAGATTTGACAATGCCGTCATTTAGCTTCTCCTTGATGAAATGTATGTCAAACTCAACATGTTTAGCTGTATCATGTTGTAGAGGATTGTGAGCAATATGATTATATGAATACTTGTCTTCTTGTCACTATATAATCTCAAAGTTTCTAGCATGTTCAGCTCCAATTCTTTCAATTTCATCTACACCCAAAGAAGTTAACATACCATGACCCATTACATAAAATTCAGCCTCTGCATTGGACTTGGTCACAACTGCCTGTTATAGTACCTGCCCAATTTGCATTTGTATAGAATTCTATTCATAAGTAGCCGTGATTAGAGCAGCATCCATATGAGATATTGTAGACTACATCCATGTAAGATCTTTGACAAATAGATTATTTTAAATGTTGAAGAATATGATAAACAACATCCATAATTCCATATGAGATACTTAAGGCATGTATGAACTGGCTAACCACACTAACAAAATAAGCAATATTTGAGCCTGTGTGAGATAGATAAATCAATCTCCCAAGTAAGTGTTGATATCTCCCTTTATCAACCAATACACCCTCTAGATCTTCATATAGTGTATGATTTTGCTCTAGTGGGATATCACAGGCCTTACAGCCTAGTATTCCTATTTTTCCTATGAGATTAAGGTCATAATTCAATTGGAATATAAATAGACCTTGCTTGAACCTTGCTACTTCAATAACTAGAAAATATTTCAATTCTCCAATGTCCTTTATTTCAATTCACTAGCTTAATATCCTTTCAATCATTTACTTAGTATCATCGCCTGTTAATACTACATCATTGATATAAATAGAAAGAGCTGTCATTAACCAAATTCAATTCATCGATATATTGAATTTTGGTTTACACAAAACAAAACATGTTGGATTATAGCTTTATTGATAGAACTCAGGGCTTTACTGTAGTTTTGTGATCATGTTTGTGTGCTAGGTGAACCTTATACAAAAACTTAAATCTCATGTCCTTTAGAAATTAGGACGGTTTACCACTCTCAAGAGTGATCTAGAGAATAGAAATGTGCCCATATGTGGAGTGCATGCAAGCCATTTGTTTTCTTATAAATAAATGTACCAAGTTTGATAATGTCTATTAAATGTATGCACTCGGGAACACTATATTATTTTTCTTTTTTCTCTTTTCTTTACATATCGTATTTAAATTTAACAGTTTATTTTGTTTATCAGTTCAGAATATATTGTAAAATTATTGGTTCACATTATGAACATTTAATCCAACTTATTCCATATAATTCTTTAGTAACTAGTTTATTTGTAATCATGAAAATGTTTTTCTTAAAACACATTCCAGGTGAAAATTTTCATTTCATCATACTTCAAGCTTTTTAACTCCTAAATGTTTCATTCCCCTCCCAACTATCAAAATTATCAACAATAAAAATAATGTTAATTTTTTTGTGATATCTAGTTGCAATATTTTATTTCCTTAAATTTATTATCAACTCAAATTATTGTAAGTGGTAGATCTTAACTCTTAATATGTTCCCAAATTTATCCTCTAGCCTATGTTTACAACTGACCTATGATCTTGAACCAGACACTAATCATATATTTTGATGTGCAGTTACATTGTTTACCCGCTTGCTATGGCTGCATATCCACAAAATCCAACCCAGTTATAAAGTTGGCCGAGTTAAGGAGATAGGGAAAGGAAGAGAAGGAAACGTGACTAGCACTAAATTGGGTATATTCTTAGCCACCTTTCTTTCTACTCTCTTTCTTGACCAAATATTAAAACATACCTAAAGAATGTACTTGTGTAGATAAATGGACTTACATACACTTACTAGTTAGCTATGATCCCCAGATAATATACCAGCTGTGAAACCTGGGCATTTATATCTATAGATATTAAGCATCGATGAGCATGTCCATCATCTTATAGTTCTTTGCTTTCTTTCACAGATCAATTGCATGGTATTGCCTTGAGATACTTACAGCTTAATTGTATCTGTTTTCCCTAAATAATGGACTCATGTTATCTTTATAATATCCACTTGAAAGTACAAATATTTAAAACGGACACCTTAGTTTAAAATTTTTATAAAAAAAAAAATGCTAAAAATACTATAAATTTTACTACACAAAACTTACAAACTTACTACATAAATTTTACTTATACAACTATTTGATAGTTACAAAGACATCTACACATGAAACTCTTGATGGAATACTAGGGGCCTAATGAACTGATAGAAAACTTTTGATGGAATACTCTTTGGACCATCCACAACCATTCCTTGATCCAAGGACCAGCACCACCACCTTGGTTGTCTCAGATTCTTATCTTGCAACACCCTACTAAATACTAATCGAGGGTGGTTTTTTTTTTTTTTTTTTTTTTTTTTTTTGGTAATTGTTTATGCAGGGGCTAGAACCCCTGAGTTGAAGGTCACTAGACTTGACCAGGTACCACTTGGGCCAGTAGGCCCGGTGGTAAATACTAATCGAAGTTACAATAACGTTGATGGTACAAGCTGATTATCATAATTGAGCTACACTAGCTCCCATCATCATTTAGCTACACTAAGCTCCTATTATCATTTCCGCCCCCACCATCAGTACAACACCCCCACAACCATGACTACAAAGCACACCGTCATCATACCATCACAATCTAAAAAGTCAGTCTTCTTTCATGGCAATAGCCAGAGCAAATCAAACATCATGCATGCCCCGTTATTAATTTGAGCCCGAGTGGATTGCCACCTCAATGAGAATATATAAAGAAAATAAATAAAAATAACAGTCTAACTCAATGCATCAAGTGCTACAAAAGACAGAAATCAGTAGGCAGAGTGATCCGTTATTAGTATTAAACATATAAACAGGGAAAAGAGTACCATCAATCAGCAGTTCTTGCAAGTGATTAAGTTAAATATTACAGCCAATTTAAAGAAATTAAATTTCTGAATATATAGTAAGTTGGCAACAATTAAGCTTCAAGCATCCACCTTCCCTGCTGCAGATGCATAACTTACACTACTGTCTCTCGTACTTTTGCATTGACTTGACTGTTCATACCGTAGAAATTTGATCTTTATCTTTGTTGAGCAGTTCCTCAGCATCTGATGAATTTGATAGATAGTAAAATATTAGAATTTGTTTGTTGCAGTGAAGTGAAAGAAGTAAAACATTAATTGCAACAAATACATACAGTCAAAGAAACCATGAATATAAAACAAAGATCAAGAAAATTTACTCTTGGCTATATAGGAAAATCAGTTGAACTCTCTAACAAGATGATCAAACATTTCAGAATACCAAAAAAAAAAATGCCACTAAAAATGGTTCCAAGCTTCATTCATCAAACCATTTGGAAACTTCTCAAAAAAATTGATGCACTTACATGGAGGAAAACACTAATGGGATGGCGTCCACAAATGGTGTTGTCATATTCTGACAGATATTGTTTGAATGCATCTGGATCTCCTGTTTCAATTATATCCATGCCCATCCTATCCAAGGCCTCAATAGATTTGTATATAGCCCCATGTTTCTTGTCATAATGCATGTAATTGAACCTGACACAGATAGACAAGTCAAGATATGTAAAGATAATTACGTGCAATTTAGCCGATGAAGCAGGCTAAAGGAAAATCAGCTCTAACTTCATGCACTTATTCATTAAGCATGTCCGTTAAGATGAGAACCACTACAATACGTACCCAGAAAATAATATCTAAATAAAATGTACCCCTCTTCTGTTTTCATTATTTCAAAAACCAAATCTAACATTAACTCTAACATTCATATTATAAATTAAGAACACATATAATAAATGAACAACCTCACTTCAACGAGGCATTTTACAAGAGTTAAACTAATTATCTCACAAGTACAACAATGCCAATATAATGATGCAATGGTAAATCCCAGATATGAGCTACACTGGCATGAAAAAAGGTTCACACAGCTTGTTGAGTTGAGATTCTTAAATATAGTCACATTTCCTTGCAAGGCAGAGAGAGAGAGAGAGAGTGAACAAGGCCCAAGATATGTTTCTCAAAAAAAATAATAATAATAAATAAAAAACATGATATACACATGAAATTCATCATAAAAGTGTGTGTGTGTGTGTGTGTGTGTGTGTGTGTGTGCATGCAGATTTATATGCATGTCTAAGGCCTAAGGGTAGCAATTCAAGAAGTAACTAAATCAAAAACATTTACTCACAAACTATCATGTAGGCTAAAGGAGCAAATATGTTAGTAAACTTGTGAACAAAACATACCGAGAACCCCAATGACAAAAATCAGAGGACACAGAAAAGAAATTATTTGGATCGTCCACATATTTGGCAAGCAACTGTCCATACAGGGCTTCATTTTCAGCATTAAGAGCACCGACCAAAATAGGTACAACTTTTACCGGGTGCCTGTGGGTATCACCTAAAGTGAGCTTCAAGAAAGAAGATTGGAAAATAGAAGTTTTATATATATATATATAATGATGAATTTACCCCTCGAATACTTTAGCAAGATATGGCAAGTGCATTTCCATGCTATGTTCGGCTTCATCAACACGAATATCCATCAGTTCAAATTTTCCAGTAGCTTTTAGCTCCTCAATGACTGATAGATGAAAACAAATATTCATTTCATAAAACAAAAATCATAAATGAATAACAAGAATATGATAATGAAAAGATAAAATTCAAACAAAATTGAACTATTCAAAAACTCATTAAACAAAGTGTGTGTGTGTGTGTGTTGGCTACCAGGGGTAACCCCCCCAAATTTAAAAATGAGCAAAAGAATACCTTCCAAATCAATAGGTAGGTCCCCAATGGGTGTCTTGTAAACTGTGGCTGTTGAAAGAGCACATTTTGGTGTGTAATAGTGATGAGATGGACCAAGAAGAAATACCCGAGAACTGAAACTCTAAATAACCTCATATTAGCAACTAAATGGGCAGAAAACTAATTAACCTTTTTGAATAATAATCATAGTGTATAATTAATGATTACATGATCTCTCAACTTGTTAAGATACAGGTTTTTAGACAGGTAGTGAACATTAATGTTATGTACAGCTAAAGCAAAACAATAGGAGCAAAGAGGGGAAGGGGATGAGCAAGAAGAAAGCACACATGTTTGTCGGATCAATGTTTCCAAATGCATAGGCAGCAGCTCGACCTGAATATGAGTAACCTGCATGCCTGTGGGTCCAGTATTACAAAAAAAGTTATGAAATACAATAGGAAATGTTATTAATTTTTTATAAACACAGCATCAGAGGTCCATGATAACTTACGGAGCAATCACAGCTCGTACATCAGAAGATTTGCTCAGGCCAGATGCCCCCAGCCATCCTTCAAGCTCTTCTGCTAATTTCCTAGCTGAGAAAGGGAAAGAAATAATATCAGAAGCACTTTCCAGATCATTTATAAAAATGTTTGATATCTTCCAGCACATACAAGAATGCATTTGTGCTCCTTTATGATGAACATGAATAACTTTCAGAACATGTGTGTAATGTAATGAATAAACTTTTAGAACATATTTAAACTTATGTAAAGGTAAATGCATGCACAAACTATTCTTCGTAGTGTAATATTTCAACATCTACTAATCTACGTTTCTGCATATGCAACAGTAGAAAAGCATTCATTTTGTCATGGTTAGCTGCTGCATACAAATTATCAAAATTATTTACACAGGATTCTTTTAAATTTCCTTTTCAAAAAAAAAAAAAAAAAATCAATAGTTGGTGGAGGGAGGATTTGAACCCTAGACATCCCAATTGGAAACACTAGAAGATGCTAGTTGAGCTTCAAGGCTCTTGGCACACAAGATTCTTTTAATGATAATATCAGGAGGTTCAGTACAATAAAGTGAAATTATCTACTGTGAGATGAAGTGTTCAACTGTAAGATAATTTTAATAGCAAATAAGCCATTGAGCTCCATCTCAAACAACACCTCATTCCCTTGTAAGAGTAAGGTGTAGGGTGAGGTCGTGGGTTCAAAGCGCACCAAGCAGATGTGCAAGTTAGCTAAAATAAGAAATAGAAATAAATAAACAATGGAGGCTACCACGCATTTACATATATAACACAAATTAACATTAATTTTCCTGCATTCAGTCCTATAGTTTACATCAAGGATGTTTACAGTTGAATTAGGAAAATTACATGCACCCAAAAAATATAAAATAAAAAGTAGGGAAATTTCACATTCTTATCAATAAGACAGTACTTCTAACACTAGTGTTGCAATGAATCGTTACCACTTTATGATTTCTGGGTTTCTTCCACTTAAGCTAATAGATTGCTAGGATAGGTTTCTTCAATAGCTGGAGCTCATTGTTGCTAGAATTTTAAAATACTCATGAAAAATATATTGCAATGACCTCTTTGAAAGTTTATTAACATTAAACTGTAAAGTCAGCAGTCACAACTTGAAATTTTTGCTTGAAAAGCATGAATAGAGATAATCTTCTTTTTCACTCAAATTTTCTCGAATCAAACATAGCTTTGCAATTTCGAACCAAATCCAGACCCCTTTCAAAAACCCTCTTCAGCCAAATCAAAATTTTCCTAACAAGGCTCTCCACTCTACTAGCTCCAAGTCAAACACACCAAAAAATTAAAAAAAAAAAAAAATCTTTTTTCAATAAATCAATCCCAAATTCAACGACATTACAGTATAACCCCAAAACCCAGTAGTAATCTTCCAATGCAAATAACAACATACACAAATCAAAGCACAATCAAACTAATAGACCTCTATGCATGCAAAAGAAACACAAAAGAACAAACAAACAAACAGAAAAAATAAATAAAAATAAAAAAAGAGGCAACTTTTTGTGTTTGGTTTTGTTTGGGGAAGTTAATGAAAATTGGGACTTACGATTGTCAGTGTACCATGAACCAGCATGAGATGCTCTCCTAACTTTCTCCATGTTTGATGATGTCGATGAAGATGATGATTAAAAATAAAAAAATAAAAAAACAATTTGGGATCTGATGGAAAAAAATCAAAACCCTGAATTCTTATATATATATATATATATATATGTTGAGAGAGAATAGAATGGAATAGTAGTAGAAGTATAATTGATTGAGAAGATTGGAAGAGAGAGAGAAGTAGAAAGGGAAGGAGTGTAGAAGAAAGCCCACTTTGATTCGATTTCTGTTCAACTTGAGCAAACCCAGTGCTCTCCAACTTTTTTGTGTTTTTTCACTCTCTTTTGGGTTATTATCTCCTGCGATTATTTGCAGAGACTGGACGTTTTCCGTGTTTTTCTCTTGTCCGTTGGATTATGTTAGCTCGCCTATTATTTCTCACAAATGAATAGCTTTTTTTCTTCTTTTTTTTTCTTTTTTTTTTTTTTTAAGTTATAATATGATAAAGTTTAGGCACAATAAAATCCCAAAATATTCACAACACCCTTGTTTGTGTTGTTGTGGGACAATTCATCTAAAAGAAAAAGAGTTGCGGTGGATCTCTATATTATGTTTATGGTTAATATATTATTTTGGTTTCTAATCTTTATAAAATAAAAATTAAAAGTTCATCCCTAAACTTTTAAAATAAATATCATTTTTTATCCCTAAATTATTTTAAAATTCCCTTTTTTGTCCTTATTTTTGTAGCTTAAGATGAAAAAAGATTTTTCTTTTAAAATAAATTTAGGGACAAAAACCAAATTTTTGATAAAATTTAGAAACCAAAATAATATTTTATCCTATTTTTATATTTTACCTCATTTTATTTTAACTTTTGATGAGCAAACAACTTAACTTATTGTGAAAATGTCGTGAGATTTTGTTATGTTCATAAAAGATTTTTTTTTTTTTTTTTTTGGGAGATATTGGTAGAAATATTAATATTAGTAAACAAAATATAGGTACAAGTATAAGGAAAAAAAATACATTATAGTATAAACTAGGAGACATCTAAACTCTTTGAGATAAAGTTACAAATTGAATGTTACAAAAATTGAGAAAAGAAATCAAATACAATTTTAGAAATTGACTTGTTTGGTAAGGCAACTCAAACAACAGTTTTCAATACTTAAACACTAAAAATTGTGAGCCCAAAAAAAAAAAATAAATAAAATAACGCGTTTGGTAAGAGATTTTTTGTAATAGTGTTTGAGTTATGTTTTTCATTTTAAGGTGTTTAAACACTAAATTTGGAAAACTCTTCTTACTTACTAGTTTTCAATTTTCAAATAATATTGTTCAATAACACTTTTATAAATAAGTAAAAAACAGTAAGTCTCACTGATTAGACTATATGTCATCACTTTTTAAAAAACACACATACCTAACACACAATAATGTTTTTTTTTCACTTTTGAAATAGGCATTATTAGAAATATAATACCAAACATATTTTTTTGCATTATGAGTACTTTAAAAAAAAAAAAAGTGTTTTCACAACACTTTTTGCAACCACAGTTTTCATATCATTTTGAACAATAATACTCAAACACCTCTACCAATCAGGCCCTTAAATAACCCATGTTCTACACAATCCACCTCAAAGCCACCAACTAATCACGGAAACAACAGACTTAGGAGAGAAAAACCACCCTGTGACAGGCAAGAGTAGGAAACCATCATGTGTTAGAGTTTCTTCAGCTTTAAGATCCAACCATTAGGTGCAGAGGAGCTTTAGCAATTACATCAGTTGATGTATAATTGTGCAAAATGGAAAAAGGGGCTAATTTTACACAATTTAAGCAAAAAAAACACCCACATCAGTGGGTGTAAAATTGTGCATTTATGCACAATTGTTACAGTAACCATGCATGTAGCATATGCATTTAATATTTTATTAGTTTTTCTCTCTCTCGTCGCTGCTCTCACTCTCACTCTCACCTGACTCTTTCCTTCTCTCTACTCTCACCTCACCTCACTCCCCCTTTTCCTCATTTGCTCTCACTCTCACCACTGTCGCCGGTCAAACCGTGCCTTCACTGCCGCCGATTCTGAGCTTCATCACCTTTTCACCAATTTTCTTTGTCAGTGTCGGGATTCTTAGATTCTGGTCGAAACCCACTGAAGCAACATGACGATGCGATGAACGACGTGATGAACGAGTGCTTCGCCGATCAACCTTCGCAGCCACAGCAAAGAAGGATCAACCTTCGGAACCCACTGAAGCAACAAGGCGATGAACGACGTGATGAACGAGTGCTTCGTCGGAGCTAAAATCTTAAGGTTTGTGTGGTGGTGGTTTGGGTCAGTGAGAGAGAGAGAGAGAGTTGTTCTAAAGGAGATGGGTTTGGGTTTCGATGCTTTCAGATTAGGTCTGTGAGAGAAAAGCGTTGAGGGAGAGAATAATAAAAAATGGTAAAAGAATGAATATTTTATTGAATAAATGTGTAGAATAGATAAACTAATACAGGTGTTTTGTAAAAATGAGTGTGTATAATAGAAAAAATAGCTTTTATTGTGCAAAATAGAAGGCAAATTTGCATCAACTGATGTAATTGCTCATCCAAACCAATCCATGCTAGGGGCATTTGGGGTCAACTTGAGTCCCAACCCATTAAAGGAATGGTGAAAAACGGTAAAGGACCCACAAAAGGGACAAAAAAAAAATCTTACTAACGTGGCAAATAGAGGTTCACACTGGATCAAAACTCTTCTAGACTTCTGGTATTATTTACATAGACACTTTCATTCTTCATCTACTTTGCTAACCCTGTTTTTTTTTTTTTTTTTCATGCTCTAGGGAAGGTGTAAAGAGTTGTTTGAGTACTCGACTATTCTCGAAGTATTTGAAGTTCCTCATCCGGGCATCACACACACATGTAATTAGAACAAGTAATCCCTTCAAGGTGGTCTAAAGATGATTAACCCAAGACCATTAATAACCACTTTGCCAGCTCCTTGGAATACCATGTCGATCTTATTTTTTCCTTTATCTTCTCTTGGTATCATTCACTATGTGTAGTATCATAGGCTCTCCAATTAAATTCAATAATGTGATTACATTGATCAATGAACCACATTACATTTATCAATGAACTACATTATCCATTTTTCTTTTTCCTTTTAAGAATATCATAATTGAATTTAATTGTCCATCATTGAACCCAAAAAAAATTATCCTTGAAAATTTTTCATTTTTTTATACATTGGTCCATACGGCCCTTATGGTGGTCCTACTATGGTTAAATTGCACTTCCCAAAAAAATAAAAATAAAAATAGGTCATATAAGTTCGACTCCCATGATGGTTGCACAATTTTAAACTTCTTCAGCTATCAAGCATTCAAGCTATTGCTACAATTCTAAGACCTCAACAAAAACGGAGTTTGAATTCAATTTTGATAAGGACAAAGTTTAGCTATCAAGCATTCAACTTTACTTAAGTATCTTTTTATTGGAGGTGATTCATCCATGCTTGCAAAATTTCTAGAAAATTAAAAATCAATAGGTATGTCATCAATAAATTGTTTAAATTGCAAGTTTTTGTAATTCAAAATTACGTATAAAATATAAGTTTATAAATCATATAATAAATAATATTTAATTAACACAAAATTTGACATGCATATTTAGAGCGTAAAGAACATGTAATTCAACAGTTAGATTTTCAAAATATATAGTAATATTTATTTTATTGAGTAGGGTTGTAACCTTAGATTACAACCAATTTTGTAGCTAAATTTTGTCCTTTTGGTGATAGAGTGTTTGCTTCTACTTCTTCATGCCATACCCTCTATTATTTTTATTTTTTTCAGATATTAAAATTGAAATGAACCTAATCCCTTGGTTTTTCTTGAAAAAGAACATTGTAGAAAGAAGGATTTTAAGAATCACAGACCAAAACTTTTTTTTTTTTTTGAAGTGATGAAGGGAGATTCAAATTATTATTGTCTCCATTTAAAAACACCAATTAACTCTATTTAGCTGCAAGTCTCTGTTTAAAAACACTAATTAACACTATTTAGCTAGAGTTCCATTGTAGGTGTGCCATATGCCAAATTTTTGGCATTTGGCAAACCAAACCCCAAAATATGAGCCTCATGAGGTGTTTCAAATGCCAAAAATTTTGGCACACCGCTACAGTACTGTCTCAAATATGAGACGGTACAGATAGCAATTGCAAAATTTATATTCTTGTTTTATTGCATTTTTCTCTCTCCTCATCACAAATATCTCTCTCTCTCCGTCTTCTCATCTCTGTCTTCTCTATTCCTCTCCCACAACACGCCGATCACCAAAGGCCACCACTCGATGCCGTCAATCATCTGTCTTCTCTATTCCGCTTCGGGTTCTTTTTTTTTTTTTTTTTTCCTTTTTTCTTTTTTCCGTTCACTTTTTTTGACTGTGGTTTGATGGGTGGGTTCAGATGGCCGATCTCTCAAATCGCCGATCTCTGATGTTGATCTTTGTGTTTTTTGTTGTTTTTGTTTTTCTGTGGTGGTGGTTTTGGTGTTCTGCTGTGGTCGTTCTAGTGTGAGACGATGGTGGGGTGGGATGTGGGGTGTTGATTGGGTGGGTGGGTTGACGGTGAGTGGGTTAGCGGCGATAGTGGGTGGGTTTATGGGATGCGGTTGGGTTGTGTTTTTGTTGTTGTTTTGGTTTTTCTGTGGTAGTGGTTTTGGTGTTCTACTATGGGGGTTCTGGTGTGAGACAGTGGTGGGTGGGATGTGAGTGGGGCATTGATGGTTTCTGGCAATAGGGGTGGGGTGGTTGGTTTTTTTATTTTGTATTTTTATATATTATTGGTTTTTTTAATGTTATTTTAATATTGGTATATATTATTTTAATGTATAGAATTGAAAAATAGAAGATGTGATAAATGGTGTGTTAAAATAATAAAGTATGCTTTTGGTGTGTCAAAATGACATTTTTTATTAGAGAGCTAATGGTGATGCTCTAAGGCTCATGACAAATTAGAAGCCAAAGCCCATTGCCAAGCTCGTGAGTTAACGTATCTGCAGTTCTCCTTACCAATAATAGTTAATATATGCCATCCTGAGTCAGCTTCCTTGCTAGTTATGGCCTCTACCACCATTGTTGTTTCCCTGATGTTCTTGTCTTGCTAGTTTCAAAGACCACTTCATCGCTTGGGCTTCTTCCATTTCCACTGAGCTAAAATTATTTCTTTTTGCCCACTCCTTGATTCATTTGGCATGTTGGTCTGTTGCTATGATAGTCAAGAAGCAATGATTGTTTTTCACAGCTGCATACACATTGATTTTGATGGTATCAACATTTGGAGGGAGCCATCTCTCGACTACCTAGGCTCTTTGAGGCTTTTCCGTGCTCAATTGGAAATTTAAGTAGGCTTTAATTATGTTCCAAGTTTAGGACCAAGTCATGAAGATATCACCTTCCATGCAAACTCCATTTCTTATATTCCACACAGTTTCTATTGTTAAAGCTGCCAATAAGGTGAATTTGCTCCTTTGTGACTCTATGCTCCAATAGCTGTGGATTGGCATAATAGACAAAAGAATAGCTTAGTAAGTACCGACAAACTTATAAACATGACATGTAGAGAAAATAATGAAAGAAATGACTAAAAGACAACTTTGACAGAAAGTAAAGATAGTTACATAGTGCAAAAGAAGTCAGGAATGATAGAAGTAGAGAAAGATAGTAGTTCTATAAAAATAATGCAAGAGAAAGATGACATAGAAAGACAAAAGAGTAATAATAAGAAAGATGGCCTAATAATGGAAAGAACAACACGTATAGAAAATAACAGAAAGAATCTTAGTGCTATAGAAATAATACAAAAGAAGAAGCTAGACATAATTGATGAAGACAAAGAAAAAGGAATGATAAGGAAAGGCATAGTAAAAGAGATATTAGAGAAAATTGAAAGACAAAATGACAACACCCTAAAGCTAGCCAACATAGAAACTCTACGTAAGAAGTTACATATAGAAAGAGACATAGAAAGACACATGTCAAGGAAAGAGATAGAAAAGGAAAGACATAATAGTGATAGTTTAGAAAAAGTAGTCAACAAAGAAGAGAAAGATAATAGTTCCAAAAAAAGAAATAGTTTAAAGGAAGAAATTGATGAAAAACTAAAATCAATTGAAAGATAATCCCTTAGTTTTTCTTGAAAAAGAACATTGTAGAAAGAAGGATTTTAAGAATCAGGGACCAAAACTTTTTTGTTTTTTGAAGTGATGGAGGGAGATTCAAATTATTATCGTCTCCATTTAAAAACACCGGTTAACTCTCTTTAGTTGCAAGTCTCTGTTTAAAAACACTAATTAACACTATTTAGCTATAATGCTCTTGACAAATTAGAAGCCAAAGCCCATTGCCAAGCTCGTGTTCTCCTTACCAATAATAGTTAATATATGCCATCCTGAGTCAGCTTCCTTGCTAGTTATGGCCTCTACCACCATTGTTGTTTCCCTGATGTTCTTGTCTTGCTAGTTTCAAAGACCACTTCATCGCTTGGGCTTCTTCCATTTCCACTGAGCTAAAATTATTTCTTTTTGCCCACGCCTTGATTCATTTGGCATGTTGGTCTCTTGCTATGATAGTCAACAAGCAATGATTGTTTTTCACAGCTGCATACACATTGATTTTGATGGTATTAACATTTGGAGGGAGCCATCTCTCGACTACCTAGGCTCTTTGAGGCTTTTCCGTGCTCAATTGGAAATTTAAGTAGGCTTTAATTACGTACCAAGTTTAGGACCAAGTCATGAAGATATCACCTTCCATGCAAACTCCATTTCTTATATTCCACACAGTTTCTCTTGTCAAAGCTGCCAATAAGGTGAATTTGCTCCTTTGTGACTCTATGCTCCAATAGCTGTGGAGGTGGATCTATGAAGATGCTCATTAACTCCTTTTTTGAGCTTGCTTGAATTGAGTTGATCCTAAAACCCCAAATGTTTCCAAGCCAATCCATTTGGGAGAAAACACATTTTTGGAATAAGTGAACTTCATCTTCCTCCTCGACATGACACAAAGGACACATCTTGTCACTCAAATGCAATACCTCAAACAGCTTCTTTCTTGTTGACAAGCCTCCCACAGCTACCCCCACAAGAATGTCTTATGCCTCTAATGTAGTCTTGTATCACAGATGGAATTTCAAGTAGTTTTAGCTTGACAATCAAAACAAATATGATTATCTATCTAATAGGCAGACTTAACAGTAAACTTGCTCTCGTGTGCCCACAGCAAGTTGTCAGGCTCCTCGGTGATATATTGAGCCATATTCCATATGTAGCCTTGTACCCATCACTAGCTCTTGGTTTGAAATCATCCAATCCAAGGATCCTCCCACACCCTTACCTTCCTTGATGATATGCTCCTCTGGGTCTTATACTCTTATCCTTATCCTTGCTGATATCAGAAATGAAGTTAGGGGGTTTAGAGGGGTTACCTTTTCCTATAGGAATAGGAATTGTAATAGAGCTGCTTTTGTTCTTGTCCAGCAAGCTTAAATGCAGAGGTGTGTTCTGGTGTGGCTTGAGAAATGTCCTGACTTCTTGCTTCCCATTGTAAATGTTGATGAAGCATAAATAATGCTATTTTTCATGTAAAAAAATCAAAATACTCAAAATACTAATGAAATCAACAGAACCCATAAAATATGGGCATGGCTTGCATCCGGTGCAGTGGAGGACTAGAGCTAAGCTTTCCCATATAATATTTCAAACATCTAGAATCCTCCTTCCCATGGTATCCTGGTAGGGCAAGAATAAAGGAAAGATAAGGCAGGACTGTAGTGAAGAAAAAGTGGCTAAGCAAGGGATACAATTACTAATCAAAAAGATGAAGGAAATGAAGAGAGGGGTAATAATACTAAATTAAAACACATCAAAAGAGAAATGCTTGCAAAAAAAATTGCAACTTTACAAGGCTGTGGACACAGCCCAAATACCGCCAGTTTCATCCCAAACTAGACCTGATTCTCTTTCTTTCAACAAATCCAATAAGATTCTAAATTGCCCGCAAAATGCATTGAAGAAACAGAAAAGACTCGTCAAGACACACAAGAGTCCCAAGTTATTTCCTTGGGTGTCCAATTGTCTCATTCATCTGAATAAGATATGACAAGTTCAGCAAAAGAAGAAAGGAAGAGAGCTGGTAATACACCTAATCGAAAGAATACACTTTTCTACAAAATAAAACCCTGAATTTGTATACAACTGAGAAGTGACAAAACTGACAAATACAATATAAATTTTATAAAAAATGGCAAACCTTTGAGTAACCGTGTTACCCTTTTATTCTTTAAATCAAACAAATTCAATCATATACCGGCTATCTCAAACTCTGAACAACGGAAATTACTCTGAAAAAAAGAATTCCCCAAAAGTGAATGACAAAATCGGCTTCATGGCCTAATAACTGACTTGCTCTCATTCAAAACCAACACTTAGACACAGTCATCCTTTGCTCCCATAGCAAACAACGAGCTAAACACAATAATCCAAACAAAAACCTGCAGTGACAGAAAGGACAAGAGAAAATATGCTTCGCTTAGTACAATAATGCTACTTTTGCTATTGGCATCAACATATAGATTGACAGCAGTAATAAAAAGAACAAAAATGAATTTTACAACACATTAAAAATTATTAAAAAAAGAACAAAAATGATCATTGACTAAGATATAAGGGTACTAAGGAAAGCAAAACTCAAATGATTCGACATTTTACTTAAATGTTGAGTAAACTAAAACAAATGAATTAAGAATTGATAACAGGCAGTGGTTAGTCAATAAAAGTACTCATTTTACTATTAATCTTCCAACAACGGAGAGAGATCCATCCAAGAATCTCTACCATATGTTGCCTTAGCTCAAATGAATCATAAATCATAAAGGATATCTACACAAGTTTCTAACTTATATCTAGGGATTCTGCACATGCTATAGGAACTTCCATCTGTACTCAATTTTAATTAGAGAGGATTCAAATAGTCCTCTTTAGCCTTCCCCTTTAGAGTCTGCCACTTAAATCATGTCAGTACTAGCAAGAAGCTCCATATTCTAAAAATTAAAAAATTAAAAATCCAATGATACATGCTAATCATTGGATACTCAAACTAAATTTCTACAGGAAAGCATTGTCTCCAATTTTTACTGCCTATCAACTGCTGTTCTTCTTATGTTCAATTACCCAAAAGTAATTCTGCCAATTACATTCAGCAGTAGTTTGACATATAAGATTTTAAGCTACCTATTATTATTATTATTATTATTTTTTTTTGATAAACACCTATTATTAATTATTGATAGATATATAGCATACAGTTAATATAAGTAACTATAAAGAAAATTAAATTTCCAAGGTCAAAATAATATTTTGAAAGAGAGAATCCATACTGCATATTGATGCTTCCAAGCCATTCTCCATTCTCATACCGATAATATGTATAAAGCAGCAATTTCACTTTTGATTAACCTCATTAATATTTTGTCGCATAAGCTTTTGACTCCTTATAATTTTTACACGTCATTATATTATATATATATATATATATATTTTAATTGATTTTATTTTAATCTTCTATTAGATTCTTACCATGTCACATTTCCTTTAGATGATAGAATAGATAGATCCCATAAAAAAAATAAAAAAAAATAAAAAAACAGATATAGTTCTATATACAAACAAAGTCATAATTAATGCCTATTAATAACCACCATAATTATCAAATTTCATATTTAGGCAAAAAAATAAAAGAGAATATATAAACTTAGCATGGATTACTGACTAGTTAATAAAGTTCTCCAACCCATTACGTGGCAGCTCATAAAACTATCCCGTTGTATTATTTAAACAAGCCACCTGCCTCATTAAATAGGTAATGTGACTAAAAGTACACGTGGATGATCTTATGAATAGCCACGTAGCAGGTATGAGGAATATTACTCCAAATCAGTTTATTGGTAAACTTTATCCATATGTATACATGTATATTCTTAAAGAGAATGCTTCATAAAACCCCGTTCAACAATGTAATAAATTTTGCTTTACAAAAGTGAAATTTATTTGAGGATATCTGTATTGCCATGATTGAAATTAAATGGAGAAAATGCTCTCAAAGTACCTAAAAGGTCAAAATCCATTCCATCCAACCCATGGTTGCTAAAAACCACGTATGTAGTCAAAGATGAGCATTCAAAATTTTACCTAGTCTCTTTATACATTCTCAAGTGTTTAAATCTGATTTCATTTCTGTATGAAGAACAGCAAGGCAGTGTATAGCATGCATAGTTGAACGCCCAATAACTAGAGAATTGGCTAATTCTCAAATTCAATAAGCAAGTGATAGACGTAGGCTTACCAATCTTAATTCAAAAAGACAAAGCTTTTGGAGAATGAACTAGAGGAAGCTGAAGCATTTGTTCAACACCTCCCAAAATAAGCAATCATCAACAGATAAAATCAAGCATGTTCCAAGATAGAATGAAGCTTTGGAACCCGCCTACGGAACAATGGTTCAAGCCGAAAAGATGGAGTGCCAAACTGCCACCTCTTAGCATCATACATCTCATTCCAGGCTTGCCTTATCTCATCAATTTTGAACCCAAGACCTGCATGGTTGCAGAGTATTCAAATATTTTCTAGTAACAGTGCTTAAATCTGCAAGAAAATACAAGACAATCTAAGAAGCATCATTTTTGCACATTTATTTGTATTACCTTCCAAGGCAGTAGCATTAGAACAATGGTTCTTTATCATAACAGCTATATCTGTTGGAGAAGCTCCTGCAAGTTCAAACTTCTCAACTGCAACCTCTAAACATTCTTCCCAAGTTGGTAGTTCTAGCTTATATTCCACAATTGAACGCTCATACAGCAAGGTTCCCCATAAGAGGTATATCTGCGACCTCATGTTTGCAGCCTGCTCTGCAGCTTCCTCAGCAGAAATATCTTTAAATAGCTCATTTAACCCCGTTTTCTGCGCTATTTCTTCATATTTCTCCGATTTGGAGAGCCCATTTAGACGCTGCTCCTCCATTTCCTCCCACATCCCCATGCCCTTGTCCATGCTGTCCTCAGCCTTGTTATAAAGCTGTAGGACCTCTGAGGAAGGTCCTGTCTCTAATTCAGTCTTTTTCCCAACTGCATAGTACCAACAGAGCTTTGCCTGCTCAAACTGCTGTTGTCCAAGTGCAAGATAACCTTCATAGAAGTCTGGTTTTATTTTCAGAGCTTCTTCATACCTCCTTTCTGCCTTCACATACTCTTTATGTGCCCATTCATATCCAGCCTTAATCTGCTCAAGTACAGATTCCCTCAAACTATCTTCCGAAAATAACACCCTCTTTCTTGCCCTGGACATGTGAACATTCCCCCAATTAAACAATGCCAAAGCTGCCATCTCTTGGAACTTATCTGCTGCAATATCAAACAGTTCTTGAGCATCATCATTTGTCACAGTATCCTCCACAGCCTCCGAGTATAGCTTCATCCCTAGCTCATGAAGATCCAAGTACGAGTCAGAATCAAATCCAACATGGTTCTTGAACAGTCGTGCAAACTGCATAATCCAGTCCTCAAGAGTGGTCAACCCTCTTTCAACTTCTTTAGCTTTCCCCACATCCCCATTTTCAACAAAATTACTTGATTTTGTATCATCATTCTGCACCTCCTCCGCATTGCTCATCCCCTCATAGACAGGCTCCTGATCAGGACTAACTTCAGCAATATACAATCTAAGAGACCCTTGTGAATCACCAGATGATTCGACCAACCTCAGCTCATCCGTAGTAGTGATTGTGACCAAATCACCCTCTTGATCCCTGTACTTCACAAGAACACCCTTAAGTCCAGGAAACCTATCCCCAACTATATCCCTCACCAACCTCATGCTACAATTACCTGGTAACTGCGCCCACCTAATATCCTCCCCAAACACCAACTTCACTGTCTTTGTAACCACTTTTTCTTCCTTAGCAGGCTTCGTAACCACTTTTTCTTCCAGAACTGTATTTGTGATCATTTCCTTATCCTTTACAGCACTAACCTTCTCTTCCACAACCACCTTATCCTCCGCCTTCAATTCACCTTTCCTAATCTTCTTCTTCCTTAGTTTCTCTTTCACCACTTTATGCACCTTTGAAGCACCCATTGGCTCCACATGAACCAGACCAATTACTTTCTCATCAACACTGATACCCTTTTCATCCATCGTCCTTTTCAACCTCTCCATATTCTCCAAAGCTGTAGTATTATTAGGTTCCATACTCAAAACAGTATTAACATCTCTAAATGCCAAATCCAATCGATTCAAAGCCTCATAACACTTCGCTCTCTTTAATAGCGCTTTACTGAATCTCGGTGACACTTCTAATGCTAAATTACATTCATTGATTGCTCGAGGATACTCACCAAGACCCAATTCCATATAACAGGAAGCT
Organism: Quercus robur; assembly: GCF_932294415.1. NCBI lineage: Eukaryota > Viridiplantae > Streptophyta > Magnoliopsida > Fagales > Fagaceae > Quercus > Quercus robur. The sequence goes on along the minus strand of NC_065535.1, from coordinate 22,099,375 downwards.
ATATTGCAACGCAAATGTGCAGCATCAATGTGATTTCCAGGTAATAGTTTGATGGCCTTTTCAAATTTCAACATGGCACCCTCATGGTCCCGCTTTTGGAAAAGCTTATTACCTTCTTCTTTGAGCTCTTGGGACATATTGATGAAGATTGCAGTGTCTTCATCCAGGGCTTTAGGACTTCGGTCAGCAACCTTGCTTGGCTTACCATTTGCATTGCCAGGTTTGTGCTCTACCTGATGCTTCTTCTTCCCTGTTGGCTTTCCCATTGACTAATCCAAAAAAATCTGAACACACAAACGAAACCTCAAACCAAAGCTGTCTACAAGCTCTGATTTTTATACCAATTCAAACCCTTCTGCACCAACTAATACAACCATATATTACACAAGGAAGAAAGACCCTGCATAAAAATCCCTTTCAATCAAAACCCACTTGTTGACCAGTTCATACAAACAAAAAATTGACATATATAAAGAAAAACAATCCAAAAAAAAAAAAGTACGCTTGAAAAAGTTTGATTGAATTCGAACAAAAACCCACAACGTAAATTCATGCAAATATTAAAACCCAAAAAAAAGATGACAAACCGGATTTCAGAGCTGGTAGTAAAAATAAATAACAAGTAAAAGAAGAAGAAGAAGAAGAAAGAAAGAGTAATACCTGGTTGTATGTAGCTTGAGCTTGAGCGTCTGTCCGAAAAGAAAAGAAGAGAAGAGGAAAAACCATTTCCCAATCAATCGGGGGATTTAAAAATGATGTCTCTTCTCAACTTTTTGGATAGTGGGCTGTGGGCGTAGTCTCGTCCTAAAGGCACCGTATGGGAAATGACAGACAATTTTCCCCGACCTTTTTCTTTCCTGCCAAAAGGGTCAACGTTTCCCAATGGGAATTTAATTTTCCTCCACCCGTTGAAGCGCGTGAAAACTAACGCTCCCTTGCCAAAAACAAAAAAAAACAAAAAAAACAAAAATGGAAGAATAAGGCCGGTTACGCAGAGGAGTTTTAAGTAGTGTTGTTTATAGTTTTTTAAAATATATGTACGTGAAAATATGTGTAATATTGTTTAAAAACTGAAAATGAGTTATTTAACAACTCTACTAAATGGGGCCTAAAATGCAAACTACCTCCTAGTTTTTAAACTTGTGTACTTATTTTTAGTTTAAGTCTCGTGGAAGTTTGTCACACGTGTTTAGTTCGTTTAATAAAACAGTGCTATTTTATTTTCATTATGCAATATAACATTATTTTATTAGATGAATTAAACATTTATGACAAATTTAGGTAGCACTTAACTAAAAAAACAACTTATCTAAAGAGTAAAATATAAGATTTTAAAAGTCTAGGTACATAATTTTCAATTTTTAGTCAAAAGTAACGTTTTTGGTTATTGGCATGTTAATAATGATTGGATTGAAGTGTGTGCGTCTGTTGGAAGCGCCAAAAAGAGAGATTGGGGGAGTATTGCCCAAAGCGCCAGAGAGGCGGGGACAAGACAACCCTATATTCCACAAAAATAATTATAATAGTATTATATTTATATTTATATTTTTTGATAATCTATGATTCTATGTTATATTATTATATTTATATATCTACCTGTGGTGTGTTGTATTTTATATTTATTTATGTTTTTATTCTTAACGTATAAGGTTTGGAGTGAGAGTGGGCCTGAGATCTCCTTGAACCTACGGATATTCCAAAAGACAGCTTCATCGTTTTACTGTTCATTTCTCGCGCTCTTTCTTTTTCTTTTTCATTTTTACTTTTTTTTTTAACCAATGAATAAATTCCTCGGAGAAAACGTGTTTCTTGATTAAATTTTGAACTCTGAAAAGTCGTCAGCCAAATAACAATGGCGTTTTAAAGTAGGATATTTTGTTTTGTTTTATAGGTTAGGTATAGATAATGGGAAAATGGTGAGTGGATTTGGGAGTACCACAAAAAAATTCCATTACAATTTAGTAATATTTATCACTTAAGCCTATAATTATAAATAGAGAAATTCATAGGTTCAATTCGTAATTAATCAACCAATTAAATGAAACTGATAATTAATTCAGTATCATTTTGAATTATTAAATTTTAAGTAAAACTATACTATTGGTCTCTAAAATTTGCTTATTGAGCATTATTAGCATGGTTTTAAAAAATCGGAACATTCAAAAAAGTGTTTTTGCCCCCCAATTCTAGGTTCAACTCAATTTTGACTGGTTTTTTATTAGACCAAATTGGTGCCTGGTTTCTGGCTGAACCGACCGGTTTGGTCCAATTGTTAAAATAGTGATCATTAATTCCTCTAAATTCAAGTAAGCATAATTGATCTTTTAAGTTTAAAAAATGAGTATAATTGGTCTTATTAATAGTCATTAGTCTCATGACTTATGTAGGTAACGAAACAATGACGTAACAAAATTTGGGCAATGTGACATCAATTTTAATATTAAAAAAGAGTCAATGCTGACTCACTAATAACCCATGACCCGTTAAAAATATAATCCAACCATTTTGTGACCAGTTAAGAAATGGGTATTCCCAAATCAAACTGAAAATTGAAGAATGTCACTCTTGATTTGAGAGAGAGAAGAACGAAATCCCAAATCAGCATCCTTCATCCTCACAACCATTGTCCTTCTCCGAGAAGTTCTATACTTTTGGGTCCTCATTCACCACAAGTTTCGCCTCTCAATAGCTAGTTCACTATTCCATTGGAATGTCGCCCCAAAATATTGTTCAAAGATGAATCTATTCAAAGTTGAAAGCTTGTAGAGTAAATAAGGTGTTGAAGGCAAGCGTTGTGATTGTATTCACTTGCTCTTTCAATTGTGATATTATGTCCATTTTTCATCAATTCAAAACCCTAAGGCCCAAACCATAATCAATCTTTTCAAAATTTGCACACAGATTGAGTAAAATGGTACTAGTAAAAATGGTACTTTAATAGTTGTAGTAGTTGACATTTGAACTCTAAAACACGACACTAAGCTTAAGAGAGTGTTTTTTTTTTTTTTTTTGGGCTTAGCATTTGGGTTTGAGTTTGATACTTTAATTTGGGAATACCCGTTTTTAACAGGTCAAAAAAGGTTCATTGTATTTCTAACAGGTCATGGGTTTTTAATGAGTCAGCAATGGATTTTTAATTATTTAATATTAAAATTGATACCACATCACCCAAATTATGTCACGCTATTGTTCTGTTAGTCACATAAGCCATGAGACTAACGATTATTAATAGAAGTATCTGTTGTGCTCATTTTTTAAATTTAAAAGACTAATTGTGCTCACTTGAAATTTAAGGGACAAAAAGCACTCCATAAGTAAATTTCAAGAATCAACACTGTAGTTTCTTCTAAATTTTAATTACAAAAGTTTTATCCTAAGTCAATCAATTGGTTATCCAAATACATGTTCTGTTTCGCCACATCAATAATCAAAATATTAACACTTTAACTACGAAATAATTTTGAATTATTAAATTTAATTACAAAATTTTTATCCTAAACTAATCGATTGGTTATCAAAATACCTTTTCTGTTTCGCACCATCAAAAATAAATATATTAACACTATAAGTTCTTCTCTTATTTCTTTTGTGAAAAAATTAGCACCATATTTGATGACATGGGAGAAAAAGGCTAAAAAAGAAAAAGAAAAGAGGTAAGGGAAAATTTCTCCCTTATAGAGAGACAGAGAGAGAGAGAGAAAAAAGAGGCAACTTATATTAATAAATTTTTTGTTTTAAAAAAATGAAAATAAAAAGAAACTTATTCCCTTGATTCCTGGGACCTAAAATACTTGTTTTGGTCTGTATCCTTAAATTTTTGATTTGTTGTTATATGGTCCTTCCATTCTAAGACTATTCAGTATGAATATGTTTGACAGCATGAGACAAAAAGAAAAGGGGGAAAATTAGATTTTACTTTTAAAACTTAAATGAAAATGGATATCTAATGGTCCGTTTGGATTGTGGGGAGAGAGGGAGAGTAGAATAAAGTAGAGTAGATTTGGCTCAAAATTAGCTTATTTTTAACTAATTCTACTCCCCTCTACTCCCTCTCCTTCCCCCCTCAATTCAAACAGGCCCTAAGGGTTTATTTAGTTGTGATGAAAAAGTATTTGGATAGAAAATAGTTGAGGGATAGAAAAATAGGAATAGAAAATATTTAGTTTTCTCTTATATACGTTTGGTTGGAAGGATGCAAAATGAGAAAATCTAAGACCACAACTTTACTACAACTCTAGAGTGGCAAACTATGAGTGGTGGAGGCAAAATGATAGGCCAATGTGAAAGTAATAAGTGGCACTTTCCACTTTAGAATTGTGACAAAAAAAAGTTGTAGTTCTAGAACAAAGCATAAAAAAGTGGAAAGATTTTTTTTTATTTGATTGAAAAGAAAAATGAGATAATAAAAAATGTAATTTATATAAATTTACTCCTATTACATAAAAAAAAATATTTTGAAAAAACAAACAAACAAACACCAACCTTAAGTACAAGTGCAAGGAGATGGGAGTAGGTATGTAATTTCCCATAAAGCCCCCTCTTCCCCCCACATTTTATCCTTTGGGGGATTCCAAAATCTCCCTAAATTGTATATACAAAGAAAAACATCTAAGCCCTACCATTTTCTTTTATATTTTCCCCCTCAACCAAACATCCTCCCATACCATTTTCTCTAAACTTCTCTTTCCTCTGTTTTCTATCCTCCAAATAATCATCCCAACCAAATAAGTCCTAAGAGTTTTATAATTCAATAACATTGTGTGAAAATCACAGTTTGAATCCCCCTTCCCATGGGTTATAATAGCAACTGATTTGTATATTTTATTTTTAAAAAACATCAAATTTATCATTGTGGATGGAGCATACTAGATTGGGCATGGACTTTATGAAGTATTTTTTGACCCAACCCATAGTACTTTTAAGAACCACCCCATTGGGTTGGGTTTTAATCTTTATTTTTTCATTTTTTATAGATCTAATAAAAAAATTGAGTCTTCATTCAACTATTTAAATTCATTAAGCTTAATTTTCTAACAAATACTAAAATAAATAAACATAACAAATTTTTAGTTTTAAATAACATTCAAAATCTAAATTAATCAAACTAACAATTTTAAAATGTATATATTTTTTAATTATTAATAATGTAGGTTTGGTTCAGGTTTATTTTGGTTGAAAATTATGCCAACCCCAACTAACTTTTTAGAGAGAGAGAGAGAGAACCATCAACCCACGAAGTAATATCAATGATGACAAATGTACCTAGCCTTTGGTTAAAATGGTGACTATGTTCTTCCCCTTTAGGGTTCGATCCCAAGGATTCAGACTTTATAGCAAAAAGGAAAAAGAAGAATGATGACAAATGTAAAACTTTAGAAAAGCTGCAAGTGAATGCAGTGATGTTTTCTGACCAAAATTATCATGTGGAATCCGGTTAAAGAGGTGAATTGTAAACTACACGGATCCCTCATGCTTTTGCCCCATAGTTGCTTGTTTATTATATTGGGTTGCAAAAAGAATTATTATATTTGTTTGTCATTTGAATATCTGTACAACATGACCTCAAATTTGGTGGGCATTTTATGTTTACATACGCATAAAAATATAAATTTACTTGGCCAAAATCTTCGGCCAAATACCATTTTAATTCCACAATATAGCATTTTATTGTTAGATGGGGAAAAAATGGAAAGCATAGACACGCTCTACAGATTAATAATTCTTCCTAACAAAACTTTCATAACTATTTTCATCTTTTGTTCAAAAGAGGGATACACAATGAGGTTGTACTCCCTGAAACATTACATCCTTTATTATAAAGTGGGCAAATGTACATTATGCTACAAAATCTGTAGTATAGTTCATTGTCAGAATCTATAATTTGATACACTCGCAAGTGATTTTTCCCCCCTAGTAAAGTCACTTCCTAAGAAAGAAGTTACCTGTTTGATTTACAAGGTCGAACCTTTGAGCTATCATATAAGAAGCATCCTTAAGGGTCCATGCACTCTCTGACCCAGGTAGGGATCAAGAAGACAACAGTGAAACCTAAGAATGGAAATTACCTATTTCACAACAGGTTGGAATCTTTCCAGCTATGATAAGTATCCTAGACCCAGGTATGTATCAAGAAACCAACTGAGAAAAGGAACAATCACTGGCAGTACCTGCAGCTAGAAAAAAGGCCCAGGAACCCTTCCTGCATAGGTTGAGCAATATCCCTTTCCCGATTGTATAACACTCTTACAAACTCATCTGAGCTTAAATTTTCATCACGATTTGAGTCAAACATGTGGAAAATGATTTCTACCATGTTATCAGAGAGGGATACACCACACACCTGATATTGGATAAACAACTCAATCAAAATGAAAGGAATTTTGAGAAAAAGCAGGGAAGGGGGGGAGGTGGAGTAAGAAGCAAAAAAGAAAGAAAGAAGGAAACAGGTAAAAGTACGTACCTGAGATGCAGCTCGTTGAAAGTCATCTCTTGTTAACAGGCCATTCACTTTTCCAAAACTGAAAAGGGCCAAAGCAAATGGCTGCAAATTTTTCCGTAGCTTAGCAAAATTTTTGAACTCCTCAAATGTAATGCGCATATCCATAAGATGGGGAACATTGTTCAATTCATCAACCCGATCAAGCAGCCTGCCTAAATGGCTCATGTCCGCAGAAGCAACCATGGACAGCGCAAAGTCCTTGGCTGATATAGATCTTTGTGATTTGTAGTCATAATGATCAAATTCCAACCTCAGAATCTACAAATTAAATTGTATGTTCACATATGATGAATTACGGCAGCAATTAGGAGATTAAACAAACTTCTAAAGAAATTCAAAACAATGATATTTAGAGTGGCGACATAAAAAATAGTAACTTGGTATAGTTCAAAAGCAATTAGCAATTATGCATTTGAAGTAACCTTTATATAAAAGCAAGCACGACAACTTGATTGAAAATGATATCAATATGATACAAAGGAAAGAGAAGAGGGGGGAGGAAGGAGGGGGGGGGGGGGGGGGTGTTTCTGATGCATAAACAAGATCACTATAACTACTCCTCATCCTTTTTTTAAGGAAACCTTTTAGAAGAAAGAAAAGAATAAAATTCCTACATAAAATTTCTACATTGGGAAGCCACCTATCAAAGAAAAGGTTTCATGGGAAGCCATTACTCACCCGCATTCCCAAAAATCGTTTAAAGAATTGCGCTAGGCACAGTTTTAATTGATAGCTGCAATGTATACAATGCCTTTCCTTTTGATTCATAAAATTAAAATAATTATACCCATAATAAGACTACCATAGCATAACAATCTAGACACAGTGAGATTGACAAAAATCCCTAACCATGCATATTGCTTTTTTTCTCCACATAGAAAGTATATTCCCTTTCTGGCTTGAGGAATTTAGGAATTGTATAAAACGACAGTAGTATCTGTTCACCTATGTGTGATATTCTGAATGTTCATCTTATTCCTAATATTACTTTCTAGACATTATCAGTATTTATTCCTTTCTTGGTGATGTACATCAACACATACAAGTACAATTGAGTACAAAAGGAGATTGCCATTTGATAATAAATGTAATTTGATTTATGGTTTTAGTTTGGAAGTTAGACTCGCTACAAGTATTACTACTGCTACAACATCATTGAGATCATCACCCATTCATCATGATGTAAAGCTACAACCCAATTCCTTGTAATTTGCACCAAGATTAAACATATAACGAAATCTGTTCCGATCTCTAGATTTCAGTATCAGTTACTGCCACAGGCCCAATTCAAAATAATGTATGTTCCTCTTTTACGGTTTTAGATCCCTAATCATGGCCCAATTTTTAACCTCTTTCTTACATAATTTAGGATTGTTAATCTTAGGTTGGCAACTAACAAACTAGCCACCAATGAAATAAAATAAGGTTCAAAGCAGTATGGCAAAGGTGCAAGGACTTACTTCATCGTGCAAATCTCGCATAAATTGGATAAATTTATCATGTTGGAGGTGTTCATTTCCGTCCTTACCAAAGAAACGCTCCACCAGGCCTCCATTTTCTACAGAACCATTGACTTTTAACCCAGTTCGTAGCCCATCCCTGTGTTGAGCCCCTTGTCTATTACGAGCTCGCATCAAAGCCATCACTTTTTTGAATTCTTTCTTATCTATCTCCCTATAAAATATGGATATATAAGGTCAAAGTATGAGGGGAAAAGAAAAGCTGCATGAAGAGTACAGTAAATGGAGTAAAAGAAAGCCAATCTGCACATCAGCATGCATAAAATAATACATCAAAGTTTTGATGTTGTGGTATATTTTAACAGATTGAAATGACTCTTAGCCACATCACATTAAATAATATGTTAAATATCAATATTTTTTTTCTTTAAGTAATATTTCAAATATCAATCATTAAAATTTGCTCAAAAAAATAACATCATTCATTAATTCACTCCAGCCTGCATATCCAAGGTTACTAAAGCAGTTTTAAGTACAAGAATTAGTGTCACGGTGCAATTGGTATCTGCTACAGAAACATTGTTAATATGACCTCAATCAGTTTAAATTCATTTTTTAAGTCAAGAATCTGAAAATTGTAGTGGCAAATGCAGTTTGTGTTTCAGAACAAGGTAATCAAAGGCAAAAGGCGACTTTAAGGCAACAAGGCCTTATATCGCCTGAGGCATGAGGCGACAAAAAGGCACTAGCCCGATTTAAGTGAGTGGAAATACTAAATATAATTTTACATATAAAAATTTAATCATATGTATCTCATGTATTCTTATATCTTATATGTTTACCTATTCAAAAAAAAAAATTCTCATGTATTCAAGTATTATAATCAAGTGCTTTTGAAATGTGTCAGCATGAAGAAATTAGGTCTATTAATTGATTTCAAAATAGGCTTAAAACGCTTTAGACTCTATTAAATCATTCTAACAATAAGTTTTACAACAAGCTTCTATAAATTAATTAATATAACAACAGGTTTTGTAAAAAGCTTCTATAAATTAATAATCTAATAATAGTTTTACAAAAAGCTTCTAAAAAAACTTAAGGTTCTCGTCTTTGCGCCTTTTGTTTGGCTTAGGCAAGCAAGGTTCCATAAATTAATAATCTAATAATAGTTTTACAAAAAGCTTCTAAAAAAACTTAAGGTTCTCGTCTTTGCGCCTTTTGTTTGGCTTAGGCAAGCAAGGTTCCATAAATTAATAATCTAATAATAGTTTTACAAAAAGCTTCTAAAAAACCTTGAGGCTCTCGTCTCAGTGCCTTTTGTTTGGCTTAGGCAATCACCTTGCTTGCCTAGGCTCTATAGGCAAGCGCCTCACTAATGGCATGTAGGCTCTAAAGGGAAGCACTCAGCTTGCCTTTGACCATCTTGTTCAGAACATAATCGAATCAATAACCATAACCTGTACTCTTTGACCATTGTGGTTAAAGTTGGTTTTTTTTTTTTTTTATATATATTATTTTATACACCTATACCTAGTGGAATTTGAACCCATGACTTTGACCTCCACCTTATGATATAGGCTTTTAATTCTGACTGGTAAACAAACTCCTAATTGAATGAGACCAAAACACACACATCAAAAGCCCATAGACAAAATAAAACCTAATGCCCACAACCGAAAATTATAGAATTCCGAAAATATTGTTGACTCTAGACAAAACATAAAATAAAAAACCAACTTAACTATCTACAAGGTGACACTAATTCTTGAACTTTGCCTTGTCTTAAGTTTCTAAAGAGGATTTTTGTTTTTTTGTTTTTTTTTTCCTCATTACGCAGTGGTTGCACAATCAACTCAATCCCTCAGAAAAGAGCTCAACTTCACCGAGTTAGGGGTTGGGATGTCTTTAGCCCTATTGGTAAGCACAACTTTCTAAATAAGGAACTCATCAACTTCAGCATCTGTCTTTAGCACACGTGAGAGTATACTTGTTCCCATAATATATATATATATAGGAATGCCCAACATGGTATGTATTACTATTCCATATCCATGTGAGACTCTAAAGTGCAGGAAAAAGCTTAAGAGGCAGCACATCACATAACACTTTTTTTTAAAACTAGCCAATTTCAAATATGACTAAAACACTGTTTATCATCCTTCAACTGTGTTTTAATGATCCCTGCCACATGGTAAAAATTAAATGGGACTCCACTTTTAATCCCAATTTCTTCAACACTATCTTGGAAATAGCATCAGTACAACTTGCAGTGTACATTACCCAAGAACAAAGTTATAAAAAAAATGATTAAAAAAAATTTAACAAAAGTTTGAAATGCTTTTCCCCTATAATGGTTGTCTTCCTCCATATGAACAGCTGGCTTAATAGTTGTAAAAAGTGGTCAAATGATGCCTATCATACCCTCACCATCTAGATCTAGGTCATCAAACTTTACTTTTCAGCTAGAATCAAGGGGTTCACTAACCTTTTCAAGCATAACAGCTGATGTTGAATGACATTGAAAAGACATATAGCCAAAATCATGACGTTTGACACTTCATACAAGAATTAGAAGTACTAGAGACATTAGAATTACTTTGAGACTTGCCCAATTGGGCTCCACAATTACTCTCACTTCTAGTATATCACAGCTCTCATTAAGGCTTTCTTTCTAGACTCTTCTTGCAATACATCAACCATGGTATAAAGTCTACTTGTAGCCAAATTATTCAATCCTTGGTGATAGATAGATATTATCACAGCTTCAATCCATGGAAATCCAAATCTCATAGCTAAGTTATAAAACTTTTTTCTTAGCTAGGTAAGGTATGGAACTTGTTGTTGTACTTAATCAAATAACTCCCTTGCATCATCTGCGTGATTGCAAATTAGCTTTCTGTTTGTAATTAGATAGCACTAACTAACAACTCATAGTTATTCGCATGTTCCCCCAAGTTTTCCATATACCTAGCTGCATAATTAGATTGTTGATATTTTCCCACCAAATTCAAACTGTCTCCTTGAGTTTAGCAACTGCAAAAAAGAGTTTTCGCTCTTCACTTGAGCTATACTATTTAAAAGGCTTTCCAAATTACGCAACCAATCAAAAAAAACACCTCTGGACTGCTCTCCCTATAACTATCACTAATTTCTAGTTTAACAACTCTATCCAAATAAGCCAATCTAAGTTCTCCTCGAAATTGTAATAATGTTAGAAGATAAGGTTGATTTCCTTCCATAAAGCCAGCACATGACGCATGAACCATATGTATTACTGTGTCTTCTGTGGAGGCCCCTAAATAGTGCTAGGTCCATTGGAGTCTAAGAAAGAAAAATGTATTGAGTTTGAGTGAAACATTGGGATAGAACCAGAAACTGATCTAAAGGAGGGGTCTGTGGTTATTTCAGTAGAACTTTGACCGAGAACAATGGCCAACAGCTTGTCCAAAGTTTTGTTCTATTGAATTTACCTTCTTAGTCAACTGATTCAAATTCTTCTTTGTTCCTTTAAAGTCTTTAGAAAAATCCTTGAATTTCAGATTTAATTCCACTTTAGTCACCATTATCTTGTATGAAGAATTTTGCTGAGCGGTTATTGGAAGATAATTTTTGCAAAGAAATTGTAACAAGATTTTGTCAACAAGCCACCCAACAGAACCAATGGTTCCAACCAAAAATTCAAAAAGGATGTCAGGCCAGAGAGCATAGGCTTCTCAATCGACAACGGGTGCAAGTTTTGAAACCTGATCTTATCTGGTTGATTGGCAGGTTGATCCTCAACCTGACCGAACCCAACTTGTGACCGCTCCTACTTTTGGTATGCTTAGGGTTAAGAGTATTTGTGGATTTAGCGTTTAGAAATTTTAAAAAGAATCTGCCCACAATCTGTGAACAATACACATGAATTGTAAGATAAACATAATAAGGCCAATGTGGCTCAATATTCCAGACACAAAATTTTTTATTAATTAACTCCATCTTGAATTGAACCAAAACACACACATAAAAGCCCATAAACTAAATACCCACCTATCTAAATAAACCCAAGGCACACAACTATGATTCACAACTAACAATTACGGAATTATAAAAATATCCTTGACTCTAAATAAAACATAATAAAATACTAGTAACCTGAAACTAACACAGGCACTTATTCTTAGCTTTGCCTTAATCTTAGGCTATCAAAGAGGATATATTTTCTCTAACCATGTAGTGGTTGCGCTGTCATCTTACTCTCATAAGATAAGGAAGTGCCATTTAAACTAGAACTCATTGGATTTCAAAGGAGGAGTTGTGAAGGAATAATATGAAAGGGCCTTGAGAAAAAAAAAGGGGGGGGGGGGGGGGGGGTTAAAATACATATGGGTCATATACTGCTGTACTAATTTGGCAGGTCAAAGTCCAAAGATATCCTCCATAATTAAAATTATTGATAGATTCCACTCATACAAGATGCAGCCATAAATTACATCTGCATGCATATTACTTTTTTGAACTAAGCCTATTCCAACTGTCTGGGGATCAGATAAATACGCAAATACTCACATCACAAGTAACTAGTAACAAAAGTAAGATGTTCTACCTCAAATGCATTTAAAAGGAGTTCAAAGGAAGAAAATGGTAAAGCAGAGGAGTATATCAGGACTGCCTTGCAGCGCTCACTGATATCACTTCCGTTCCACCTTGCAAAGAATAATATATATCATATATAAAAAGAAAAGAAAATCTCTCAAGAATATCATACTCTGAATACTTTTGAGTCAAAAGAAACATACACAAGAAAGGGGAATTAATCATAATAGGAACAACTATCCTTATTTACCTATTATTTTACTTATCAAAAAAAAAACTATCCTTATTTACCTAATCAATTATATAAAAGATCCGGCCTTTACTGCATAACTAAAAACAGTAATCAACTAACAACCCACTGTCGCAGATAAAAATAAATAACTTAAAATAAATTTTTTATTCGCAAGAAAATGCTAGCAAATAACTGACTACAGCTATGCCTTCCACAACCTCAACTCCAAACACAATTATTTACTGCAGATGCAGATTTCAAAACAAAAGCAATGAAGGGCCAAAGGGCAGACAAGGCAAAACAGCAGGAAGCAAGAAGAGGGGTGGGGAGCAAAGGTAGATCATCAACTAGTTGAAAGTAACAGCAAAGGTAGATTATCAACTAGTTGAAAGTAACACAATCCCCATACATATCGGGCTTCAATCCCATTACATCAAGAACTGGACTTTAGTCCATGGATGATGGGCTAAGGGACAGCACAAACCTTGTTGATCATACAGGCCCTCAACCCCCGGTTGTACCCCGGGAGCCAAATGAAACATGGTCTGAAGCAAATTTTAGGTATTATTACAAGTCTTACACATGAACAGAGGGAATAGAATTCCTTCAGAGGAATGTTAATACAAGTTGGTGAATGGAGATGAAAGAAAATATAGAAGGGCAGGTGATAATGAAAGGAATGGGAGGGGGGTATTCTAATGCATTCTCTGATCAAAGTAAAACCCTGCAAAGGCTGTTGCTGGTTAAAATTGTTCTATGGAAATATTTAAAAAAATATATTTGATAATAATAATAAAATAAAAAGATTTTTTAGAAAAATGGAAAACTATTACAATTCAAAATTCCAAGCATTTCTAAGCATCATATGAACTGCTTAACCAATAATGAAGTTTAAAGAGTAGAAAGTTGACCATACAAGACACAAAAGCAAAAGCAACAAGATATAAGAGCCATATTAACGTTACAAAGAAAATGACATGTCCAATTTGTGTTTAAATCAATCGATGTGCAAAGGATGAAATTGTACCCATTATTGTTTATGTCAAACGTTTTGAATGCCACAGAAAAGTTTGATTCTGGGATACTGAGTAGTGTCACAAAAAAGATATACCTGTTACAAAGCAAACCATAAGAACTGTAAACTCCAAAAAGAAGCAAAATTTTAAAATGCACAGACTAATAAATCGTATTAATTCAAAAAAAAAAAGAAAAAGAAAAAGAAAACCCAAGATCCTCCTTTTAGAACAAGATATTGACATATGTAAGAATAATAGATAGGTTACTCACTCCTTAAAAGATATAAGTCCATCATTGTCTACATCAAAAAGCATAAAGAAATCTGAAGGAGCACAATGTAACTCTCCAGGATTTCTTTCCCCTCCCAAATATCCATCTCTAACAAGGTTGGATTCAGATGGAGGGAAAACAGGAACAACTGCTCGCATTAGATCAGCTGGTTTCATAAGCAATTCTCCATCGGGGGACCGTAAAGATGCAAAGTACTCAAAAACCTTCAGGCAAGAAAGGCACAGGACATTGTTAATGGGACTTGTATTAACTAAAAAATACAACTGGAAATAGGTAAGCTTTTAATTAACTTAATATGATGTATAGGCTCTAGGTTCAAACAGACATAGAGTCCAGGTCTATATCAAGGGAGTGTTTGGCATTTCATACACCAGTCCAGCTAAAAATAGTATAACTGTTTCTTATTCAGATTGGTAAATTTTTTTATTTAAAAACTGGTTCTAATGTTGATGCTTTTTCATTCAAAATATTTGTCACAACACAATGAAGAAATAGCAGAATTTCAAAGACAAGATGGGACTAGCAATGATTTGCAAATACACATCCCCAAGTAGCTTCAAAATTAAGGAAAATAATTTCAAATTGGATGTGAGAAGAAAGATTGTAGTTAATATGTTTTGGCTTTCCAAAATAGTAGTTTTAAAATTTTCTTTTTATTCAATCTATTAAATATTCGCTTTGATAATAAGGTTTGCATCAAGCACAAAAGTTTGATTTTTAATAAAGCTTCAATGAGAAATTGGTCACTGCACAATGCAGAAATCCTAGAATCTGAAAGACATGAGATTGACAATAATTTGCCAATAGACATCTGCAAATGAGCTCTAACTCAACTAGAACCTCCTACCCTTAAAAGTGCTAAGTGGAGGGTGAGATCGTGGGTTCAAGACCCATTGGGTGTTTGTGTAACTTACCAATCAAAAATTTTGAAAATAGACATCCCAAGATGGCTTCAAAAATTATGGCAGACAATTTTCAGTTGCATACAGAAGAAAAACATTGTATTTAATATGTTTTCGATCTTCAACGTATTAAACATTTGCTTTAACAGTTAGGTTTGCATCAGACAGATGTTTGTTTCAAAATTTAAGTACAATATATAGTCTAGACATATAGAATGCAAACAAAAACAAGTCTCACTAAGAAAATTGTATACAAACCTAAAGTGGTTATAATTAAGTGTAAACAGACTAGATATTGAATAAAAACAGTTCAAAATCAATCTGTTTTATTTAGGCTGAATTTAGTATATTAGAGCTAAACTAGTGTTGTGGTTTGCCATCAATGATTATATTGAAAGGTCACTACATAGCAAAATGATGTCTTAACTAAGTATCATCACACAAGCAATCCAAAATGTATAATTTCATAGATGAAACCATGATACCTAGGAATGAAATCCCATGTAGCTCACGACACAGCAACAGGTTTGGCAACATAAATGTCCATGTTCCAAGATTTTCAAGCTGATTTATAAAAATTGATAAAAGACAACACAATGATGACAGGGATGATAACAACATTGACATTAACATCAACATCAACACTAACAACAAGATATTGAATTATACTACAACAGATATTTTCAAAACTTCGAAATATGCAGAAGAGTAGAACGGCTACATGAGAAGTATTTATCTTGTTTCACGGAACAGCTTGGCATCTCGCCTCACGACAGAACTGAAGATTTCAAAATTTATAAAGTTTGAACCCTAAACCTGCTGCCAAAGAATTCAAGCCCTCAAACGTAAAGAACATAATAAAGAGCACAAGACCATATATTGCAGTTTAATGTAGTTGGCTAGTAATGTGAATTAATAAGAGGATCAAGATCAAGTTACACCTGGTGTAACTAAATAACCTTTTTTTTTTTTTTTATTGCATTAGATTGTTTTTGAAAAATACCACTGTTGGATTGCATGTATGTTCTCTAAATTAGTAAATTCTATACACGCATGTCTTCAAGTCAATCAATAGTATTTACTATCCATAATCTCATCTTTTATGCATAATTTTAAATGAGTCCCGTTAACAAGTGCCTTTAGGACATTTGTTAACGAACAATTTTATTAACACTCTAATGGTAAAACTGTCAAAAAATCAATTGCTTTTTTTTTTTTTTCCCATAAAAACTTTCTTAAAATGGTTCACTAACAAATGCCCTTAACGCATCCATTAACAAAACTCATTTTAAATTACACAAACTTAAAAAATTTAAACATCATATTGATGAGTTGTTTATTGTCTCTGATCAACTTGAAATTTTGCAAGTAAAAGTGGTACAAGAAGAATATATAACGAAACAATGGGATTTGTTAAAATTCGAATTCAATAAATTACACCAGATGTAACTTGAATCCAATCTTCCTTAATAAGATGTAAAAAAAAAAAAAAAAAATGAATTAAATCCAAATAAAGAAAAACAACATGGGTTTGAGTTTCTATAGAATACCTTTTCAGGAGGACTTCGCAACCTGATGCGTTTCTCATAGTTAAAGAAAACTCTTCTCCTATATGCATCTGCAAGTTCAACCACAATTACAAATCAAAACTAACACACAAACATTCCTTGAGATTCAAAATAGCATTTTATAGTATTAATACCTCCAAAAAGGTTCTTAGGGGTTTGAGGCAATGCTAATTTGGGAAAATATGCAGAAACTGAAGAAGAAGAAGAAGAAGAAGAAGAAGCAGCATCATCCACGGTAGATTCAGCAGAAGCGAAATCAGCGAAAGACAACAAGGGTTTATCGTGAGACCAGTATAGGAGCCCTAAGCCCGACCCGACTGTGATCGCCGAAGCCCATTTCAGAAACGAACCCCAAAGTGGGTTCTCTTGGTTACTGGTGTCGCGGTTTGAATTTGAAGCAGCGTTGATCAGGGGGAGTGATGATGATTGACGGAGCTGGAACCGTTGGATGAGGGCGAGTTGATGGAGGGAAGGTCGGTTTCTTTTGAGGTATGTAAAGGAACGCATAATGAGGTTCGGTGGTTGTTTTGGTTAGCGTGTGAGATTTGCAGAGAAAACAAAGCTAAGAGAAGAAGGGACGGTTTGGTTTGCCGTTAGGGCTATTTTTAAAGAGCTCTGTGCAGAAGGAATCCGTGGGCTTTCCTCCAAATAAAGGATTTTCGGTGGGCGCCTTCATTAGACATGTCGTTTTGAAGTTATATTCTATTTACTTCTTGTCATTTTTTTTTTTTTTTAAAAAAAAATTATTTTAATCCTTACATTTTAGAATTACGGTCAATTTTATTCTTATATTTTAGTAGGAATCAATTTGGTTCCTGTTATTTTCAATTTACAATCAATTTGGTCCCTACTATTAACTCACTAACGAAAAATACCTACATGGCAAATGATATGCACAATTGGCACAATTAAAACTGACGTGGCTTATAAAATAATAAAGAATTTTAATTGAAATTAAAAAAATGCCATGTCAGCATAGAAAAAAAAATATTAATTTCTCAAATTTTAAAGAAAAAAATACTTGAATTTTCTTTTCTTTTCTTTTCTTTTCTTTTCTTTTCTTTGTCATTCTTGTAGTTTCTTGACGAACAAACACAGCAAAACTGATTTTTTTTTTCCCTCTCACCAAAATCACACCCCAAAAAATTCCTTCAACCAAAAGTAATATCAACAAACTAAAACCATCACAGAGAAGTTTCAATTATTTTCTAAATACAATTTCATTTCTTAGCAACCAAACTGAAAAAGAATATATAATAAATATCATAGAGACATTTCAACAAACACAAGAGCTTAGTGCAGTAAAACCTAGGCAAAACATAAATAAGAACAAAATGAAATGAAACGAAACTATAATACAAAGCTCGTAAGAAGTAGCAGATGGATTTTTGTTTTTCCCACTACATTTTCCTCTTTGTTTTTCTTGAGAACCAAACAAAAAACAAAAGGAAATATTGCAAATCGGAACTTTACTACCCACTCTAACAACCCACCCTTGGCAATGTCCTCCACCACGCAATTGTAAGCAGAAATCCCAACCCAAATTGACCATTATCTCCCTCTGCCGATAAAACCATCAAGGGTTATACTGATTTGGCCAAACATGCTCACTGATTCAAGGGTTGAAGAAAGCCATTGCCATGTCGTTGCCATCCACCGGACATGGTTATGCCTTTTGCGAACCATTGCCATGTCGTCACCATCCATTGAGGACTCTCTCCCCCTTTTCAAGTACAACCCAAATTTGGGTTTTGTGTTGTTGACATAATAGATTGATTATGCATAGATCCACTTCAAGGACCCCGAAAGAAAAACCCAACCACCGGCTGCATCCAATCTCCACCAAACCTCTCTCATCCGATTTCCTACCCATGGTTCGAGATGTACTTTATCTTGAATCTTTCGTGTGATTTTTTTCTTAAGTTTTTAGTTTTTACATGTTTGGTTGCCTAGAAAAGATTTTTGGATGTTTTAATTTTTTTAAAAATATATTTTTTTGCTGATTTGGATTTTTTTAATAATTAAAATGCTGATTTGTCATTTTTTAATATTATTTTTATAAGCCACATCAGCTTTAATTGTTCCAACTGTGCACATCATTTGCCACGTAGGCATTTTCCGTTAGTGAGTTAACGATAAGGATCAAATTGATTGCAAATTGAAAATAACAGAGACCAAATTGACTACTACTAAAATGTAGGGACCATATTGACCGTGACCCCAAAATGTAAGGACCAAAATGATGTTTTCGCATTTTTAAAAAAAATCACACACGTTAGTTTATGTATCCATTCTGCAAAATGTATTTTTTACTATAGTACTTGTGTAAATGTACACAAACTTTGTTGTGCATTTTAGTCTTCTTCTTTTCTTTTTCTTTTTCTTTTCTTTTTTTAATTCTTTGTGTTTTTCGAGAACAAAGAAAGAGAGTGAATAGTAATTGTGATATGTGAAAAGAGTGAAACAATTAAAAAAATCCAAGCAAATTGATATTTTAATGAAATAGAGCTTAGAATTAATAATCTAACATTTGGTGTTTTGAAAAATGGTTACGTTAAATAGAAAAATTAAGTTTTTATGCCCAAGTAGACAAAAATATTTGCACTTTGTAACAAGTTGTATTAGATAAAATAGGAGTCAAATTAGTTAAAGAGGTTATTGTAGTTTGATACACAACCAATATTGGTTGGGTTAGACTGTTAGTCAAAGCTCTTAGAGAGTAGAGACAAACTAAGAATATGCATCTATAAATAGCCATATTAACCAAGTTAGATAGAGCTTAGAGCACTAGTATTGGTGGTGCTAAAAATAGTTAAAAAGTTATATTGCTATTTTTAGCACCACCAAATACCAAAATGTGGCTTCACAACTATAGTGCATAGCTACTTTTGTTTGTGCACTATGACTCATATGTAAAAAAAATAAATAAATAATAATAATAATAATAATAATAATAATAATAAAATGTTATGTATTAAATTGTTGTGTTCACACTGCTTTTTAATAATAATAAAAATCTCTTTTGGTTGTGTTTACACTACTTTTTAATGAATTTTTTATATTATTTTAAGTAAATAGCTAAAAATATAGATCCATTGATGTTAGGTGTATTGTAAAGTGAAAAAGTAAAATAGATAAAGTAACTTTTTATGGAGCCATATTGTTAAATAGATAAAGTAGAATTTGTATTGGTGGACACATATAGTTAAAATGCTAAATTAGCAACTAGATATAACAAAAGTGGCACAAAAAGCTAGTGCATTGGTGGAGCTATAGTCATATCATTTGGTTGTTGCACTACTTATAGCTTAAAAAAAAAAAACAATTTTTTTATTAAAAGATATATTATTTTATTTTGTTAGTGGTGACAGTTGTTATTTATTGTAGTAAATATATTATTTTATTGTATTGAATACTAAAATAAAACCACTAATATTGGATGTTTTATAAAGTAAGGTGGTGAAATAGATAAAGTAGCTTTTTATAGTGTTAAATTGCTAAATTTTTGCCTCAATCAATGTGAATGCTTTGAGAGTAGAGACTAAACTGAGAATATGCATCTATAAATAGCCATATTAGCTAAAAGTTAGTCAGAGCTCTTAAAGAGTAGAGACTAAACAAAGGCTATGCATCTATAAATAGCCTCACTATTATAAAGGTAAGTAGTTCTAAATGATAACATTTTAAATAAGCCTTGAAAGCTTTGTTCCAAAAAAAATTTCTCGAAGAATTGATTTTCTTTCATTCCATTCAACACAACTTAGAGGTGACAATCTAATCTCTTTCTAAAACTTAGCCTAGCCTTAAAATAGTTTGCATCACCCACCCTGCCAAATTCGCGTATTAGGTAATCTAGGGAAAGTACTCATCTAGGGAATACCCTAGTGAGGATTGAAGATTGAACTTAAGATGTTTGGATTTACAATTCATCCCCAAGCTCCAACCAATAGTTAAATTATTAATTTGGTATTTGATTTATTAGGCAAATTTCAATTTAATCTCTTAATTATTGATTATGTAACTTTCAAATTCAAGTTAATTGGTCGAATAAGAAATCTAGGATTCTTGTTAACTCAATTTGTAAAGTTTATTTTCACTAAATAAAAGTTATGAGTCTCAAATCTTGTCTATACCAGAAACCAATTAATATTTTAGCCTAAAAATAAAAAAAAAAAAGCAATTACCATAAATAAAAGTTATAAGTTAAAATTTTATCATATCCATAAAAAAAATTCAAACTCAAAGCTATTTAGTGGTTAAGACCACATTATATCTAATGGATTATGGATGTCATCATGATTCAATAATACAAGTAAAATTTTAGTCATCTATAAATTCAGCATCACCAATTCACCATCAGCATGTACTTCCTAATCTCCTAATCTATGTCATAAATAGGATTTCACATTGACTCCAACATCTTACAGGACTCCCTCAATGGGTCATCCAACAAACACAAGGCAGTGCAAATATTTTCAATTACTATGGTAAGATATTATAATGGCCAAAGTTAAATATTGTTTTGTGCGCCAAATAGAGGAATTCGCATCAAACAATGAAATTGTTTTAAGAAAAGTCATATTAAAAAAATTCTAATGTCGGGTGGGAATCCCTCAATGGGTTATCCAACTAACAAAAATACCGCAAAATATAGTTAAAAGTTCCACGCGAGCTTTAAAAACCTGCAAAAGAACGATCTTACGAAGCAAGACTCATAATAACAAAATAATTTGGAGAACAACTAAAAACGCGTCTACCTGAACAAATTTTTATCTTTTCTTTTTTAATATGTAGTACTAATACTAATAGTAATATGTATACCTTATTGGAAATATAGTGTTGAAGATTGCTCAAATTAATTAACAAAATTACAAAACAATATCCGTAAAAACAAGATATGCTGATTTACTTATAAACAAAATAGACAAGTGCAAAAGTGTATAAAATTAAAGATTAAGTAAACCTTATCGCCGAGGCACAGACCTAAATCTGCTGCGTTTAGGAAGTGATTTCGCCTCCACTAGAATGAATCCATTGGTGCAAATGGCTTAGGTTGTCGCTCTCCAAAATACAACGACAACTCTGTTAATGTGCATTCACAAACAGAGTTCGAACTCATCTCAAATGCCCAAGAGAAAGTTTTCAGTAAAAAACAAAGGAGAAAGTATCAAAAGTAATTTTTTATCTTTAGCAACTAATCTTCTATATAAAATTAGAAACTCTTAAGCTCTTAAATAGGAAGCAATCGAGGGAAAAGGATTGAAAAGAGAAAGACAAAATTGGGGAGTTTTTGTTTGCCATTGATGCCGCAACTAGTGTGTATTTTCTGCAAAAGTGAGGAAGGTGCTGGCTGACCTGTAGCTAAGGAAAGAGGAGAAAATTTTGAGTTTTGTTTGCTACCAGCAACTCACACGTTTGTAGAAATATTCTAGAGCTTGGGCTTGGGCTTTCCAACCAAAGTTCATGGGCTTAAGTTTTAAATTCACCCAATAATTTTTTTTGAAAGGTTTCACTCAATAATTTTAAAACATACCCTACATACCTATCAATAATAGATGTTTTTTTTTTTTTTTTTTTTTTTTTTTTTTTTGAGAAAGAATACCGTGGCTTTATTCAAATAACCAAACTTTGGTCAAACAATACAAGGTGGTGGGCCTCTCTATGGATGTCTTCCATCCATATCTGAGTGCCATTACAATACTTGGCCAATTTATCAGCTACGCAATTACCACTACGCTTCACATGACTAAAGGAGTGGTATCTAAGAGAGGAAGCTATGGAACGTGCTTCCTCTATAATGTGTCCAAAGGGAGCCATGCATGGTGGTTCCGTGTTAAGACTTCGTATGACAGTGTCTGAATCTCCTTCAAACATTACTTCCTGAAGACCAATCTCAAGGGCGAAAGAAATCGCTCTTCTGCACGCTAGAGCTTCCACATCTTCAACCGTTGGTGGCAGCACCAGACGTTCTATTAAAGAGCCGATAATCTCACCTGAGCAATCTCTGATTACGACCCCAATACCTGCTGAGCATATGTCTTGGAAAATAGCTCCGTCGAAATTGGCTTTGTATAAAGCTTGAGGAGGTGGAGACCAGTGAACCGTTGGTGGTGGAATTGGTTCCGCACCTGGCATCGACCTCTTTGCTGACTGGAATTCTTGTAGGCGCTCCATCGCATCAGAATAAATCCTAGAATATGGCAGGTAGTTTAGGTCCAGTCGAGAAGCGTTTCTTTTTGCCCATATGCTCCAAGCAATATATGCAAATCTCTCAGCCAAATTCCCATTCTTGACGTTGAGAATACCCATAAAGAGGTCTCGGAAATTTGCAAAGTGTACTGAAAGTTGCTGCCGGCAAAAACCATCTTCCCACCATGTTTCTTTTACTGCTTGGCATTCCCAAAGAGCATGAATGGTGTCTTCTACCCCGCTGTGGCAGCAATCACAAATTGCAGTTCTCGTTACTTGTCGCCTAAACAGGTTTTTCTTTGTTGGAAGAGACTCGTTGCTTGCCCTTCACAGAAAGTGTTTTATTTTGCTTGGGATATCAAGGTCCCACGTACAGGTCCTTCCAGAAGGTACCCTCAGAAGATTGGTTTGACGAACCTGGTTTTTTCCTTTGTTCTGCCTCTGTAAGCATTCTATATGCACTTTTAGTTGTGTATTTGTCGTCTTTTGAGCCAGACCAGATGAGACAATCATTGGCACGGCTTACACTCAGGGGAATGCTACTGATAGCTCTTGCTTCATGTGGCAGGAATTCTTCCTCGATCCTGTCATGTATCCAGCTTGTACCATCTTCATTCAAAAGTGCACAAACCCGAGTATTTCCAGGGAAGTTTTTATGTGGTGAGATAACTTTGCTTGAGTGAGGGTCTGGTAACCAACTGTCACCTCTGATACGGACTTTCTCCCCATTCCCTATCCTCCAAACAGCACCCAATTTGATTACCTGTCGTGCCTTAAGGATGCTTTGCCATGCAAACGAGCCCTTCGTATTGGCTGCTTCGTCCATGATTGTGCATTGGGGGAAGTATTTAGCTTTAAAGACCTTGTAAAGAAGAGAATTTGTGTTATGGAGTATACGCCATACTTGCTTGCCCAGCAAAGCTAAGTTGAAGTTCTCTATGTCTCGAAATCCTAGGCCTCCTCTAGATTTGGGTTTGCACATTTTATTCCACGCAATCCAATGAATTTTCCTTCTCTCCATTGTATTCCCACCAAAATTTTGGAATTAGTGCTTCAATATCCCTGCATAGACTTTTTGGGAGTTTAAAGCAATTCATAGTGTAGGTGGGCATTGCTTGTAGCATTGCTTTGATCAATACCTCTCGGCCTGCTTGAGAAAGAAGTTTCTCTTTCCACCCTTGGATTTTATGCCAAATCCTTTCACGGATATAACTGAAGCTTTGTTTCTTTGCTCTACCAATAAAAGAAGGGAGACCAAGATATTTCTCAAATTGAGAAGTACTGGATACCCCCAGCCGATTCTTGATTGTTGTTTGCACATGATGGTTGGTGTTGGAGCTAAAATAGAGTTGAGTTTTGTCCCTATTAATGCACTGCCCCGAAGCTCTTTCATATGCTTCTAGGATCTCCATCACCATGGTGCAATCCTAGTCGTTGGCTTTGCAAAAGAGAAGGCTGTCATTAGCAAAGAATAGGTGTGTGATTTTTGGACCATCCCTACATAAGGATACACCTTGGATGGCCCCTCTAACCTCCGCCTGTTTAATAAGAGAGTGTAAACCTTCTGCACATAGGAGAAAGAGGTAAGGTGATAGAGGATCTCCTTGCCGGAGCCCTCTTTGGGGATGAAATAAATCATGTGGTTCACCATTGATCATGACCGAAAAAGAAACAGATCGAATACATGAACTAATTAGATTGATCCATTTATTTGCAAAGCCCAATTTTTCCATCAATTTTTCTAAAAAGTTCCACTCAACCTTGTCATATGTTTTACTCATGTCTAATTTCAGAGCCATGTAACCAGTTTTTCCTTTTTTTTCTATTTTTGAGGTGGTGCAGGTTTTCAAAGGCAATGAGGATGTTGTTTGATATAAGGCGGTCGGACATGAAGGCACTTTGTGATTCTGAGACAAGTTTTGGGATACATTTTTTCAAACGGTTTGCCATTGCTTTGGATATTATTTTGTACAGGACATTGCATAGGCTTATTGGTCGGAAATCTGTTGGTCTTTCTGGGGATTTGTTTTTTGGGATGAGGGTGAGGAAAGTATGATTAATGTTGGGAGGGAGGGAGCCAGTGTTTAGTACAGAGAGACAGGCAGTAGTGACATCTTGGCCTACTGTGTTCCAGAAAGATTTATAGAATAAGGGAGGCATACCGTCTGGTCCAGGTGCTGTCATTGCTTTCATCTGCTTGATGGATTGCTCCACTTCCTCAGCTGTGAAATCCTTGGTTAGGTCGGCATTCATGGCAAGGGTGACCTTCCACTCAACACCGTGGAGAATGGACTTAAAATTAGATGGCGCCACTGATGTGAAGAGGTTTTTAAAGTAATCCACCATTGCTTCCCCAATCTGTTTGTCATCCGTTGCTTCTGACCCATCCTCTAATGTCAATTTGGATATGAAATTTTGTCTGTTGCATTGTGTAGCTCTACTGTGAAAATAGCTAGTGTTTAAATCTCCATCTTTCAGCCAGCTTACCCTTGATCTCTGCTGCCACATGCAATCTTCTTTGAGCATAAGATCATAAACCTCACTTCTCAAGGTCCAAACTTGTTCATGGTTTTGCCCAGCCATGGATAGAGCTTCTACCTATGCTAACAGCTTCTTTTTTGACTCAACAATTTCCGAATGTGCCCAAAGGATAGCCTGCTCCAGGTTTTTAACTTTGTCCGGCATTTATCAATCTTATGGACTAGTGTTGTCATCGGGTTACCTGAGTGCAACCCCTCCCAAGCATTTTTGATGACTCCTTCACATCCTTCGTCTTTCATCCACATTGCCTCAAAGCGGAAGGGGCGCCCATTCTTATAGAAATGCCTATTCTCATCATCAGAACAAATCCATAGTGGGCAATGGTCGGACAAGGATCCCAATATATGATGAACTCTGATCGATGGAAACATTTGTGACCATGAGGGAGTGGCCACACCTCTATCAAGTCTGATCCATGTAACCACACCGTCAAACTGGTTGTTGCACCACGTAAAGGGAGAACCTATAAACCCCAAGTCCCTGAAACCACAAAAATCCAAGGCTGCCCTGAATTCTACCATCTGTCTTTCCCGTCTCTCAGCACCTCCCATTTTTCTTCAGCTTTCACTATTTCATTGAAATCCTCTACATAGCACCAAGGAAGATCCATACGAAGACATAAGTGCTTTAGTAGTGCCCAAGAGTGTTCCCGGTTGGTCGTTACAGGGTCTCCGTAGAAACCCGCAAACCGCCAGGCGTCATCCACTCCTGGGTTAACTACTGCGTCTATGTAAGTTGGTGAGGAGTTGAGAACCTGTAAATTCAATTCTTTTTTCCAGTACAGAGCTAGACCACCCCCTGTGTTGTGTCTGGGGACAATGAATAAGTTTTCCATGTCAAGTTTACGACAGAGGTTCTTGAGATATCTTTCTTTTGATCTTGTTTCCATAAGGAAAACCATGTTTGGGGAATATTTTTTCACCATCTCGGTGAGTTATAGGACTGCACGTGATTTTCCCAAACCACGGCAGTTCCAACTGATGCAGTTCATGGTGATCGGCGTGGCTGGACATCAGCCACCGCCTCATTGTTGTAGGAGTGTATCGCATCCTGGGTTAGGGTTTGTTTTTTGGTAGGTCGGTTATCTTCATGTTGGATGGGGGTTCTACGAGGTTCATAATCTGGCAAGGTTTCATCATAGGTTGTGTTTTTTGTGTTTCAGGTCAGGTGGGTCCATGTGGTTTTGTGGGCTTTTGTGGTTTTGGCTGTCTCAGTTTTAGTGGGGTGCATGAGTGGTTTGTTTTCTGGGTTATCATGGTTCATGGGTTCAGGAGTTAAAGTGGTAGAGGGAGGGATAATGGTTATTGGTGTGTGCTTTTTGGTGGGCTCCACAGGTGATGGTTGAAGGTTGTGGGAGTTATTGGTTTCTTTTTGGTCAATGATTGCACTAATAATTGGTTTTGTAACTGTGGAGTCTTCAGTGGCGTAATCTACGTTGCAATGAATTGCATGTATTGCATGTAACGCATGTAACGTTTCCGTGTTTTTCGGGCTAGCTGTTTCAGTGCTAGCCGTTTGTTTCTCAGCTGTACTGGGGTTCAGCATCCCCAGCGTCGCCGTAGTCCATTCATGTGCTTTGGGCCGTGGTTCATCCCTCTCCGTTCTTGGTGATTCCCCTTGAGACCTCTGTGGCTCTGTTAGCTTGAACTGGTTCTTTGCTCCCATCGTAGCCGGTCTATGTCCAGGGACCACTATTGAAGATTTCCGGTATGGCTGGTCTAGATCAGCTCTAAGCCAATCACCGAATTGTTGTTCATCTTTTTTCAACGATCCCTTGCTCCTCAGCCAAAGCTCACAATCCCTATCATCATGTAAGACTTTCCCGCACTAGTAGCAAAAGTTTGGCATGCGTTCATACTTCAGAACAGCCCAACCAATAGCTTTTCCCTCGGACCATATTTTTCGAACTCTAGCAAGTGGTTTTGTAATATCAATCCGGACCCTCACTCGTTGAAAGTTACCTGTACTGCCTTCACCTTCAGATTATGTCATATGCAGTAAGGTTCCTAGAGTGCTCCCAATGGAATCACGAGTTTCAGGAGTAAGGCAGTGCATTGGGAGGTTGTGTATTTGAACCCAAAATGAAGAGAATTGGAAGGAGAGGGCAGATATTGGGATGTTTGCCTCCACACGTTCAAAGATCACCAAGTGTTTGTCGTAGGTCCATGGTTCATGTTCTAGGACTCTCTCCAGATCACAAACCTCTTCGAAGACAAAGAAAAGTTTGTTATCCCCCATGTCCTTGATTTTGAATTCGTTTTGGGTGCGCCAGAGAGGCTTAAAAGTTCGCGCAACCGATTCGATATTCACCATTCTTTTGGTTAAGAATTTTGCAGCTAAGAGACGGTGTGGTTGGGAATGGTTGTCCTCATAGGTTACTCCAACCTCCTCCTCGTCTGAAAGCTTCAGTTTCTGCCACAAACCTTCTAGTGAATCCATAGCAGACTTTTGGGAGAAAAAGGACGAAAATTAAGAAAGACCCCACTGGATAGATGGCCGGCAGGGAGACACAGACTTGTACTAAGACAAGGACTACAAAGCTCTACTGCTTTTAGCTTTTCAAAAAGAAAACCTAGAAGTCAGAGAGTGACCGTGGGTTTTCTGCAATGTTTCAATAGATGTTTTAAAACAAAACTCCTTGGACAATTGAAATAAAAGGGTAAAGAGTCATAAAACAAAGCTATATATTTTTTAATCTATATTTTCACTATTAAAAAAATAAATGCCTAAAAATGATAGTATGGGAGTGGCATCGCAGAAGCAATAGTTCTCAACACGACACATTATGACTTTAACTGTGTATTTAGAAAGTAAAAATATGCATTTTTTCCTTTTTCTTCTTTTTGCAAACCAAACAAAAGAAAGATAGAATACTCACATTTTCTTATTTCCTTTCTTTCCTATATCCAAACGTATCAAAAAGAAATATTTTCTTTTTTTTCCTCTCTCTTCCTCCTTCCCTTCCTCTGTTCCCTTCTCTTCCTTTTTCCTAACTACAACTAAACATAGTGTAAGAAAGATAGTTATTGAGAATTGAAGGACCTGTAGTTTTCTTTTAAAGTTTTACGTTTCTTTTTAATTTTTTTGTATTATCATTTTATGAAATTTACTCCTACTAGAGGATGCTTTTAAACTAGGTAGCAGATTCATTTCATTTAGGGCTCAAATTAAATAACCAGTAATATTTTATTTTTAAAAAAAAATCCAAATTGAAGTATATGTGATAAAATCGGTGTAAGATTGTTGTCCACTTCACAATCCCACTTCGATTATCAGTAAATCTTTGCCATTCGTTAGGCTTGTCCATTCATTTGGATGATCTTCCTGTCAATAAGGACTAAGGACTAAACAAATTTTTCCCTTCACTAAGCTTGTCCATTCATTTGGATGATCGTTCCCTCCATCGATCTATAGGGGACTTAGCAAACTTTTGCCAACCTAGCTTCTAGTGCACTGTCCATCTATCATTTCTTTCATCCTCTATGTAATTCTTCTTCAATGAATCATAAACGTCCTGGCCTATTTTTATTCGGCCTATGGGCACAATAGGCTGGGTATGATTGGCTATTAACTAGTTAATGGGCTGGGTTAAATTGGGATGAAAGAGAAAATAGTCATTTACTTCTGATCATTTATCTCTTACTTTGATGGTCTCAGCGTCATCTAAATCTTTTGGTTAATGTTTGAGCTTTGTAAGTGTGTAAAAGATCATTTCGTGTTTGAGTAAGTACGAATCTCAAAAATTAAAACCTTTCAATATCTCAATGAATGATGAATCAAATGAGCCTTTGATAGCCAATTTTAATTGCTAAATTTGTAATGATTGCAAACTCAATAAAGTAGGAGAACAACAACAATAAGAATAATGAAGGTTACGGATAATGTTTGTATGAGTGAATAATGAAGAAGAGGTCATTGATATATTTATACATAATATAAGTCCCATGGATATGTGAGAGGCACATTGCATACGACCGTGATTGTTGAATTTATAGATGATATATGATCTATATAATCTATATAATATTTTTTTTTTGAGAAGCCATATAATATAAATAAATAAATATATATATATATATATATATGTATATATATATATATAATATTAAAGTGGAAGCTTAACAAAGGACTAAACTAATGCACTCTAATTTTGTGTGTAATGTTCTAAATTAACTTTCTGTAAAGTTGTGATTTACAATTATTTTAGGTTGGCTTTAATTCCGTGCCAAATTTGATTGTAATTTTCTCAATTATTTTTTCCTGTATGTATGTGGGTTTTCAATTGTAAGAGATGAGTGTGAGAGAGCGTGAAGACTCAAGCTAAAAGGATGAACAAGTGGATTTTGTGAGTGTCTCGCGAGAAGCCTACCCACGAAAGAGCTACGTGCAGAGTACATGACTGGAAGATGAAGAGTCATGCCAGTCTGGAAGCTTTCGCGAGTGTCTCGCGAGAAAGGCCATCCTGCGAAGTACCCACAAAACTTTCTGTTTGGCAAAAAGTTATGTTTTGCTTTACCAAGTCTTTACCCACAATATATATATACCCTCATTACCCACAAATTGTAAAGAGTGCTTTTCAAATAGAAAACCCTAGAAAATACACTTGAGAATTAGAGATTGTTATACCCACAATTATCTACACATTTCCTTACGGTTTTCCTCACGGTTTTCCTCAACTCCTACCTCTTTATCTCTAAATCCTTGAGAGGTTAATAACCCAAACACTTACCACACTTGTCTTGAGTGTAAAGTGAGAATTTGTTGCTGTTGGGAAGTATTGGAAGGAGTCATTCATTGGCGAATCCAATCAAGCTGAATTGCGAGACTCAAAAAGCTAGAGAAGACAAGGCTCCAAGAAGTCATTTGGTAGTAGGAGCTTGGAGGGCTCAAGTACATGGGATAGACTAGGCTTGGAGGGTCTTTTGTTATTCATGTACTTCAACTTTATTCTTTAATGGATCGATTTCGACTTGGAGGGTCGTGGAGAGTTTTTTCGCCGAGTACTTCGGTTTTCTCTTTGATAACACGTCTCGGTGTTATCTTGTGTTTGCATCTCTCTTCCCTACTCTTTAAGCTTTTCTTTTATTGTTGATAATGGATGAATATAGCTTAAGGTAGTGTTATCAATTATTTGCACTCTTTTACTCTTGTTCTGCACTTAGCATAAGTTAGAGTAAAAACTATTTAGCCGTAATTTTAATTTAGAGGTCTGAACAAGCTCTTTTGTTTTTATACAAATCCAAGCTTTCACTTTCAAAACTACTCTAAGTTTGTACTAAGTCTCCATTCAATTTAAGACTATTTTTAAGTCTAACCCTTTAAACTTATTTGAAACTAATTCATGTTCTTTTACCAAAACTTACCATTAATGTAAATGTAAGCCTTAATAATAAAAAAAATTTGAAAAAATACTTTTTCAATAGATTTTCATAATGAATTATTTCATATTTTATTGAAAAAATAGAATAAACATCAAAAATTCATTTGATCACAATTTCTAAAAAAAATTACATTAAAAGCTAAATATAAAAATAAGCTAACAACCCATATGTTTTTCTTTTTCTTATTGATATGAAGCAATCAAGAATGAGTAATTTGACATTAAAAAAAAAGAGTAATTTAAATACTCTAAGTAAAGTTCTTGGGAAAAAAAAGTAGTATTATAAATGGATTGGGTTTAAGTATACTTTGTTGTGATTTTTATCAATATTATATCATTTAACAAATTCATATTGGATCCTTGGATTTGATTTTGAAAAATCCACCATTAGATTATGTTATCTATTTATACCTTTCATGTTTGCAAAATATCATGATGATCAAATATCAAAAGTTATCTCATCAATAAAATATTTAGACTCTTAAGTTTTTTGTTCTTTAAAAATATGACTTATGGATCAAATAATAAATACAATAACATTTAAATAATGCAAAATTTATCATACATGTTAAAAATAAAGAGAACATATAATTTAATGGTGGGATTTCTAAAATATTAATCGAATAAAAAATTAAACAGGATTATGCTAATAAAAAGATATACCAACTTTCCAAGTGTGTATATATGAATGCCATTGAACACATATATGAATTGGAATTTTATACCATATAATATAACATAATGAATTTCCAATATATGAAACAATGTTATAAATATTAGCGTGGGCCTAATTATGAACAATGGATATCGGTTTCTGAAGGAGGCAGATGGTTATAATCTCCTTGAAGAGCCCCCTGATTATTAACAAGGTTTATGGAACAAAATCTGGTCTCTTGAATCCCCGAACAAAGTGAAAAACCTGATATGGAGAGCGTGTAAGAATTCCCTTCCTACCAAGGGGAATCTGGTTGTTGACACATACTGAGTAATGCCTCTTGTGATCGCTGCTCTTTTGCCACTAAACTATTTACACGCAATTTGGAGTTGTCCAGGTTTGGACAGTGTATGGGAAGCTTCGGCGACATGGAATTTTCGTAAAGAGGTCATTTTCCAGAATTTTAGGGAACTTATGGCCTGGGTTATAAAAAATGAAAAATCCCCAAAGCTATTTGCGATTACCATCTGGGCAGTACGGACACAGTGGAATCAACTTCGGAAACAACAAACATGTTGCTCAGTAAGTCAGTTAGCTCAACATGCAAAGGACAAATTTGATGAATTCTGAGCTATCTTGCCAGCGGTGCAATGTCAGCCTCAACAGCTAGGAGTGATATTGGGTTGGATCAGGTCGGGTTTACTATGACTTGCAACCCGACCTGACCCAAAAATTCGGGTCTATAATTGGGTTGGTTTATTGAGTCTCGAGTTGGACAGTTTTTTTTTTTTTTTAGTTGTTTGGGGCCTCTTTTTGGGATTTTTCCTCCTAGGTTGTTGTGGGTCTCTTTTTGTTTTGGTGTATTTTTTGTTGAATCTGGATTCATTCTTTAAATAAGCCATACCCAACTGTTACGTCTACAACATTTTTACAACAAGAAACTTCACATTTGCATTTCGGTAGAAAAATAGGCCCAAAACAGCACCTGCACTGTACTGCAACTGTGTGCACCCCAACACGCCCAATGGCAAAGGCATGAAACCACGCACACTCTCAAGGGAGGAAGAGGCAGAGCTGGCTCAGAGCAACAAGAAGGTTAAGGACATCCACCATGCCGAGTTTAATGAGGAGCCAAGGAATAGTTCTCCACCCCCGGGGTACCAAAGCTCGGATTCATTTGCCAGAGCCTCCTTTAAGGATAAGCTCATGGGTGAAATGCTAGGGGCTTTTGGTAAAGCTTGACTTTGGTAGCTTTATGGAAGAAGATGATATATCTGATGGTGAAGGTGGGGAGGTTGACAGTCAGATTCGGAAAGGATGGGTCACTGTCAAGTTGTCCAAGGATACCAAACGGCGCGTTAGAGGTTCCTAGTCTAAATCCATTATAGTCAAGCTTGTTGGTAGAACAACTAGCTTCATCTACATGCGGACCAAGTTGAATGAAATGTGGAGACCAACAAGCAGGATGGATTGTGTGGATCTTGGGTATGGATTTTTTCTAGTCCGGTTCTATTCCAAGGAGGATCTTGACAATGTTTTAATGAAAGGTCCATGGTTTATAGGTGGACAGTTTATATCTATTAGGCCATGGGAACCTTTCTTTAAACCTTCAACGGCAAATGTCTCATTTATTGTGGTTTGGATCCGTCTTTGCGAACTTCCAATTGAGCTCTATGAAGCAGAGGTGTTAAAAGAGATTGGAGAATCCATTGGCAAAGTTTTGAGGATCGACTCTCACAAAGCCATGGAGGCACGGGGCAGGTACGCTAGACTATGCATTCAAATAGATATCAATGAACCTCTAGTGAACACCATTTTCATTGGTCGTTTTGAGCAACCTGTGAGCTACGAGGGCATCCAAAACCTCTGCTTTTCTTGCGGGAGGCTTGGGCACAAAGTGGAAGCTTGTCCGTACACCATATGCAAGGAAAAGGAACCGGTGGTTGCGGATGAGGAAGGGTTGGCCGGCCGAGGAGTACCTTCCTGTGATGTCCAAGTTGAGCACTGTGCATAATCCAGCAACGCCGTGGCTGAGAAGAATGGGACAACGGAGGTGGAAGGTCCGTATGGTCCATGGATGGTGGTGAACTGTAGGATAAACGGACTTAAGGGTACGAAAGCTAAGTTCGGTACGGAGAGTAATGCCAAAGCAACGCAGAATGTTACGCCTCAACTACCTCCCAAAATTCCGGAATGGAGGAGCACATTGAACAATGGGTCAGATTCGTACCAGAGCATTCCTCATAAGAATTATGTGCATGGCACTGGGGACCACCACAAAAAGCCGGACTTGAATTGGACACCTATTAGTGTTGGCTTTGGCAACAAGGACCGTCGTGATAGCTCATTGGGCTCCTTGGGTAGCGAATTGTTGACCAAAGGGGCCAAAGCCTTTGATTCGGTTAGTGGGCTTCTCCCAAACCCGAATTTGCAAGCCCAACCCCACAAAAAGGCTTTATCTTCTATTAAGAATAAAAAAGCCTTCGCCAGGAGCTTATGTCAATTACCTCATCCTAACTCTGACCATACCACTGTGGAGAAGCTTCCTTCTGCTAGTTCTTGTCCTCTACCTCCATCCCTTACCTCCTCTCCCATCTGTGTTCCTATCACTCCTATTGACCCAAATTTTAAGTTCTCGGCATCATCTTGTGGTGTAGTAAATCATCCAAATGATCGGAGTGGGCCACTCTTGTTAGGGGATCGGACAGCCATTTCTTCGCCGATTGAAGCAAAAGCCAGCAACGGCGGTGGAAAAGTAGGTGAGTTCTCCGACCATAATATTAATCCTGTTGATCACGGTCCATCCATTTTTGAGGGTAATGGGGGAGGTCATTGTTGGGGAGCAATCCAGTCCTTGTTCTAGAGATGGGTCTATTTATGAAGATATGGGTTTTGATGGTATGGTTTCAGAGGAGGGAGATGGAGCCCCTCCTTCTGCTTGATTTGTTTTCTCCTTCTATCTTTTATTTATCCATGAATATACTAATTTGGAATAGCATAGGAGCTTTAAAGCCCTCGTTCCAGGCTTACATTCATGAGTTATCTCGACGGCATGATCCGGCTATTCTAGTAGTTATGGAGACTAAATTGGGTGGTACCAAAGCCAAGGAAGTCACAGATAGGCTGCCTTTTGATGGAGCTATTCACACAGAGATAGTTGGTTACTCTGGTGGGTTGTGGTTGCTGTGGAACGATGATAAAGTAGAGATTGATGAGTTGGCTAAAACAGAGCAGGAAATTCATGTAGAAGTTAAGGTGCGTGCCTCAAATCTTTCCTGGATTTTTTCTGCTATTTATGCTAGTCCTAGGAATGAAGAGAGGTGCATTTTATGGAATAATTTAAATAAGGTGGCTGAGTTGCATAATAAGCCTTGGATTATGGCGGGTGATTTTAATGAACCTCTAGTGTAAGAGGATACATTTGGTGGTAGGGGTGTTAGTGTGAATCGGTCTCTGGCTTTCAAGGATTGCTTAGACTTATGCAATATGGTTGATATGGGTTTCTTTGGACCAAGGTACACTTAGACAAACAAGAGGGATGTTAACAATCTCATTCTGGAAAGGATTGACCGATTCTTCATGAATCCAAATTGGTGTGTTCTATATTCTGATGCAAAAGTTACTCATCTCCCCCGTTGTCACTCCGACCACTGCCCGGTTCTTATGGAGTCTCTTCCTTTTAGAACTATTCATCTCAACCGACCCTTTAGATTTCAAGAATTCTGGCTATCGGATATGTCTTTTCCTAATATTGTTGCTGGAGCTTGGAGTTGTAACAGGAAATTAGCTGAGTCTACTGAGGTTTTTTCAAAAGAAGCAACCCTCTGGAATAAGAATCATTTCGGGAATATCCACCAAAAGAAGAGGAGAATTATGGCTAGAATCTATGGTGTTCAGAAAGCTATTTCCAATTGGTCGAGCTCTTCCTTCCTTAATCTCTAGAATCGGCTGCATCAGGATCTGGAGAGGATTCTAGATCAGGAGAGGGATCTCTGGATGCTGAAATCCAAAATTAACTGGCTGGTTCAAGGAGACCGCAATACCTCCTTTTATTATGTGTCTGCCCTAGCCAGAAGGAAAAGGAATCATATTGCCTCGATCAAAGACGATAGGGAAGTCTGGTTGACTGATGAAAGAGAAGTAATGGAGCACTTTAGGAGTGGTTTTGTCTCTCTGTACACCACTTCTCTCCAGGAGACTACTTGGTTTCCAAGGCATGCTGTGAGTAGTCAAGTGCATCTATCCGAGGAAGTTAGGAACTCTATTGGTGCCATGGTTACCTTAAAAGAAATCAAAGATGCTCTATGGTCTATGAAACCATATAAGGCGCCGGGCCCGGATGGTCTCCATGCCGGATTCTTCCAACGCTTATGGCTTATGGTTGGGGATTCAGTGGTGGAGGAAGTGCGGAGAGTCTTTACTGAAAGGAAGGTTCCCGATTATTTTAATAGAACTCTCCTGGTGCTTATCCCAAAAATTCAAGGCCCAGAATCCATTGGTAATTATAGACCTATTAGTCTATGCAATACTACTTATAAGATCATCTCCAAGATTATTGTGGCTCAACTTAGACCGCATTTGGAGTACTTGGTCTCACCTTACCAAACCGTTTTCGTTCCGGGTTGGAGAGGAACTGACAATGTCATTATAGTCCAAGAATTGATCCATTCTATAGGCAAAGCCAAAGGCAGCAAGGGGTATATGGCTATTAAGATTGACCTTGAAAAAGCCTACGATAAGATCGAGTGGAGTTTTATTAGGGAAATGCTTATCTTTTTCAACTTC